>NC_136716.1:1820000-2420000 GCF_936440315.1 Barbus barbus | reverse complement strand
TTAAAAAAAAGCTTCTTCAACTTAAACATAAATTACCTTAACAGCTACTATATGTATATCTCACTGTCCATTCTGTTAAGTCTTCTGAATAACAGGGTCATTCTGACCAACAGTCAGCCATTGCACAATGTCAGAACCAAAATAAGCTAACAAAGAAGATTTAACAAATGAAGAATTGCATTTAAATTCTAAAATATTTACTACTTCTTTCAAATTTTTGAAAACAGAGGGGACGTTAAATATCAGATTGAAAAGATGCAATTAATAAAAATTAGTGCTGTCAAACGATTAATCGCGATTAAATGCATCCAAAATAAAAGTTTTTGTTTACTTAATATATGTGTGTGCACGTGTATATTTATTATGTTTATATAAATACACACACATGCATGTATATATTTCAGAAAAATATGTTGCGTTTATATATTAAATATATTTATATATGATATAAATATATACATGTAAATATTTTTAAAATGTATGCTGTATGTGTGTGTATTTATATACATATGAAATATACACACATATATTATGTAAGCAAAAACGTTTATTTTGGATGCGATTAATCGCTTGACAGCACTAATAAAAATAGACATCTGAAATAACGGAGGATCTCACTCACATTCCCAACTTGTTTTCCTTGTAAATGATGTCAGCTTTACGATTTAATTGTCCTTTTTTTCCAGCTTTCATTTAAAGGGACTTGTAGTCGAAATAATGGAGTGGACAATAACTTGAGTGACATGCTAAAAACCTTATTATAATTGTTAAAATAAATGTATTAATTGAAAAACTCATATATTAGAATGAAGTATCATTTATATACCCAACCCAACAATGTGGAAAAAAAAAATCAGTAAGTGTATTTGTTGTATTTATTATGAAAATAAGATATAGTGATATTTGGTGGTTTAAAATGCTGTAAAATGTTAAAATCAACTTCAGTATGCTTAAAGTTCAAATGCTGGTTTATGACATTTAAAATGTATGTTGGTCAGCATTTTAAGACAGTATGATCATGATCTTTACTGGGGACACAAAAAAATCTGAAATGACCATTTAGTTAGAAAAACCTAAACTAAAATTCTGCATTTAATCTAGCAACCATTTATTCCATACATTATGCAATAAATTAAAAAACAAAAACAAAAAACAATCCATTCTGAAGGCACAAACCATAAAGAGTACAATAATGATTGTCAGGTATGGTGATATTTTTAATCAAATATTCAAATAAAATGGAAAGATCACACACATATCAATAATGATTATTCATTTAATTATTAATCGTTTCATTGTCTTTTATATAAAAGCCATTTATAAAAAAATTTAAAATGTCTCTTCTAGCCCTGGATTTTGTGGTGAATGTGCACCAAAGGTTTATTAAAAGCAAGTATGATTAAATGTGTTTTTTTCAGTCCCACATAAACTTGAACGTCACATCTTTCATCTTGTCTTTGTATACGGCATTAAATCGCTGCTCTTGGGCTTCAGTGAAATGATTCTTCCAGTCACCAGCAATTCCTGACAGAATAAAACCAGACAAGAGAACATGCAGTGACTTTGTGAACATGGCACAACTGAATACAGTCAAATGATATTCAAGTGAAACTATTCTCTGAAGTAAAAGGGATCGTTCATCTAGAAAGATTTGTTTGAGTTATCGTATGGTTATTGGTCTACTGGTCCATGCATGGTATGGATTATTTTTAAGACTATTATGGTGCTTTGCATACTTTTTGAAGCATGAAGCCTCAGTCCATATTCACTGTATGTAAGCGAGTACATGATGTCAGATTTTTCATTTTTGCCCTCCCCTTTTAAGCAGAATAATGTGATTTTTACCTTTCCTCAGGAACTCAGATTTCTTCTGGTCCATGAATTCATTTGGAACCAGAGAAAGGTTGGACATTTTGTTTTGTTTCATGTTCTTGAAGACGCAGTGGTCAGCGATCTTCTCCGTCACGTCTGGACTCAGAGATTTACCAAGAAACTTGGCAATTTTCTCCACAGATCCTTTCAGATCCTGGCAAAGATTTGTATGATCGCATGTTAGAAACCGTGAAGCACTTTACATGGATTTCAATATTTTATAGCACCAAAAATGAAAATCATCTCAAATCCACCTTGGTTTGACCGTTTATTGTTAATGTGAATCGAATACGATCTCGCTGCCTGTTTGTTTGTTTGATGTGCCCTTTGAGAAATGAGAAATGGACGTTCTGCAGGAGGATTTAAGAGGACTTTGGACATCTCTAAGTTCAATTAACGATACAAGGACATGAGCAAGCGGTCACTGCACCAGAGAGACCTTGAAAAGGGCCTTGGACAACTTGGCAAAGTTACAACATGCTGTCATCATGAGATAACCTGACACACTGATCAGCCGAGTAACACACCGATGAGTGACTGATTGTTTCTAGAAGAGCTGCTGACACCTTTGACTGAAACCTTTATACTTGAATGGTTACGTTTAATTTGCTTTCACATTTGTAGGTTAATATCAAATAAAACCTATAAAAAGACATTTTTTCTGATTGCAAAAGCTGCATTCTGAGACTTTTTTACTTTTTTTTTTAAAAGAGTAAAGCCAATGCAATTTACCCTGCTGTTATCTCAAGATTACAGAAACCCACAAACTAGTAACAATAAAGTGATAAACTGAAGCTTACAGCAATCATCTCCTCGTAGAAAATATACAGTATGGATTCCTTTTCTTCAGCGTTAATCCAGTTTTTCACATGATCAAACCAGGAGCCGAACATGACTGTGGATAAAAGACATCATGCTTAAACGCTCAAATCATTCCTTTACAGAACAAAGATATTCACAATATGTACAGTAATCTTGCAAAAGATTTCATATTCCACTGATATCTTGCTTGCTAACAACTATGCATGAGAACAGATAATGTAGCACACCTCACTTTTGTACTTCGGTTTACGTTCGCTCTAATAAAATGTAAAAGAGAGCTGAAATCCATACTTCTTCCATCGAGGAACTTCTCCATGAACTCGTCTTGGGTTCCTGGGTTCACCAGGTATGAGGCCATTCCATAGTAGTGATATGAGGATGTGAACACGTCTTTCGGGTTACGCATGACATAAAGAACCTGAAGCACAGAGTGATAATCTGAATGCATTTAATTAAACAGCGCACAGTGTGTGACTTATTCAGTGGGTTTTTACCCTGGGCTTTGTTTTGAAGTAAGACTCGTTCATCATGTGGCGATGGAAGTGAGTAGCAAAGACGCGTGGAGAAGGTCTCTGCTCCAGATTGAGCTTGATCGCCCGGTGCTCCTCCAGCCATGGCACTCGGTCCCAGTTTGGCACCGTCAGCACCGGAGTCAAATCACCTTCGCTCACGATCAGAGGAACCACCTCCTGCATCCATGTTGTGCCTGTGGAGCAAAGCAAAGCTCACAGCTCAAGCTTACTGTCATTCAGAGACAGAGAAATATGGCTTAAAAGTGTTTCAAAACCATTTCAGAAACAATTTTCACTAAGAAAAATAGTTAATTTGACAAATAATTACAGAGAAACTGCAAGTAGCACATTTAATTAAACATTTTGTAGTAGAAAGACTTTTAATTTGCAGTGCTGGCCTGCTGGGTAGATTACTTACAAATTGTAGTCCGTTACTGATTACAGACTACATGATGAAAATTGTTACTCATTTTAGGTCATCTATTCTGACTACTTTTTAGATTCCTAGTTTAGATTATGTTTTACCTAATTTACCATTAAATGCACCACATTGATATATATTTTTGATGTCAACATCATGAAATGCATTAAACATTACACCAGTTTTTCCCAAACTGCAGAAAATATTTATTTCAAAAATAAAAATAAATTATTTTCAAATAAAAACAATTTGAACACCAAAAATAGAAATATTTCATTTGTTTACCTGCATGTAACATTAATGGACATACAGACTGGCATAAACTATAACAAATGCATTGTTTATCCACAAAAGTGAACTGGTTAATGCAGTATATATATATTGTGTTGTATATTGGAGTGAACTATGGTTGTCAACAGCTGCAATTAAGTACACAGATGGCAGGTTTAGGCTACTATCTTTGTCTCTCTGAATGCAGAAAGCTGTGGAGACTCACCGGATTTGGGGTAAGTGACTATCAGGATGTCGTCTGGACGGAAAGTGAACTCCTCGGAATATTTCAGGCTTTCTGCAGGGTGTAAATGCGTCGGCACGAACACACCTTTATACACCGAGTACAGCTCAGACTCAGACATTTTCTGTAGCACGCGACAAATAAACAGTGAACTATAACTCACTGCCGAGAAATCAGTGAAATAGTCCTCCTTCACGCGCTGGACCTTCGTGCAAGTGCTCCAGAGTGCAATCACACAATCATAAACGGGCTCTTTCGCAACAGTTTATCAAGTTGTAAAGGAATCAAATGAATGGCATGATCCTTTGGATCAACTTGTTGTGCAATAAGATCATGTTCCTCCTGATAAGCAGAAGCATGCTGTAGGGTGTTTTCTTAGCTGTTTGCTGCAAAACTCTTCTATAGCCTCATATATCAAATTATTCACAATGTCCAGTAAGTTTAGTCACAGACTTTTCTTGAGCAGCATATTAGAATGATTTCTGAAGGATCACGTGACACTGGAGTAATTCAGTTTTGATCACATCAATAAAGTACATTTTACAATATATTCACCGAGAAAACAGCTATTTTAAATTGTAATAATATTTCATAATTTTTACTTTATTTTTGACCAAATAAATGCAGTCTTGGTGAGCAAAAGAGACCCTTTCAAAAACAGAAACTTTTGTTTCCAACAGTGCTGCAAGCATATAATGCATGTTTTATATGTGGACTGTTTTATGTATAATACATATATGTATAATATTACAGGTATGTATAATAAAGGGCTATATGTATGAAACTATCTCTGAATTTATCATGAGAAATGAATGGCATAGCGTTTAAAATGTTTTAGTTAGTCAAACTAAAACTATGCAGCCAACCATTTATTTTATACAGAATACAATAAATTAAAAAGCAGCACATAACATACATTAATTATTCTAATCATTACCATATTTTTTTAATCATAAAATGCAAAGATCACACAATTACAAATGGCAAAAAGCAACCTGTACATACAAATGCAGTTGTTTTTGTCATTTTGTTTTGGCCATCACACTCTTTACGCAGTTTAAACACTAGTGTTTATGCAGAGGGTTTCTGTTGTAGGATTGTGAGATCTGGCAACCAGCAGCCGAGGCCTTTCTCCTGACATCTGAATGAGATCCCGGCCACTACAAGGTAAAAGAAGAACAAGAAATGTTGTTCGCTTCATGCACAGTGATCAATAACATAATTTGCTTCAGTGAAACAGTATGATGCACAACAGAGAGCTGTACAGTCCTGCTTATGTTTAAGGAAATGCAGGACGTTTCACATCTACAGTAATTCTCCTCACGTCTGATAGTCGACTCCCACCAGACTCAGTCCATTCACTGCTAGAATGCGGTCGCCGGCTCTCAGCCTCCGGGATAAAGAGGCAGGAGAGTCTGGAAGCACTGATTTGATGTAAATCCCACTCACAGTAGATGGGCTTTCCTGTGGAGAACACAGAAATATTGTTCCAAAATATTCCAGCAAACATGTCTTTGTTTCTTATACAATCTGAAAAATATTCCCTTTTTAACCACATGGAGATGCTATTGGGCTGTAAGGAGACTATAATATTAATAGTGATGTTACCATATGCTTTATGGAAATGATTTGCAAGAGTAGGGCTGTAATTGAAGCAACTGCATGATATGCCAACTAATTCACATAATTAAACACAATTAATTGCATAAATCAATATTTGCTCAGAAACGCCCCTAAATGAAGATCACTGAATGCAATTATAAGTGGCCTAATAAGGCAATATATTGTTATTGCACTTTTAAAATGCTGTCAGGTTAAGCAAAGTTCAACTTAAAAAAAAATCATGATTTATTTTTAATATTCACTGACATTAAACTGACTGCTTATAGAATTTCACATAAACTTTCTATTGCAAGTATATAAACGAGCATATAAACTTTCTATTGCAAGTATATAAACGAGCATATAAACTTTCTATTGCAATTTTTAAACATTATCTATGAAAGGCCATTTCTGCCATGAATTATTTATATATATATATATATATATATATATATATATATATAACCATCTTTTTTCTGTCTTTCAGATGAAAAAGTAAAAAAAAATGTGAGATAAATTTAGAATTATGAGATAAAAACTCAAAATTGCTATATAAAAACATGCAGTCCCAGTCCAGCCAAGATGTAGGTGACTTTTTTTTTCTTCAGAAGGTGATTCATATAATGGCAACCGTAACTTTAATAGTTCAAAAAAGCATATACAGGCTACAAAAAAAGAAAGCCCCTAGCTTCTGATGATATATTGTGGTCTTGTGAAGCGAAACGATTGGTCTGTGCATGAAACTGAGCATTATTTACAACAATGTAATCCAGAGTCTCAGGCAAACGAGGAAATCCGCTGCTTTTCCATGAACTGGTTTGTTTCCATGAACTGGTTCAGTTCACTAGTTTGTTTGCGTAATCATGTAATGCATACACAATTATTTTATTAAAGTACCAAATAATGAAGTGAAATGTGAATGTTTTGCATGCTAAATTATATAAAGTGAATAAACTCATTTTCATCAGCTCACCTTTTTACATAAATAATGAGAACCCATAAAACGTTCATTTGGCCCTTTCATTCACTCGGTTCACACATGCTCATATCAGAGCACTGAATCAGTTCATTCATCACAGGAACAGATACACCGCTAGTAGATCTGAGCTGCTCGAGCCTGTTTCAGACGATTCAGTCCGATGTGTTCAACTGGTTCAATTAGTTCACTACCGGTTCAACCGGTTCAAACGAATGATTCGTTCGTGAACCGGACATCACTCTGGTCCGTTTGCCTGAGGCTCTGGATTACAGGTATTAATGTTGTAAATAATGTTCAGTTTCTTGCACAGGCCAATCGTTTCACTTCATACGACTTTAATATATCATCAGGAGCCATGGGTATTAATTATGTGTCACCTGTATATGCTTTTTGATTCTCAAAATGACGGTAGCCATTGACTTGCATTTGATGAATCACTAAAGATCACGCTTTCCGCTAAAAATCTTCTTTACTGTTCTACTGAAGAAAAACAAACTTGGATGGCCTGAGGGTGAGTAAATTGACAGCAAATGTTCATTTTTAGGCAAACTTATCCCTTTAATATTTCTGACAGCTCCTAATATCTCAGAGATTCACTCACCTCTCCGTCCACCAGCAACAAACCCAAACCACACGCCGCTCTCTGCAGCTCCAGCACAAACACATCGTCTTCTCCAGTCTCAGTCTCCTCACTCTCACCTACAAACACACACACGAGCAGCTCCGGTTCATAAAGCTGACATGCACGGCACTGATGGAGACAGAAAGCACAGAGCGTCCCGTCACCTTCCTCCGGTCTGACTGTGGAGGTGTGCTGGTGTGAATCCGTGTCGGAGTCCGTCAGCTCCAGGTTCTGTGGCGTGTTCGGCGGGGTCAGTAAACAGGACGGGTCCAGTGCCGGACGGGCCGCATCTTTATTCTGAAGCTCAAGATTCTGAAGCTTTTTGGTTAAAAGAGCTTCACATGAGCCCAGGTCACTCGCTCCAGCGTGAGGAATCACCATCTCTGTGTTACCCACCTCCAGATGAGCTTTGGGGTGAAGCTCCACTTTAGTGAGCTTGGCCTCCATCGCCACTGCAGAGACCAGCTGTAATATTAGCAAAGATAATGAATAGAGATTGATAAGAAAATATAAATATTGCTATCATAATTAATTAAATGTAAATATATTAAATCAACTGATAATGATAATTTTTGCAAATAATTAAAACCTATTTTATTTTAGCACAAGCAACATTTCATTTTCATTTAGTTTAACTTCATGCACTAAAATAACAATCTAAAACTGAAATAAAAAATTATAAAAACTTGACATATATTCTTAAAAAATTAAAACTGATAAAAATGACAAAAACACAACACAAAAAACTAAAACTTTAACTTAAATCAAAATGAACAGAAACAAAAATAAACAGAAAATAAAAAAAACAATCTATAAAAATAAAAACTAAAGTATCTCAATTACACTAAAATAACTCAAATTAAAAACTATAGACTAAAAACTATAAACTATTTTTAAAAATAATAATAAAATGACAATTACTATAAATGAAATTAAAATGAAAACAGCAAAAAATATTTATTAAGAAAAATATTAAGAAAAATTATAATAGTATCTTAAAAATACTAAAATAAACTAAACTGGGAATTAAATATTAATAAATTAATATTTTGAATTAAATTTTATTTGATATTTTCCCTGTTTATTTAAATTTTAGTTTAGTTTAAAAATATTACTTCTGTTTGAGGTTGTAATTTTTTAGAAAGAAAAATTATATATATATATATATATATATATATATATATATATATATATATATATATATATATATATATATATATATATACACTAAAAATACTAAATCTAATTTAGTGAATCTGAATTTAGGTTTTACTAAATTAGATAAAATTTTGTAAAAATAAAACTTCATATTTAATAAAACTATAATAGTATCTAAGTGATACTAAAATAACCGCTTTAAATGAGCCATTAATTGGTCAAACGTAATAAATATGAATATTTTGTTATATAACAGATTAAAACTAGTTAAAATAATATTTGAAATGTAATAAAAATAAACCTGCGCACCTGAGGTGGTTCTGGGGAATGTGGGGCTGATTCTGGGTCTGTGATAGTTCTGATGGATCTCTGAAAGCGGTCCAGCTGTTTAATGAGCTGCGTCTCACTGAGTGCTGTTTTCAGCTGCAGTATGAAGCCGTCGGCAGGGAGGATGAGAGGAGGATGCTGATCGAAGCTCTCCAGGATATCAGCTGTAGACGCCAGAAACATCAGTGTTTGTTCACTCCTCTACAGAAATCACTGATGTATGTAATTACAGAAGTGAATATGTACCGGTTGCAAGCGCGGCACTGGCCTCGTCGCCGGATGGTGTCCACGCTGCGGGACAGGGACGCGGCTCGTACTCTCTCAGGATGTGATGGAGCTGAGCCGCGTTCAGAGACGGGAACTCCATCCGCAGAGCCTTCCACGACATCTACACACAAACACCTCATCATCACACATGACAGTAACTGTTCTCCACCCTGAATTCAAGCAGTAAACACAGCTACGTAACACTGAATACAGTGCATTTTACTATAGCATCTCTTATTATTCTTTTGATATGAAGTTACAGAAAAGCATGATTTTATGCATATAATAGCCCACTTTATCACAAATATTAATATTAAATAATACAAAGGTTTATTATGTTATTGTGGGTCAGTGACAAGTTTATTCCAATGAATCACTGTAAAATATGTAGACTTTTTGTTATAGTGTCATCATTTAAAAAAAATATAGATTTTTTTTCTTTTGCTCGTTTCCAGTATTATATACTTTAAAAAAATATATTTATATATTATATGTATTATAGTTGTGTTTTTGCATATATATATGTATGTATATACACACGGTACATATATATTATCCATTCATTTTTGGCTAGCTGAAAGAGTTTCTATATTTTATTTTAGTTAAAATTTATTTTATTTCAAGGATCAATTTTTTTATATATAATATAATATTAACATAATAATTATTTTACCCACTTTATCACAAATAAGACTTCATATATCGTAGTTAAATAATACTATGGATTTTATGATAAAATTAAATATGTAGATTTGTTTATTGTAGTGTCATTGATTTTGTATTTGAATACTAACAATATTGAAATATCATAACATAGGTTCCATCTGATGATCACTGAGGTGGGATAAACCTGATCCTAATTTCTGAATTCTGACGAGTGAAAAGAGCCGACGAGGCTTCAAGCGTCTCTGACTATAGTTAGTGTTTCTTTAGCGGGACGTCCCGCCAGGATCATTTGTCAGATGTCATTTACGTGGCTTATCCAGCATCTTTATCTATGACCATGAAAGAGTCTTTGTGTTCATGAAGCTTTATCCTTTAATGAGTAATACTTCCTGTTAATTATTTCTGAGCTCCACACTAACTCCTGATGTCTGAGGAGACTGTGATGAGAGAGGAATGCATGTGTAATCAAACAGGAACGATCAGAATGGTGCGGACAAACAGCTATGCTTTAAAAATTAATGGCAATAAATGTCCTCTCTTTCACTACATTTACACTTTTACACATCCATTTCATCTAACTTACAACTGCCTACATATAAAAAAACATAATATATTACATAATATATACATTTGTAATTAGTGTTTAAATGGTGTGCAATTTAATGCAATTCCTCTTCGTCCCTCATCTAAATTCTAAAGTTTTATTGATGTAATCTAGTTGAATCAGTGAAATAAATGATTTTTCTGCATGAATACAATCAAATAATTGAGATGAGACTGAACAGAAGCAGGACCTGCAGAAGGTTTTCCTTCGGTGTGGCCAGCAGATTGACGGCCGAGGAGAGCTTGAGAAGGTACGTGTGAGCCAGATCCGCGAGTCCGGCTCCGTGAGCCCAGTCCATCAGCAGATCCAGATTAGCCCTGACCTGGACTCCACGGGACCAGCAGTAAAACGCTCCTCCGGACCCTTCACACGAGAGCAGCAGTCACATGAGCGGATGAGAGGAAATACCTGAACATCAGCCTCATCTGCTGGACTCACTCACCTCTCTCCATCAGCAGGTTGAAGAGCAGAGCGTTGATGAAGAAGAAGAGGTAGGAGAAGAGCTGCGCGCTGATGTCCGGATGCACGTCGAACGCTCGGAGCAGACGCAGACTCTGACTGCAGACGTCCAGCACTCGTCTGACCTGCGACGACACCTGCAGCTGCCCGCTGTTGGAGAACGCATGACTGTCCAGAACGCCGGAGAGAAGCGGGTACAGCATCTGACCAAACACACACACAACCTCAGTCACATGAGCCCAGGAGAACACACCGCTCCTGATGCTGATGCTGATGCTGAGCGGTCCATTCTGATGAACTGCATCCATACAGAACAACTGCTGACCTTAACCTTCCTACAGTATCCCTCAGAGTTAATAATAATACAATTCTATAGCAAACTAAAACCACAAAAAATAAATAAATGAAAACTCAAATAAATAAATACATATATACATACTGTTACGTCCAAGGACGTATTTGTTTTGTTGTGTGTGTGTCTTTCTCCTGTTTATGCTAGTTAGGGAGTTAGTGTATTGTTATTGTATTTTTGTTTCCTTTTCTGTTTTAGTTTAGTTTCTCCCTAATAGTTAGAGGTTTTATGTTTGTTATTTTGGCCTTGCCCCCTCTTGAAGCTTTGACATCCTCCCATAACTTTAAAATAAAAGAACTTGTTTCTTGATATTGAGTTGATTGTTTGCATTTGTTAAAGCACCGGGGTTGGGAATTGAACCTAGTTGCCTCCACACATCACCTTTTTATTCTGTTCCCCTAACCCTAGACTAACTGGGAACGTAACGATACATAATTCAGCTAGTGGCCAAAGCAGCATTTCTCTTTCTTAAGGGTTAGTTCATTCAAAAATGTTCCAATAAATTAACAGCAAATTTAAATTTTTGGGTGAGTTATATCTTTATATATATATATTTATTATATATATATATATATATATATATAGCTATATTTAGATCTCAATTTTAAAAAATATATATTTAATGAAATTAATAAAACATGTATAATATCCCATTTCTAATTTATAAATAATCTCAAACTTTAATAGCTAAAAAATCTGCATATAGTTTTGTGAAAGTTTTTTATTTTTAATGTTTTTATTTTATATTTAATTTGATTTATTTTCTCTCTAGTTGATTTTGTCCCCTAACTCTCTCATTTTTTGCTGATTTTTATTGTGGAAAAAAATGTATTCAAACTAATTTGAATCAATATTTAAAATGTTTATCTCCATATTTATATGTCAAATAGTGATCTAATATTGAGCTGAAAAACTGGATTGAATTCAAAGTGAATATTTTCAGATAATATTTTAATTTGCAGTAATTAAATAAAAGCCAATTAAATAAAATACCAAATAAAGGCCAGATATATTTTTTTAAATCTCATATATATATATATAATTTTATTTTTTTATTATTTCATTTTAATAGTTCATATGCATGTAAACAAAAACTCTTGCTGCACTTGAACTTAATTTACAAAAAAATATTATGGACGCATATTTTAAATAAAACCTTATTTTAAACCTTATTTAGTTTTTATTTTTGGGTGTTCTTTTTTATTTTTATTATTGATTGATTTTTATCTTTATTTTATATATATTTAAAAAATATTTCATGAATAATTGATTATTAATTGTATAGTTATTTTAGTGCATCAGGTTAAACTAAATGAAAATGACATCTCTTTTAGCAGCGCCTATATTTGAATGATTCATTGTTTAGGTCGTGCCACTTTCAAAGTTCATTCCTGGCTGTTTCTAAAAGACAAGACAGTCCATATACATCTTATCATCAACAGAGCAGGATGAGCTTCCTTAGACAGACCACGATCTCGCTCTCATCCTCTCTTCATCTCGCATCCTTCCTGCAATCCTTCATGCTTTAAGAGCCTAAAACAGACCCCAAACGACTGGAATAAAGCTGCTGATTGTCTGGAGGGAGATAAAGCACACGTGTTTGCCATTCTCTGACATCTCTGTTGCTAACAGCTCTCTATATTTGAGCAGTAAGCATGTATGTGAACGCATCTGCAGCTGGCGGCAGTGATATACAGTCAGGGAATCACTGAAAGAGAGTCTGTGTTGAAGACGTTCAGCCCACGTCCTCCATCTCAATGTGCCACACATCACAATAACACAAAGCTGGCTTTGTTCTGTGTAATCGTGTGCAGACGGCTGGATCCCGGCGTATGTATGGATTCTCAGGGAGACGTGTCTCTCTCGCGCTGACACCAGTTTGGCAGCCGCCGGCCGTTCTGGCAGCTCCGTCTCCAAACAGCACAAAATATCCACCCACAACCATGAAGGAAAAACTGAGACACACAACCAAACTGCTTCCCACCGAAACAGATTCATCTACAAACGCTTTCAATGGTTAAGTGGTGATAATGAGATTTCATAACAGTCCAGTTATTAACTTTAGCAATAAGTTTAGCTGATTAATTTCCATCCAATTGCTTGACATCCCTAATTTTTGCACATGAAAGTTTTATGAAAATGTTTCAATTTAATTAAATTTTTTATTTCTGTTTTTGTTTTTTTGCATTGCATTGCATCTTCCATCTTCTTCCTTGTCACTGTCATCTGTGACTTGGCAATATTCCCTGTAAAGCTGATTTGGAACAGTTTTATTAAAATATTACATTCATGCATATATTGAAAACATTAGAGGTAGACAGGTTTATTTCTAATTGTTTGACAACCCACATGAAAATGGTTATTTTTTTAAATATATCTTTTTTGATCATTTCAGTTAATGTTTAATTTAATTCAAGTAACAGAAATGTTTTTTTAATGGTTTTTAGTTTCAACTATAATAACCATATCTTTATTTGTCACTCCGCTCTGTGACTTGCTCACTGCAAAGTTGAAGTGATTACTGAAATATTATATGCATGAGTGCTATTCAAATGAATTTGAACAATGTAAAATGTTTCTCTGCAGCAAACACTGACTGAATGTAAACTAAACCTGTTGTGTCCAGCGCTGGGAATCACCAACAAACCAGTTTTATTAGTTTAAGTCCAGCAGCTGTTTCCTTCTCAGCGAGATCGAGTCACTCAAATCCTCCACAGAGAGAACACAGCCTGTTATTGTAGCCGTAAAACATCCAACCGGCCGTGCTTGTTTTTGATTCAATTTTCCTACTGAAAATATTGAGCTCATAATGGAGCGCTGGCACCGTGTGAGAACAGAACGAGACGTTTGCCAAGCTTTTAAAGTATAAAATGTCATTTACAGAAGACTGGATGGTGTGTGCCACCGATACAAACCACACGACTTAATCATTTCCATCATTTCCACTCTCAATAAATGCCAATCAATAAAAATGTTTCTCAGAATCTAAAAGTTAGGATGAAAAACGGCTCCTCAAGGAAATTTCCCACGACTCCAACTAACTTTTGAATTTAGTTTATTGCACGCTTGAATTGATTATCTTTATAATGAATGCAATAAGTCGAGGTTAATTGACTAAATAAATGCTCATTTTCCTGTGCGGTTTGGCCTTAATTCATGTGTGTCTCTCCTTATATTCAAACACAAACTCATTAAACATCAGAGACTGAATTTGTTTGCACGATGACGGATGAAATGCCTCCAGCTTGTTGTTTCATTTACTGTCGGACGTGAATTGGCTTCACATTCCAACAAACCAATTGACTTTTTCCACAGAAAAGCCTCATCAAAATGTTGGACGTTATATTGCACTAAATCAAATCACACCCATATAAACAGCCTCTCTTTCCACGGCGAACAATCTCTAAGAACAAAGATGAATTATAATTTCCCAAAGGGCGAGACGTTGGAGGATTTTCCCATGCAGAATACAAATCAATCCCAAATCCCGGCTTTGCCAAACGACGATGTCTGAACACTGAATTAAAGTCTGTGAGAAACGAAGCTGTAGCTATTCAGCTTGAAGGGTGAGCTTGAAAGAAGTCTTTCTGTTCACCAAGGCTGCATTTATTTAATCACAAATGCAGTAAAAATAGTGAAATATTACAATTTAAATATGTTGTAAAATTATTGTGAATTTTCAGCATCATTCCTCCAGTCTTCAGAGTCACATGATTCTTCAGAAATTATAATAATATACAGATTTACTGCTCAATAATCTTTTCTGATTATTATCAATGTTGAAAACAGTTGTGCTGCCTGATATTTTTGCAGAAACTGATGCATTTTATTTTTCAGGATTCACCGATGAATAGAAAGTTCAAGAAAACAGCATTTATTTGAAATAGAACTCTTTTGTAACTTTCGCACTTTTCATCAATTTAATGAGTCCTTGATGAGTTAAAGTCTTAATTTCTTAATACTTAATAAATAAAGAAATATAAAGAGATAAATATAAATTTGGTCTTCACCAAAGATAGATAGATAGATAGATAGATAGATAGATAGATAGATAGATAGATAGATAGATAGATAGATAGATAGATAGATAGATAGATAGATAGATAGACAGACAGACAGACAGACAGACAGACAGACAGACAGACAGACAGATAGATAGATAGATAGATAGTCAGATAGATAGATAGACAGACAGACAGACAGACAGACAGACAGACAGACAGACAGACAGACAGACAGACAGACAGACAGACAGATAGATAGACAGTCAGATAGATAGATAGACAGACAGACAGACAGATAGATAGATAGATAGTCAGATAGATAGACAGACAGACAGACAGACAGACAGACAGACAGACAGACAGACAGACAGATAGATAGATAGATAGATAGATAGATAGATAGATAGATAGATAGATAGATAGATAGATAGTCAGATAGATAGACAGACAGACAGACAGACAGACAGACAGACAGATAGATAGATAGTCAGATAGATAGATAGACAGACAGACAGACAGACAGACAGACAGACAGACAGACAGACAGACAGACAGACAGATAGATAGATAGATAGATAGATAGATAGATAGATAGATAGATAGATAGACAGACAGACAGACAGACAGACAGACAGACAGATAGATAGTCAGATAGATAGACAGACAGACAGACAGACAGACAGACAGACAGATAGATAGATAGATAGATAGATAGATAGATAGATAGATAGATAGATAGATAGATAGATAGATAGATAGATAGATAGATAGACAGACAGACAGATAGATAGATAGTCAGATAGATAGATAGACAGACAGACAGACAGACAGACAGACAGACAGATAGATAGTCAGATAGATAGACAGACAGACAGACAGACAGACAGACAGACAGACAGACAGACAGATAGATAGATAGATAGATAGATAGATAGATAGATAGATAGATAGATAGATAGATAGTCAGATAGATAGACAGACAGACAGACAGACAGACAGACAGACAGACAGATAGATAGATAGATAGTCAGATAGATAGATAGACAGACAGACAGACAGACAGACAGACAGACAGACAGACAGATAGATAGATAGATAGATAGATAGATAGATAGATAGATAGATAGTCAGATAGATAGACAGACAGACAGACAGACAGACAGACAGACAGATAGATAGATAGTCAGATAGATAGATAGACAGACAGACAGACAGACAGACAGACAGACAGACAGACAGACAGACAGACAGACAGACAGACAGACAGACAGATAGATAGATAGATAGATAGATAGATAGATAGATAGATAGATAGATAGATAGATAGATAGTCAGACAGACAGACAGACAGACAGACAGACAGACAGACAGACAGACAGACAGACAGACAGACAGACAGACAGACAGACAGACAGACAGACAGATAGATAGATAGATAGATAGATAGATAGATAGATAGATAGATAGACAGACAGACAGATAGATAGATAGATAGACTTTTAAGTTTTCTCAACCTTTTATTTTTTTTACAGTTTAGTAAAACTAAAACTAAAACTTTAAAAAATTTTTAAAGAATTTAAAAGAATTTAAACTTTAACTGAAACAAAACATTAAAACAAACTTTTTATTTTAACTAATTAATTAATTAATTTCATTAAGCTTAAATTGCTAGACTAAATAACTAAAACTCAAATAAAATGTAATAAAAAACTATAGGCATATTAAAAAAATGATTTAAAAAATTAAATAATAATACTAATAAAAATAACCAAAGCACACAACAAAGTTACTAAAAAATGTAACTAAAATGAAAATAAAAAATATAAAAATGAGATTCAAAATATTAACAAAAAACATCTGCAAATGTAACAAAAGCACATACAGTGGGAAGCCACTAGTGAAAATGATATGAAGATCACATACACGTACTGTATGATACACTAGATTCATTCATTCATGTCCACGAGGCAAAGAGGTTCATCAAGGTCAGATGCAGCAAAGACATCTGGAAGCACTTGAGATCAGCGCTGCAGTTCACAAAGCCGCAGATTCTCTGGGCTGCTAACCTGTGTTATTCATCATTCAAACCATTATTTTCTTAAGCACAATCTGTATTTCCATCAAGCTGAGTATATGTAACATACTGTATATGGTTTTAAGGTGTAAGGAGAGATTTTGACCCAAATTCACTGCATTGACATTGAATTCACTCAAACATTGTGCCACATTTCAGCACATACATCTATGGATATTGTAGATAAATCTATTTTCTAAATGCATATTACAGATCTTATTGTGAATGGTGCATATGTTTCTTTTTTATTTTGAGCTGGATCTTCTAGTGAAACCTCAGTCTTCTCCAAGTATACGGTGCTCTTAAGCTCCGCCCCCGCAAGCTCACTCCTCATCTGCATACTTCCTTGAGAGCCACGCCCACAACTCAACATCCAATCAATAATCTGATGCTAATCCGAAGTCCTTTTTTGATAATCCATTTCACTCGAATGTAATGACTTCCATCACAATACGGAAGGAAAAATCTTTCGCTACTTCCTTTTGTTGTGACTTTAACCAGTCTCTGTCTGCACTTGTATATTTAATATACTCCTGAGAATTTCTTCAAAATGTCTTTTGTGCTAAACAGATGTAGTAACTAATAACTAAAACTAAAATGACAATGAATAAAAATTATACAGACTATTTATATTATATTATATATAAAGTATACATAAAATCACAAAAAATGACTAACTAAAGTTAAAATGAAAACAGAAAATATAAAAAATAAAATTCAAAATATTAATGAAAAATATTATCTCAATTATACTAAAATAACACTGGTCCCAGGTATGTATGTTGTTTTGTGTTCTTTGTGTTAAACTGATGTACCAAAATAACTAAAACTCAAATAAAAATAAATAAAATTATACACATACTAAAAATGACAAAAAAAACAACAAAATTATTAAAACTTTAACTAAAAGTAAAATAAATACAAATAATAGAGATTAGTAAAGACTAGTAAAAATGTCAAAAACACAAAAAAAAAATCTAATCCCAAAACTTTAACTAAAATTTAATTAAATTGATTAACTGATGTACTAAAATAGCTAAAACTGAAAGAAATCTGTTCCACAGAAGAAATAAAGTCAAACAGCTTTTTAAAAACTGATGACAAAATTATCATTTTTGGATGAAACCTCCGTTTAAGCATGCAGAAGGCCTGACCTTGGTGAGATAGTAGACACATTGCTGGAAGGTGAACATCAGGACCTCCTCCAGGACCGTCATGGCCTCCTCACTGGCCGAGCGCACGGAGGAGAGCCGCAGCTCCAGCACCGCTGGAATATAACCACAGACACGCAAAGATACTGAATCTGAACGCATACATCACATTATTCACATCAGCACTGACTGATTTACCAATGCAGTCTTCCTCCTCCTCCTCCTCCTCCTGAGAGACTCCGTGCAGCAGACGAGGAACCTCCTGGTGGATGAAGTGAAGGATCTGGATGGAGTTGGACATCCAGAGGACCAGCGGCTCCAGACCCCGGATCAGTCTGTCAGCGCCAGAAGGCCAGTCTGCCATATCTGACTCACTTCTGCTTGCGTCAGGAGAGCGAGGAAAATCTGGTTTTAATGTACACCGTGTCTAAGATATTGAATTTTAATTCCTCTGGTTACGAAATGATGGGAAACGAGTTCCTGATCTTACATTTCAGGCTGCAAAGCTGCGAGTTCCTTTGCCTTTTCCTGTATTAAAGTACAAAAGATACAGTACAGTTACAATGCAAAACACAGAGGACTAAAAATGTCTAAAGACTGGCTGTAAAACTATTCAAATGCTGTCATTCTATGACTCTCATGTTGCTCAAATCCATGTTTGGCTACTTTCTTCTTATCTTACACAGAACATCTAAAGTCTGTTTCTAAAAGGATGTAAAAGCACCATAAAAGTCATTACGCTTGACTCATACACTATTTAACAAGTTACACTATTAGTTACAGTGCTTGAATTCAAAGTGATAGTTCATCCAAAAAATTTTTTATTCTGTGATCATTTGCTCACCCTCATGTCATTCAAAGACTTTAATTCTTTTGGAGAACCCAAAAGAGTATATTTAGCATAATACAAGAAAACGTCTCAGGTTACGCATGTAACCATGGTTCCCTGAAGGGAACGAGACGCTGCGTCGAAACATTATGGGAACGCCTCCAGCGTGAATCACATGTGTAATCTGTCCAATGGATGGGCGAGACGTCACAGGCGGGTGACGTAATCAGCCAGGAAGCATAAAAGCATGTTTGGTGGAACCGGCGTCAGCTTCAGGAATGAGGCAACCGCTCGCAGGGATGCCGGAAGTATGGCCCCGAGACGCAGCGTCACGTACCCTTTGGGGAACCATGTTTACATGCGTAATCTGAGACGGTCCCCTTCAAGAACTCGAGCTGTGTCGAAACACTATGGGAACGAGATGCCCACGCCACCGGACTTCCAAATCCCTGCCCAGTGTGGATGGAGCACAGCTAGGGCGAGATAAAAAAGGGGCCACGAGTGGCTAAGTGGGTGGGGCCTGTGTACCGAAGGCCAACTTCTGAGAAGTGAGTCTTGGTCCCCAAGAGAGGGGGGAGCATAGGACTTTAGGCTATTGAAAGCATCCTAATCCACCACAGGCATAAGCTCTCTGGCCTCGTGCTCCGGCGAGCGGAGGCCTCTAAATCTCTCTAAGTGAGAGGAGACATTTACATTTATTCATTTAGCTGACGCTTTTATCCAAAGCGACTTACAATTGCTATATATGTCAGAGGTCGCACGCCTCTGGAGCAACTAGGGGTTAAGTGTCTTGCTCAGGGAAACATTGGTGTCTCACAGTGGATTCGAACCCGGGTCTCTCACACCAAAGGCATGTGTCTTATCCACTGCGCCATCACCACCCCGAGACCTGACGACACTCGCCGAAACAGTTGAGCTCTCGGAGTGGAGACCTCTGCATACCGACTTTCTAAATCGAGAGGAGGTCTACTATGCTGGACATCCTGTAAGGAGACTCACCCAGAGCCTACCTCTCACAGACTGTCTTAGCGGAGCTCTGGCGAGCGGAGGCCTCTAAACCTCTCTAAGCAAGAAGAGGCCAGATGACACTCGCTGAAGAGTCAAGCTCTTGGAGCGGAAGCCTCTGCATGACGACTCCCTAAATCGAGAGGAGGCCTACTACACTCCATACACTGGGCATCCTGTGAGGAGGTGCAGCTACCACTCACATAACTGCCCCAGCGAAGCTCTGGCAAGTGGAGACCTCGAAAACTCTCTGTAGCGAGAGGAGGCCTGACGACACTCGTCGAAACGGTCAAGCTCTAGGAGCGGAGGCCTCAGCATGACGACTCTCTGGATCGAGACGATGCCTACTATACTCCACACGCTGAGATTTTGTAAGGAGGCTCACCTAGGGCCTACCACTCACAGACTGTCCCAGTGGAGCTCTAGCAAGCGGAGGCCTCAAAAACTCTCAGCAGCGAGAGGAGGCCACGCTTGCAGTGACCGTTTCGAGGGGAAGAACGATATTGGTATGCTTTGCCCCCAAAGCAAACCTCATGAAACCCCTGCTAAGGGAACCAGTCTCCCGAAACTGGCCTCTGTTGTGCCTAGAGCTGCTAGCTCGGTGCCCTGAAGCGGAGGACCGGCAGGAGACCCCCGAAGGGCGGCGAGCCTCTCAGCTCCGCTAGTATTTACGGGCGGAAACAACTGAGAGAAGCGCTCGCTGGAGACTGCTGCGCCCTGAAACACTGGCAGGGTTGGCAGACCGATCTCCTGAGGGCACTGAGGAGAGAGGGGCACCGAGTAATGCGGTGTACGCCGCTCTTCCCCAGAGGGGCCAGCCCTCAAAAGTCCTGGGCCATAGGCAGCAGGACGTCTTAGCCAAAGACTATCCGTTGAGAATGATGGTCTGCAGATCTACCCTCTGCTAGAAGCCTTCGGCCTGGGAGCACCACTCTGACTCCAATATTCTGGGGAGTACAAGAAGTGATGCGCCCTAAATGAGGAGCTGGTACACGGTTGGGGCTGCTCCGTCCAGCCCAGCTGCTCCGCTCCACCTCAACCTCCTCAGAGGAATAGAGGTAAAACATTGAGCTCTCATTCGAGAAGTATGAGACGTAATCCTTATTATTCTTTTTTATCTGCCATTATCAGCCTTTATGCTGGCAATAAAACATTTTGTAAAATATTTGTAAAGAAAAATGTCAGAGTTTCATATAAGCCAAGTGGAGACTGGTTTTCCTTTGCTAAAGTAAGGAAACTTTGCTTCCACAGGTGCGTGAGTCAACGGCTTCTGCGTAAGACAGATACCAGAAGTGAGAGAAAAGTGTTTATTACGTTTTAAGTATGGATATTTTTCTTACAAAAACTCATCGCTACAGGCGGCCTTTATTCACCCCCTGGAGCCGTGTGAGGCACGTTTTTATTATGGATGAATGTGCTTTATTGCACTTCTTAAGGACTGCTGAACAAAAACACCCGCTCAGTGCCATCATAAAGTTTGGAAGAGCAAGGACAATTTTTAATACAACTCCGATTGAATTCGTCTGAAAGAAGAAAGTCATATACGCCTAGGATGCCTTGAGGATGAGTAAAACATGGGCTAATTTTCATGCTTTTACATATTCTTCAGTTATTGAAAAACTTATTGAATCCATTACCTTCAACAAAACTGAAAATCATTAACAAGACCTTTGTCTAAAAATATATTCACCAGATATTCATTCATTCAGTTCTTTCTTTCTTCTGTTGAACACAAAAGAAGATTTTTGAAGAGCCAAAGAGTTGCTAGTAGCCATTGACTTCCATTGTATTTTTTCCATATTATGGAAGTTATTGGCTACCGTCAGCTGCTTGGTTACCAACATTCTTCAGAATATATTTTTTTGTGTTCAACAAAAGGAAGAAACTTTTGGAACAACATGAGGGTGAGTAAATCATAGCAGAATGTTCATTTTTGGGTGAACCATCCCTTTAATCATATTCTGGTTATATTGTGGTTGCATTTCCTCTCAACATTATGTTAAATCCAAACACTGACCGAAAGACAAACAATCATTTGAAATGAAATGACTCAGTAAACTCACCCATACGATGGTCTGCAGCTCGTTGGCCATCTGTAGCAGCAGCCGCCGGAGAGCCGGCATTGAGAAGTGAGCGGCGGACTGCTGGAGACACAAACACAGCAGGAAGGCCGCGGTCAGTTTGTGTGCGGCCGGATCCCGCTCCACCACGCTGAAGATCTCCTTCAGGACCCTGGACTCATGCTCCACGTCATACAGCAGAAGCAGCTCTGCTCCATCCACATCTCTGAAGCAGGTTCTCGCTCTCACACAAGATTTACAGAGAGGAGGCCGTCTGCTCGTCTGAGCCACCTCTGCAGGGGTCGCGACCTTTGGACAGGTGGGGTCTTTATACATGAAGAGGTAATGATCGCCCAGTGCAATGACGTCTCCTGACTGCAGCGCCACCTCGTGCTTGATGACGGCTCCGTTCCTCTTGACCTTTGCGCTGTTGAGGGGTTTCAGTCGGGTCTCGGTCCCGGACCGTCCGGCCGCTGAGGCCCGAGTGACGTCCAGACGCCGGACGCTGCAGTGATCGGGCAGAAGATCAGGAGCCCAGAGATTCATGCGATCAACATCGCTCTCAGTCTCATTGTGAGGTTCTTCAATGTGGCGTCCGAATACTGTGCAGCTATTTATCAGGGCATAGATGACAAAATCCTGTGGAGGGAATGAAACACATTCACTGCATGAATTATAAAGTTCTAGATGTTTTGGGAAGATCTATATATTCTAGGTATGTCAACATGACAAGAAACTATAATCGTTTGGACTCTGATCCACTTATCTAACTGTAATATATGTTATTTCAGGAATCCACAACTGAACAAACCACAAACAAGTAAACAATCCTGAGTCTTTGTCATGTATTAGAAAAGTATGCATAATTGCTGTATTAAATGCATAGATAAAAAAAAAACCTGTAAATAAAAAATACAAATAAAAGTTACAGTCTGCAGTGATACTTTTATTGCACTTTTTGGACCACTTTAATTTTATTACTGATAAGGAAAATTGAAACTGAGTGAAAATCAAGTAAAAATGAAAAATGTTATTCAGAGTTAAATGTTAAATGAATGGAGAAAGCAATGTGATTATTATTATTATCAAGATGTTCTAAATAATTTTTAAATTAACTTTTTTATAGTGTATTATTTAATTGTAAGATTTCAATTACATGATTTTAAGTCAACTGTTTTTACACACACACACACACACACACACACACACACACACACACACATATATATATAAAACTTTTTTATATTATTACATTCTAAAATAGTAGCAGTATTAAAATCATAGTAATAATAAGATGTAATAAATATACAGTATCATTAATAATAGTAATGTCCACAGTTTGAGCATTCCTGTTTCTTGAATAGTAGAGCATGGCACAATCAATGCCAATGTTTGATTCCCAGGAACAGGCTGGCATCTGTTAGAATGGATGTAGAGTATAATAATAATCATTACACGCATGTAAAGTTAACATGTGGAGTGTATGTGCGCACTCGTGTGTTTGATCATTTACGGTTGTCATCACACACAGCTAATCTGACAGGAAGTGTGTCCACCCTTCGGACGCTCCGCTTTGGACACTCCACTTCCTGTCCAGCATGAACACTAGGCCTGTTTTTGCATACGTGTTCATTTTTCATGCCATTTTTCCTCTGTTTGGCACACTCTGTTATTTTCCAATGGAATCGAAGGGATGTGGGATCATTTTTTTCCATGGTTCAATGACGTCACCTGTGTTGTATTATCCACTGTAAAAATCACTTTGTGATTGTAAGATTGTCAATGCTGATCACCGACTGAATTGTTTTCCTAAAACAAACCAAATGAGAGAAAATCCCTGTAATTCTGTAGTTTCACATCACTTGGTTTATGTCTAACATCATAAAACATCATGCATTTATAGCAAGTCTCAAATTGCTATAAAAGCTGGAATTGTGGTGCAAAAACCCCCTTGTGAAAAAGAAGTACTCTTTAATATACTTTTAAAAAGAGTTATGGAAATAATATACTTTAAATTAATATGTTATCAGAGACTTAATTTCATGTTATTTATAATTAAATTAAAATAATTAAAGGTGGGGTATGCATTTTTTCAAAAATGCTTTAGAAAACTGAGTCAGTACCAAAACAAACTTGTAGCCAATCAGCATTAAGGGGCGTGTCTACTCATGATGCGAGGAGAGAGCGCTTGGTTCTCATGATGGACTTTAGCCGAGCCGAGCGTCAGCACAAAAATGGTGGAAAAAAAACAAAAGAGGAAAACGTCGCGTCCGGTATATATCAACATTGGCTACCAGTAATCACTTACCCCACCTTTTAATAGTTTAAATTAATATTAAATGCAATTAGCTAAACGTAAGTGTGTTTAGTACATAAGTACATCTTTACATGTAATTTACTGCTGAATGCACTGACAAGAATTTATGATAAACTAAAATATAAACTAAAATATACTACGTCAATTCTGTTGAAATTTGCATGCTTGTACTGAAATATATTTGTAATCACAAATTTCAAGTTGCAATTTAGTGCATTTAAATATTTTAACTTTAATTTAATATTAAATAACACTCTACAGTTAATCAATTATTTCACATGTGCTTTATTAAGTTAGTCAATACATCAAACTAAGTGTACTTCTTCAATGCACAACAAATCATTATTAAAACTCTGCTTTTTTGTGTTAAGAAGCAATGATGAAAATGTCTCTCTTTAATTCACTTAAGTGGGCTTTTATTTCATTAATATTATATTACCTGCAAGTACAGTTTTTAAAAATATACTTTTAAGATTTGAAGTACACTACAAGTGCTTATTCAATAAATTAAGTGCATTTCTTTTTCTATTTACCCCAAAAAATGTCCTACACTGTAAAAATAAATATATATATATTATTGGAGTACTGCATGTTTTATAAGAAAATACAACTTCAGTAGTCTTTCTACAAAATTTTACTGTTATTGCTTTATACTTAATTGTCA
This sequence comes from Barbus barbus, assembly GCF_936440315.1. Classification (NCBI taxonomy): domain Eukaryota; kingdom Metazoa; phylum Chordata; class Actinopteri; order Cypriniformes; family Cyprinidae; genus Barbus; species Barbus barbus. The sequence continues at coordinate 2,394,719 of NC_136716.1, read as the reverse complement.
AATTTACTAGCAATTTTTGAGCAAGTTTCCTCATCCATTTGAATTAATTTTGACTTCTTCCCTCACAACTGCATGTTTATATCACACATTCCTGAGAAAAAAATTCTGAATGAGAGATGTGAGATAAAAAGTCACAATTTTTGATATTTATTCATTGGAGGAAATAAGCTTCCATAGATTTTGCTTCCAACAAACAGCAAAATTAATTGCAACGTGTCACACTATGGGGGCATGGGATCGGATTAAGGGATATAAAATATGGTCACGCAGAATAAGGCATTAATGTCTGATTCATAAGGACTAGCATGATCTAGCATGTTATTAACATGTTGGTAGCATGCTGTTAACATGTATCTAGCATGATTAACATGTTGTTTGCATGTTGTTAGCATGATTTAGCATTCTATGATAGTCAGACAGCTTAAACACTATATAAGTCTTACTGTACAAAAGTTTTGACCCACTCAATGGAAGTCTATGGGACCTTTCGTAGTTTTGATCATCCGTTTAATGAAAATTGTAAGTTATATTGTAGCAACCCAAGTGAGACCAGTCTAAAGGTCTGACCTGAGTTTGGTGGTTGTAGTATGAAAGCTCTAGGACAGTGGTACTCAAAGTGTGGTACGTGAGCTTCCTCTAGTACGCAGAGGAATATTTAAATTAAATATAAATTAGGCCGCCAAAGCGGGGGGTTTTTTGGGGGTTCCTGAGGCTAGCAATTTTTTTTCATTGCTTTAAATGGGAGCGTCTTTTTCATGCTGAGCACTCAGGGGTTTTTTTCTCGGTTTTTTCACAATATGTAAATTTTTTTTAAAAGTTAAATAAAAACTGTACTGTACTTAAATAAAGATTAAATTAATTGTAGCTACTTGAAAGTTAAATAAAAACGGTACGTTACTGTACTTAAATGTTAAGTACAATACATTTTCATTTAATCTTTATTTAGGTACAGTTTTTTTTACATTTATGAACATTACAGTTTTAATTTAATTAAGTTTACCTGGAAGTAAGCACAGTGCAGTTTTAATGTTCAAACTGTGTATTTACAATGTTTTAAGAGGCTGGCAATAATAAATATACTTATTAGGAATAAAACTGACTTTTTTTCTTTTTTTTTTAACTGTGCATAGTGCTACTGCATTTTAATATTGGTCATAATGGTGGTACTTGGAAAGCCAAATATTTTCTGAGGTGGTAAAAAGTTTGAGAACCACTGCTTTAGGAGGTTACATAGTAGATCAGCAAATTGACTTTCTCAAGCCAACTTAAATATGCTGCACTGATAACAACTTCATGCACTGAATTCCAGAAACAGTGTCACGTGTGTTTGATGGGCTGGAGGAAAGATAGACACAGCGGTGAAGTGAGAGAGAGGGAGGAGCAGCACAGATATAGTATGAGTCTGTCCTACCTGTCTGTAACTGAAGCCCTGCAGAAGCAGGAAGTATGGGAAGTCCAGAGGCGGGTGAATGGAATACTGTGTGGCGCTGTCATCGCTGCTCTCCGTCTCCTCCCGTTCATTAGCAGGACACTGTGTTGCTTTGTCGGCCTCAGCCTCTGGATCCTCCTCCTGCATTTGCTCCGTGCAGGTGCTTTGAGCTTCAGCTGTCAGATCCGTGTCACTGAGACTCTTAAACAGATTGTGTCTGCCGTCCACGGAGTCGTCACTCACGCATATGTCCAGCGGCACGGATTTCCCTCTGGAGCGCGTCTTCTGCAGCTTACGTGCCTGTGCGTTTATACCTGGAGAAGGTGTTAAAGGAGTAGTTCAGCCAACAATTTACTCACCCTCAGGCCATCCAAGATGTAGAAGAGTTTGTTTCTTCATCAGATTGGGAGAAATGTAGCATCGCATCACTGTCTCAGCAATGGATTCTCTGCAGTGAATGGGTGCCGTCAGAATGAGAGTCCACACAGCTGATAAAAACACCACAATAATCCACACCACTCCAGTCCATCAGTTAATGTCTTGAGAAAACAAAAGCAATGTGTTTGTAAGAAACAAATCCATCAAGACGTTTTTAAAGGGGTCATCGGATGCAAAATTCACTTTCCAAGTTGTTTGAACATAAATGTGTGTTGGAAGTGTGTGTACACATCCATCCTATAATGATAAAAAAACACTGAGTGTTTTTTATTAAATCCCTATTTTAAAATCCCATTTCTCAAATCAGGCAGTTCTGAGATTCCTGTCAGAATGATGTAGTTCTGTACAGGCCCCTCCCACATTAGCTGATTGACAAGGCCGTCTTACCTTAGACCCGCCCCCCTGAGTGAGCTGAGAGCTGTCTGACTCCGGTGCAGGGGAAGACAAGAATGTCTCCGATTAAGCGATTGAAGTGTTTTGTTGTTGGATGTAATAATGAACATAGCAGTCATCATTAACTCCCGACATCTGAGCCGCTGAAGACGCAGAGGATTAACGTTACTTTCATTTTGAAGGGAATGCGCCGATCCCGATCTACATAAATGCATCTATGTTCGCACAAATCGTTTGTGATCCCACCTCACCTACAGAAGAAGTGAGTATTAGGGTTTTTTAGGAATCTTTGCAAATCGCCTTTCCTAATAATGAGCTAGTTTTGCAACTGAAGTCTGCTCATCACCCCACGGAAGAGAGGGGCAGGGTCAGCAGAGCTCATTAGCATTTAAAGCAACATGAACTAGAATGGCTTGCTAAAAACAGAGTTGATTTTGATAATGTGTTTTTTACACTACCATTGAGAAATTTTAACCAAAGTATGTTATAGACTTTTAAGACCCTAAAGAATCATATCAACTTGTGGAAAATGGGCATCCGATGACCCGTTTAACTAAAAAAAGAGTCCATAATCCATGATGCTTCCTCTAGTGAAAAAGTGGTCTGGTCTGAATCAGGAGAGAAATCTGAGTCTTAGGGACTCGTATTTTAGATCAAAAAATTAGTGTGGATTACTTGTGATGTTTTTATCAGCTGTTTGGACTCTCATTCTGACGGCACCCATTCACTGCAGAGCATCCATTGTTGAGCAAGTGATTCAATGCTACATTTCTCCAAATCTGATGAAGAAACTAACCTGAGGGTGTATACATTTTCAGCAATTTTTCACTTTTGGGTGAACTAATCCTTTATTTATACGCAAGCCCAATCACAGTTTATATTTACATTTATGCATTTAGCAGACGCTTTTATCCAAAGCGACTTACATTGCATTCACGTTACAGTTTCTACATTTTATCAGCTCTTGCTTTCCCTGGGAATCGAACTCATGACCTTGGCGTTGCTAGCGCCATGCTCTACTATTTGAGCTACAGGAAAGCTATTATATGCAAATAGGTGTATGAAAGACGGCAAATTGCAATTCAGTATGCAAATATTAGCCTACACCAAATCAAAATTGTGGGTTAAATTTTAAAAGAGTCAATAGGTTTTCAAGTTCAGGAAACCAAAATGATTGATGAGCAAATTGCCAATTCAATTTCAGAAGATTAATACTTGTGTTAATTGTTTGGGCTTTAGAAAAGCCATAACCAGAATACAGCGCTGCCTTAAAAACAGTTTAATACAACTTTAACTTAACTTTATTGTCAGTTTATAAGTTGGCAAGAACTAATTAAAATAAAATAAAAATGGCAGGGCTTTCTGCATATCACAATTGAACAATTATCTCAGTGGTAGTAAATATCTGGTTTCTTTTCTAGCTAAAAGCGCAAAATTGTCTGTAGGCAGGAAGAACAAGCGCCTACAGTAAACCAGTCAAAATGGTCAGTTTCAGTCGTAACAGTAAAAAACATCCTTAATGCAAATGTGATTATGCAGGAGGAATCATGTCAAGATATACCAGCGGTCACAGTGTCCTGGTCTTTAGAGTTGTTTTCTTCTACAGTGGCTTTGCGTTGGATCTCAAAGCGTCGAGCGAATCCTTCTTTGGGTTTCCAGAGCGATTGCAGCAGCAGCGGCTTCTCATTGTCTCCCACCACACGAACACATTCGGTGCTCCAGCACTGGTTTCCAATACAGCCGATCACATCACATAACACATAGTCATCAGCATCTTCTTTGCTCAGGGAGTATCTGAAACAAATACAAACAGCAGAATAACTGATATGTATGAAATAATAGGACATATATTCATGCTACTGTAAGTTTGGGGTCACTTGGATGTCTTAATGTTATTCAAAGAACTCTATTCTGCTCACCAAAGCTGCATTTATGGAATCAAAAAATGTCAAAATCGTGAAATATTATCACTGTTTTCTATGTGAATATATTGTAAAATGTATTCCTGTGATTCAATGTAGAATTTTCAGCATCATTACTCCAGTCGTCAGTGTCACTCAAGAAACATTTCTGATTATTATCAATGGAGAAAAGAGTTAAACAATTAAAGCTACAGTAAAACATTACAAACTAAGGACAGCAGGCACTTTCAGGCACACACTCTAGCTGTAGAATTGTGAAAGAATGGAGAGATTCAGTGTCTGAGTGCTGACGCAGCATTCGATCAAAGTGGCTTCACCAAGGAATTCATTTTGCCTTGAATTTCAAACTTCTTCAAACCAACCGAGATGTTTGGTATGAAAACTTCTCATGCCGTTTCAATGGACTTTAACCAATGTGCACAAAGGCCGTTTTGTGCATTTACTTAAATCCAAACCATTAAGAAAGTTATCTGGACTTTTTGCTCAAATAAGCATTATGAATCTAAATATTTTTTAAATATTGTCAAAATATTATCAGCCAAATTTAAATATTATTTCACACAACCCTGAATATATTTGAACCGCATTTGCTTGCATTTACTGCTATGTAAGTCTTTTAGCTTTTACCCTGAAACCCTTTTATGAACTGTTGGTGTTAGGACACTTGGTGCCTTTTGCTTATTACATATTTTAGTAAATCAACATAATACTCTGATGAAAACCTTTTTGAAATTAGATAATGCATTATCATGAAAACTGTACTTTAATTCCTCTTAGCAGCCAGTTTTCTTGTGGTGATCATCATAACATTGTATAAAAGTTACTAAAATGTTTCTTACATCATTCCACTAACTTTATTATTAACCCACAAAATGTAACATTATTTGACCGTTTATTTTCAATATTCTAAGAAAATTAAACTATCCATATAAAATAGATTGCTGAGATTATTTAAACATTACAAAAAACACAACACAGCAAACTAAAAAAATCTATAAACTTAGGTCTGTGTTCCAAAGCATTCATGAATTACAACAATTTAAGTTCGGATAGCGCTTTTTCATGTCTATGCACAAAAAGGGGGGTGACAAGTAACAGGTTAAAGATCATGCTAAAAACAGCAGCAAAATCAGTGGCATTATTCTCTGGCCTCACCTGGCGAGTGCTTCTTTAACCAGCTCTCTGGCACTGGAGCGTGTTGTGGCCAGTACACTCTTGTAGTTGGCTCCTTCACAGATCTCCGTGCCAAAAATCTTTAGAATGCCTGGAGCTGTGATGTGATTGGACAGTTCGGAGGGGTCGTCTGTCACCTGCGCCTCCTCTCCCGCAGCAGCCATCTCTCCAGAACCTCCTCTAGGCCCGCGGCCGAACACCGCCGACAGACGGTGCTGGTGACGCCGGATCTTGTTCTTCGCCGGCTGGTGGATTCCCACGCTCTCCGTTGATCTGGCCGTGCCGCTGGATGAGCTGGACCTGGAAGAAGAACCAAAATGATTGCTCTGTTCTCCACTGGACTGTAGATGCAAACCTACATCGCTTCAGTCTGGCTGTTCATCGCTACACTAATTGCACCCAGTTAATGAACAGCAATGTTCACAAAATGAACAAAGAGACTTAAAAAAAAAAAAACACACATACAAAGCTCTGCATAATACTTGGAGGATTTTGTCCAATCCAGTAATCAGTTTATTTCAGTAGCAGTGGCACAAAAGCTCCTTTTCAGCCTTCACTAATTGCGTCAGTAGTACCTTGTATGTGTTTCCTCATCTACTGGCCCTAAATAAAATCTTCTACAACTATAACTCATTTAATATTTCCACTAACAGTGTCCAAGTGTGCAAAAAAGAAGAAACCATTCTTGTTTTTTTGAGGAACATGTGAACATTTCCACCATAAACTCTTCAAAATAAAGGTTTCAAAAGGGTGTTCCCACAGAATGCCATAGAAGAACCATTTTTGATTCCCAAAGACCATTGCAGTGATTAGTTCTTAAAATAACCATATTTCTTAGGATGAAAAACATTTTAATAAACGAAAGAACCCTTTTCCACTATATAGAATCTTGTGTGCAATGGAAAGTTTTTTAATGGAAGTTAAAAGTACTTTGGAATATAATGGACACATTTTAAACAAAAGAATTAAAAAAAGAAAAAAATGCTATTTTGTATTTTAACAAACATAATTTATTTATTTTTTTTGCCAATTACATAGCATGTTTTGTATCATAAATTCAACTGAAAAATATTTTCTCTCTTTTTAGCATAATTCAACAAAATTGCAGCTTGACCAGAAACAATGCCCAATAAAGCATTCTGATATTTACCTTGATATTCTTCACACATAACATCTCATATTTAGTTCTTTAATTACACTGTTATCTCCTTGGTTAACAAGTTCTGAATAAACTATTTTTTCAGCACATAATTATTTATTGAAGCATGAGTAATTGATATGAACAGTTTTCACTCAACAAATATCTAAATAACCTATTTCACTCTTTGTTTAGAACATATCCCAGCTAACAGGAAACATTCTCAGAACTTTGGCTAACGTTCTGGAAAGGTTCTTTAAATGTTGTGAACAACGTTCTTCCAGCAGCAACAAGAAAACACTCATTCTAAATGATCTGATCCTCCTAAAACATTAGCACAAAAACATTATTCATACAACATTTATGGAATGCTTTGTCTTAAGTTTTTAGACCAATGTAAAAATCATAAAAGGCATTCAAAATGCATATCAAACATAAACGTTGAAGGTAGGATACAATTTTTTATAAGTTTTTATTTTACTTAATATAACATTAAAGAGAGAAAATGCATGCTGCTTTAGTTTGTAAAAGACATAAAAATCAATTCACTCCGAACACATTACCTCTTATGACAGTATGTATCTGTTTAGCTAACGTGTAAACTATAAATCTATTATCAAAAGGACAACTTATGAATGACTAGTCCTTTCTGAACTTTATATATGCACGGTGCGTGGGACTTCAGAAGAGAACTCACTGGACGGATCCATTGCTGTGTTTCCTCCCGACCCGGGAGAGTCTTCTGCGGGACGCGCTGAGCGGTAAAGCCGCAGGTGAGGCTGGAGGAGGCGGCTTGGATGTCTGTGAGCTCCGCTCGTTACCGATCATCATTCCCAAAGCTGTCCAGAGCTCAAAGTAACGGGTCCGTTAGCATGAGCACACATATCATACTCCGCTAAGAACCGGCCGACATCACTCCACAAGCAACGTGAACTCTTCAAATCAGTGCTGCGAGCAGAATGACATCCAGAAGAAAACTTTCTGTCTCAAAAGAGCTGAACTGTCTACGTGGGCAGCACTTGTGGGCATCATGGGCGCGTTCCCGAGTCAGCTCTGTTAAAAATGCTGCGCGTGCCTGTGATGCTTTCAAATGTTGTCTACACAGACAGCTTACTGGATATTGAGACAAGCTGCACATGTGCTCCTGATGCGCCACAGGGAGGTTCCTCAAGACGGACTCTGAAAGTTTATTGCTGACTTCAGGAAAAAAAGTGTTTTTATTTATTTATTTATTATTATTATTATTGAAGTTTAACTCAAATCAGTAATAACAATAAGTACCATACCTACCAACATGCCATGGTATAAATACCATCTAAAAACCATGGTGAACATATAGCCTATATTGATAGGGTTTTCACTACTAAAACTAATAGGAAACTGATAATATTGTTATTATCATATTTTATCATTTAACACTTCCATCCATCCACATCCATCTATTCTTCCATCCATCGATGTATCCATTCCGCCTATCCATCCATTCATTCATCCATCTGTGTATCCATCCATCCATCTATCCATGCATCCATGTATCAATCCATCCATCCAAGCATCCATCTATGTATCCCTCCATCCATCCATCCATCCATGCATCCATCTCTGTATCCATCCATCCATCCATCTATCCATGCATCCATTTATGTATCAATCCATCCATCCAAGCATCCATCTATGTATCCCTCCATCCATCTATGTATCCATCCATCTATCCATCTATGTATCCCTCCATCCATCCATCCATGCATGCATCCATCTATGTATCCCTTCATCCATCCATCCATCCATGCATCCATCTATGTATCAATCCATCCATTCAAGCATCCACCTATGTATCCCTCCATCCATCCATTCATCTATATATCCCTCCATCCATGCATCCATCTACAGTGTATGTATCAATCCATCCATCCAAGCATCCACCTATGTATCCCTCCATCCATCCACCCATCCAAGCATCCATCTATGTATCCCTCCATCCATCCATGCATCCATCTATGTATCCATCCATCCATGCATCCATCTATATATCCATTCATCCATCCATCCACGCATCCATGCATCCATTTATGTATCCATCCATCCATGCATCCATCTATATATCCATTCATCCATCTATATATCCATTCATCCATCTATGTGTCCATCCATTTATGTATCCATCTATGTATCCATCCATCCAAGCATCCATCTATGTATCCCTCCATCCATCCATGCATCCATCTATGTATCCATCCATCCAAGCATCCCTCTATGTATCCCTCCATCCATCCATGCATCCATCTATGTGTCCATCCATCCATGCATCCATCTATATATCCATTCATCCATCCATCCATCCACGCATCCATGCATCCATGCATCCATTTATGTATCCATCCATCCATGCATCCATCTATATATCCATTCATCCATCTATATATCCATTCATCCATGCATCCATCTATGTGTCCATCCATTTATGTATCCATCTATGTATCCATCCATCCAAGCATCCATCTATGTATCCATCCATCCATCCAAGCATCCATCTGTGTATCCCTCCATCCATCCATCCATCCATGGATCCATCTATACATCCATCCATCCATATATCCATGCATCAATCTATGTATCCCTCTCTCCCTCCATCCAACCATCCATCTATGTATCCCTCCATCCATGCATCCATTTATGTATCCATCCATGCACCCATGGATCCATCTATGCATTCATCCATCCATCCATCCATCTACGCATCCATGCATCCATCCATCCATCCGTCTGTTTGTCTGTCTATCTAATCTCAAACCCTTTTTTATGCAACTTACCTTCAACAAAACCAACAACCACAGACCCCAAACCTCAAACTGTAACTCTTCATCAACCACAACAAACTGCCTAAACTGAGACAATGTGACTCCTGTCTTCCAGTTAACCTCTCTGTAAGTGTTTGGGCAGTTATCAATCTGGACAAGGGTCCCATCTAGTGGTCAGTGGACACATACTGAGATTCAAAAACAACCCTAGCTTCAGCATTCTTTATTTTAGGCTTTTATGATCAATAACACAACTTACTTTTTTTTTTTTTTATACATAATACATTTTCTGTATTATTTTCAGTGTAAAACTATTTTATCTGTACATTATGTATTGTCGTGTTGTCTAGCAAACAGCTGGAAGCTATGAAAAACCCATAGATGCATAGTTACCATTCTCTTTACCTTTTAGATATTTTCCAACGTTAATTAACTCTAGGTTAAAAGTCACCTGTTCAGTATAATAATCAAGCAGCTGCTGCAGTTCTTTATTACACCATTAGAGCATGCTCAACACCCAAAAGCGAAAAAACATCAGTGTTTATACAAGAAACAAAGAATATGCTAAACATTTTTTTTTACATCTGTGCTGAGTCACAGTAAACTAACAGTCTCACTAGACCAGGGGTTTTCAACCTGTCAAGGGGGGCGCGAGCATCAATTAATTCAGAGACTTGAATTTTTGAAGATTTGTGAAGACCTTGAAGATTTATGAATACGAACTTTCAATTCTTCAGCCATCCGCTAGGGGGCAATCTGACTCCCGCTGTTCGGCGACAGTGAGAATGGTGTAAAATAGGGGTGTGCGATATGACGATTTTTTGATCGTGGACGATAAAAATGTCTCCACGATCTGCTTTTGAAGAAATATGGTAGTATCGTGCTACAGCACACATTATATCAAATACAGTTCTGGCGCCTCCGTCTCTATATACTGTACAACACGACATACAGCAGTAGAGTTACTCTGACAGGACACTGCACTTATTCGCGATCGCAAAAGTACATTATTTGCACACAATCCTTGCTGGTTAAATGTTTAATTCGCGCGCTGGTCTGAGGTGCCCTTTTTCTGAGCGCATACACCTGAAGCACGCGCACTAAAAAGCCTGTCTAACAGCGCCAGATTACTCAACTAACTTATCTTTTGCGCTAATACTGTCAAAACACACAAGGTTTACATACAGACTCAGTTGGTTATCTCTAAAATGAAAGTAAATAGTTAAGAGAGAAACGGATGCGTGCCTGTATATTAGATGCGTGCAGCTCTTAAAGAGACAGGACACTAAACATGCTGTCGACTGTCATTAAAGGGATAATTCACCCTAAATGTTAATTTCTGTCATTATTTACTCACTCACGTTGTCCCAAACCTCTATTAATTTCTTGTGCTGAACCCAAAATAAGATATATATATTTGAAGAATGAGGGTAACCAAACAGTTGCTGGTCCACATTGACTTTGATAGTAGGAAAGAAAAATCCAATGGAAGTCACTGAGGACCAGCAACTGTTTGGTTTTCCACCTTCTTCAAAATAGCATTTATGTTTCGCAGAAGAAAGAAACTCATTCAGGTTTAAAACAACTTTTGAGTAAATGATGGTATAAAAATACAACATTATGACAGAATTGACAGACAGATGACAGAATATTTATTTGTGGGGGAACTATTCATTTAACGTTAACAAAACAATAAAACACAAAGAGAAAAATCACTCACTATTCTTGACTGAAAATCTTTAATACAGTTGCTTTAGCAATCAGTCTATCTAGTGTTTTATTTTTATATTTGTTCATTCAATTTCATTGAATGCACTGCTAAATACACCTATTGTACCTGAAAATAAAGCACTGTTCTTCATACATCATTGTATCTTTGTTCTTATTTTTTAATAAGAAAGATAAAATGATGACAAAGATTTTTATCTTTGCCCACTTTGGCCTAAATATCTGCAATGTCTTTTTTTTTTTTTTCTACCTTGAAAGGTTTTGCCTTTCTAGTTTGGCTGTAATGCTCAGACAACTTGTAAAACCAAAATAGTAAAACTAACATGACAAAGAATCGTGATAAAATCGTGAATCGTGATATTTAAAAAAAAAAATCGTGATATGATATTTTTCCCATATCGCCCACCCCTAGTGTAAAATGATTTACGGTTAGTCATGTCAGAAATCCAACCACAGATTGGCATGTTGTTATCTCAGAAACAAGCTCAGCCATCACACTGAATCAGGTAAACTGGTTATATGTTTATGTTTCTTAATGCTACGCACTGGAAACGCAGCAAACAATATGTGAATGATGTTCGCACACTTTGGGCTCGGGGGGGGGGGGGGGGGGGGGGCGCGAGTGAAATTAGACAAACTTAGGGGGGCGCATGTCTTAAAAGGTTGAAAACCCCTGCACTAGACTGTGCAGCATTGAAGTGTGCTTGATGGTATAGGTTTAAAAGCAGCAAAATAAGCACTGTCCTCAACTCAGAGGGTCTACATCACTCCAGAGCAGACAAAATGTGTAATGTTTCAGCAATGATCCTGACCGTCCATCACTTAATTAAATTGAGCTAAAGACATACAAGAGCAGAAAGCATGTTTTTGGCATTAAGGAAGAATAATGGAGGTAATAAACAGCAGATGCAAATGGAGTGGATAGTTATTCTGTCAGGCCTGGGATCTCAGACAGGCCTGTGCTCATCTTCTCTTGGCTCTGGTGCAGATTAGCTGTTCCAGCATGAGGAAGAGGTTTTTATGCGTGTAATGAGATCAATCCTTCGGTTACACTCTCTGCTGGCTCGCAAGCTTTAACTTTTTTCATGAGTTCTGTTGTTTATTGACTGCTCATCTTCTGTTTTCATTAAGAACTACAGGCCTTGATAAAACATATATGCAGGCCTTTACTTAAACGCTGTTCAGCAGAGACAGATTCATGACAGCAAAGATCCTATATGAATGGGATGCTATGTATGTGCCTGAAGACAATTTGCATAAATACAAATTAATGTCTAGTACATACTATTATCTTTCTGTGTGGCATAATAATGCAAATGTGTGTGGTTTCACCTGCAATGTATGCAAGCATCGCAAAATCACCTACAATGAGACGAATTGTTCAATGGCTCCACAAGGAAAACTGCGTAATAAAATCCATGAACACAATATTTATACATTGTTGGTTCATCTAACGTTTTTTAAACATTAATACTTCCTAGTTTCAAATGGGTTAGAGAACACTTAAAAGTTCACAACTTCACAGAATGTTTGCAAAAAACATATTTTTGGGGACGGCACTCCCAACATGTTAGGTAACTAGAAGGAAAAACTAATTTGTGGATGACTTGATACATTTTTACAAATATGGTTAGAATGTATCCAGGGACGCATTATGACGCAGAGGTGCCCTGGGCATTATAGGCCCCCCTCGGTTGAAATTGCGGTCTCATTTTTTCTTAAGTTCAAATAGCAACTTATCTACACTAAGTGAAAATAGCAGTATTTAATTTTTTTAATTAAAAATAAATGCCTTTACGATGTGATATGAGATTTGAAAAGGGAGAAAAAAAAAGTTCTGCAAAAGGCGGGTTTGCACCCGGGTCGATCGAGTCAATAATACCACCATACCCGCTTTACCATCTGTGCCACAGGAGTGATTGGTGCATAGCAGCTTTTTATAATCTTGACAGTCCCAATCACACGTTGGTGGGCGGAATTAGTGTAAATAGCCTCTGCCAACTGCGGTCAGGCCAGCCTCCACTCTGAAAAACACGGTCATTCTAGCCGCACGTTATTTTGAGGTGCGCGCATATTCTAGGCGTTGCGGTAATAGCGAGTAAAATCACAGTCTATGGTTAAAACTCAGATCAGAGGAAAAGCGATCTCTGGCATTCATTTATTAAACCAGTTTCTCTGTCAATATTGAATAAATAAATGAATTAATGAACGAATAAATAAATACATTTTAAATAATACAAATGTTTAAAAAAAACGGTCTGATGAAATGAAAATAACTTCAAATGTTGAGTAATATTAAATGTAGAATTTCCAAATAACTGATGAGAAATAACAAAATAAAAGCCTTTCATGAACTTGCATATAACCACATTTATCTGTAAATTCACAAAAAGAAAATTCCCTGTTTCCACAAAAAATTTCACCTTTGATTAACAGTACACTACTACAGAATGTTATTTGCACAATGTCAGGACTGTCTGATTTTCTATTACAAAATTAAAGCCCTCCAAAATATCATATATGACCAGTTTTGTCCTTGATTTTAGGCAGCTCTAAAAAGGAAACTCCCTGTTTCCACAGACCACTTTCACTTCGGAGTGAGGGTACACCTCAGATTCACTCACGCAGTGCCAGGACTATTTTATGTATAATTCCAAAATAAAAGCCCCGTAAACGCTCATATTTAAGCTGCTTTGTCTACACTCTAAAGAAAAAATGCTGGGTTAGATACAACCCAGTGCTGGGTAATTATTGGACAGAACACATGCTTGATTGTTTTCAACCAACAACTGGGTTAAATGTTTAACCCAACCTTCTGGGCAGTAACCCACCGCTGGATTCACCCATATTTTACCCAGCGCTGGGTTATATTTAACCCACCATTTTTTTTTAGAGTGTATCTATTTGGATTGGTTTAAAAGGGAAACTCCCTGTTTCCACAGAGCACTTTCACTTCAGAAATCGGCAGAGAGCAGAATTCATTCATGGAGCGCGAGCACTGAAATTTGTCATTTACTTGTCCGAGTATAAAAGTTACTTGCCCGGAGAGAAAAAAAAAATACTGTTATATTTTAAAATAAAAAGGGAGTATTAATTACAAATATAATTATTTTATATTGAACTTAAAAATAAAATGCTTATATATACCTATTTTTTATATATATATATATATATATATATATATATATATATTAATTTTCAAACTTAAATTATTATTTTTTAAAATTAGAGTTCAATTTAATCAGACAATTAGTATAATAAGACATTTGGGCTGTTACCAAACAAATGAAATCAGTATCAGCAAAATTAATCTTTGCAATGCAGAGGAAACACAGAAGCTGCATCTGAAGTGGAATAGATATATTTACCCACTGTTTAATGCAGCTCTGAAGGACATGGAATGCTTTAATCTGCAGTTACAAATTAATAAATAATGTTTTGATTCATAAAACGATGAAAACTGATATTTGAAATGATAAAAAAATAAATAAAAATGCTGTAAATGTGAAATTAAAACCACCAGTAGGTGGCATCAAGTCACTGTTAATAAGTGATTCATTGCGACTGAACCGAATCATTTAAATAATTGATTCATTCAGGACCGAAACACCGTCATGTTGCTCAGAGACGCAGAACAGTGCTGTGGCTGTGTTTGGAATTATTTTTATTGTTGAAATAGCGCAAAAACACTAAATATGGTGTCTAAAACGTAAGTCTCTTAATGTTAAATTCTTGTTTATTGAACTGTTCACATTTGTAATCATGATGGTTTTTAGAGCAAAAAAAAAAAAAAAAATCGATCTTCGTGTGAAACTATATGAAATTATATAAATATATACATTTTCTTCTCCCATATCTTGAATTTTCTGCGTGCGATTCTTGTAGTACACTTTATAAAACAACAATTACGAAATGATCTCAAACGATATATATCGCACACCCCTATAAGAAAGGCTATATCATAAATAAAGGCAGTTATTATTGTTTTTGGTATTGACTTTTTCAAGTTCCTTGTCCGATTGGGCAAATACATTTCTCTTTCACTTGCCCGACCAAAACATTCAGTTAATGTCGAGCCCTGCCTGAATGTATGTTTAGATCAGATAGGAACTGTGTGCATGTGTGGCGCGCGCGCGCCTGACAGATCCACGCACAAAGTGGGCGGGGCTCCCGTGCCATGACAACCTCAGAGAGTGACTGTCTGCTCTGAACCAAACCAAGCCAGGGGGGCAAGAGAGTGTAGTTTCGGACGTCATTACGCGCTGCCCGGGGGAGGAGGGTTAGGAACCGGCCACACAACTAATAACAGATTATCCGCTGTCCGTCGATACAGTGTGCTTCGTCTATGTGTGCGCGTACGAGCCTGTGTTTGAGTCGCATGCAAGAACAAAAGCGCAGCAAAGAAAAGCAGCCACATCCTCCTGTCGGCACAAGGAAGAGCTCCGTCGAACAGCGATGAAGCACTTATGCGGCAATCTGACATTCTGGGTAAGTTCTCATCAACTCCCGCATATAAAAACATCCGTACCGCGAGCTTTGGATGTGTTTAGTAGCTTGTGAATGCATTTAAAGCTCTGTTCATCCGCAAGAGAAGAGAGACCCAGTGTAACAATCAATGCGTAACGAATGTAACGCTGTTATTATAACGAGCTGATCTCAAATAATGTTGCTGTGACTTTTAATCATTTTGCTGACATGATCTTGAATTTGTTTTTGAATGTTCACTGAAAAAAGTAATAAAAAAAAAAAGTAAAAATCTTATGTAAATAGGAGGGAAAACTAACTAATGTACTGTCAAGGATATCTCAAAGTTACTTGATCTTTAATAACGTTAATACATCATTCATGGAATATTCTCCTGAAATATTTTAGTTGGATGGATAGTCTAAGGATATCCACATTACTGCATTGGTCTCAAACTCAATTCAAACCTGATCCAGCTAATCAAGGTCTTCAGGAGCACTAGAAAGGGCTGGTTGGAATTGAGTTTGAGATCAATGCATTACTGGTAGAATGTGAATAACTTTGAGAGAATCTCATTTTGAGTTAGCTGTGTTATCATTCACATGTGGGATACGACCATACATTCACTGCATTTGTATGAATCATTTGAATGAATTGGTTCATAGCATTGCTTATGAGTTACAAGACTGAATCGGTTTGGGAGAGCATCGATCATTGAATTCATTAAACATGTTAGACTCCTATTCGGTTTACAGAGAGAACAATCCATCTCATGAACATTTGAAGTCTTGCACCTAACATACCTGTACGTACTGCATTGTCTATTTTGTATATTGTGTTTGTGCTATTTTGCATATTGTCCATTTTGTATATTTGTACATTATTTTATTTTATTGTATATTTTTTTATTATTATTATCTGTGTCCTGTCGCTGTCATTCTGTCGCACTGTGGAGCTACTGTCAAAGAATGAATGGCCTTTTCTGACATGCAAAACCTTTGTGAATGGATTGCAAAGGAATGCATGCAAATTCTGTTATATTTAGGTTTAAAATGCCTGAAACTTTGTCTTTTGAGCTGACTGATGGTTTCAGTTAATACATATGACATTTCAATAAATAGCCAACCTATATTAATAAAAAGTTAGTACAAATAAAATTTGCACGATATGTGTCTGCAAATGACTTTAAATGAACATTTTAGAGCCCAAAGTGGGATTCTAGAAACCATGTGATCACAAACAAGCAGTGAATCAGTCTTTTCAACTGAACTGTTTAAAAGAAGTGATTCAAGGAAATGAGTCGGGCTTGAGTCATGTTCTGCAACCTTCATTAACATTAATAGCATGTTTTTCTCCATATGGTCTGACATTTTGCTCACCTCTCATGTTGATTTATTCGGGGTCAGGCCGCGTCACAGCTTCTGGAGAGAAATTTCTGCTGTTTACGAGGTTAATGGAGGTAATAGCATCGGTGTGCATGGCCTAGTTAGCTGGACAGACACAGCGAAGGCTTATTCTCGGGGTCATTAGGCTCTCCGAGGGGCTTGTGCGGTCAGTCAGCATTACAGACATAAACACTATGTAGGTTAAGAAGAAATGCAAAGGGCTCAAACATTCCTCTGTTCAGAAATGCCAGGATCATAACAGGATAGGCAAGTGCAAAAATCAAGTGTTTGTCCTTACAGCAACCTAATATGAGATAAAAAAAGTCATGTCAAATATTCTTGTATATTGCAAGAGGTTTCTATAGACCTGCAACAAGCCAGTATAAAAAAAGCTCTATTTTCATGACGTTTTATAATTATTATTTAGTTTTTATATGTTTATGAATCATTTCTTGTAATGCACCTTATAATGCATTGCATGGAAAATTATAAACACGGTTATAAAACATTATAATATTTATTAATGCATCTTATAATGCATTGCATGAAAAATGATAAATACATTTATAAAACATTATAATACTTATTAATGCACCTTTAGAAAGTACAGTGCATTTTACCACATGACAAGCAAGAAATGTGCAAATATTAAAATGCATTTTTATCTAAGGTTGCAATTATTATTGAAAATATACAATACATTGTATGTAAAAGCTTCAAATAAAGTGTGATCTGATCTATTGAATTATCATCATCAAGAATCAGTTTCCTGTGGCTAATACGATCTGGACAGACAGAGGAAGCTTGAGGCTTGTGTTGTGAAATTATTCTGCATTTACTGTAACACAGCAGAATATGTCAAAAAAAATATTCTCAGTTCTGTAACTTCGGTTTAATATTCTTATTGAATCAAATTTAATTTCCAGGTTTTATTTTTTAGGTTTAAATCACAATATTTACCTGTAAGATCACACTATTCTTTTAACCCACAGGAATATTTAATGCAAATGTAGACTAATCTTTCTGATTTTGCTGTTTTTATTTGATAAAACTCTGTTGTTTTGAGTTAATGATGAATATTTGGTCTCATGTTATAGATTTAATCACTCTATTGTTCCTATGAGTGCACTGATACTACTATCACCATCTAAAGTCTGTATTAAATGCTGTAATTAAATACTGCATTACTCTGCTTCCTCAGCACACAGATGTATAAGACATCATTTTTAGCATGCTTTTTAGCTGTTCTTTTGAATCCTGTACGGCGGTCGCTTTAGACTGTAGCTAGTCTTACTGTATAGACTGAGGCGCCGCTGTCTGGCTGCATTCAGCTCATTTCATTGTGCTCACTCAGATTTAGATTAGTTTTGCTCAGAAGCCGCGGGTCATGTAAGGTAACGGCAGACTCTCACCGAATGTGTGTGTCAGTGTCAGCGGCTCCTCATTGAATCTCTTTGATGCGACTCTTTTGCATGATGCATACACTGAAACACATTTCTCTTCTGCTCCTTTTTCATCTCTGTATCTCCTGCTTGCTCTACATTCTGTGTTGCACATACTGATAAATGTCCTCGAACGTCTTCATTCATTGCAGCAGCCATTGCAGAATAGCGCCACTGCTCTGTTTATGTGAAGAACAGCTAAACCACTAAAGACAAACTTGTGCTATTTTATAGCAGAGATAATTGTTGCAATGCGGGAAAATGTTTCCAAGATGTCACTGAAAGTGTCTGTGAAATCGAATAAAAAGTTGTGTGTCTCTCCATACTAAACAAGATACTACAGCATGATAGGAATCAATCACCGTCAGTCCAGGAGATATATTAGGAGATCATTATTTCATATATTAAAGATTTTTAAATATTTACTGTAATATAAATGTAAAAAATATACTGTATAAAATATATATATATATTTTTTTAAATAATTATTAATTTAATATTTATTGCATTTTATATAAAGACCTCTTTATATATATATATATATTAAAATTCTATACAATACTGTCTTTTAAAAAACACTAAAAATTAAATCAGTGAATTTAGGCTTCATAACATGTACAGTATTAAAAAACAAATATTCATTACTAGACTTGTATAAAATGTAACTATTAAATTATTAGTATTTTTTAATCTGTAAGTGAGCGTTAGATGACAGCAAATGTGATCTGCATGTAAAAATCAAAGAAATGAGCATTCACAATTAAATATCTAATATTGAGTGACTGATAACTGATATGATACAAGTATATTATGTATTGATTTAAATTGTTCCAGTATCATTTTGTCTATAAACTGATGCCGCTTACTCAGATAGAATGTTACTCAGCTTTGTAACTTTAAAATGTTACTATTTCATTGTGTCATATATCACTTATGGCACTGATTTCATGTTTCATATTTAGGTGAAATCCCTCTCAGTGCTAAACGAACGGCTGAGTTACTCGTGAAGAGCAGTGAACTGAACCGAGATCAGTGGGAAATACTTGTAGCATGTTGCTGTCCCTATTTCACAAAGCAGTTAATCCATCAGAGATTACCTCCGAATCGTTAATACTGAATGTTACTATAATGAGAGCTAAAGCAATTACTGGCATGTGTGAAATGTCAGGTAAGGTAACTCATTCCAGGGCATAACCTGTTCCTTAGCCGGATCGGTAAAGTCTGCTCCGTTTCAAATCTCACCTCTTTTGACCCATGTTTTCACTGGAAATTCTTAGGCTACGTTGGCGACCTACTGGATTTTGCCTGGATTGTCTTGTGACTGACATCGAATTTGTCGCTTTTGGCCCTGAATATATTTAATGTCTGCTTGAATTAATCCCTGTTAGCACTGCGGTCAATTCAGGCAAACACCTAAATAACGCCACTGAGCAGGTGCCTTTGCTTTTATGGATATTAATAAATGTTTTCTGCAATTAAAAACGTAGTCCAGCCAAAAACAAACCCTCAATCAATCCAAGATGTCAAGATTTCTTCATCAGATTTGGAGAAATGTATCTTTCCATCACTGTCTCAGCAATGAATCCTCTGCAGTGAATGGGTGCCGTCAGAATGAGAGTCCAAACAGCTGATAAACACATCACAATAATCCACAAGTAATCCACACCACTCCAGTCCATCAATTAATGTCTTGAGAAGCCAAAAGCTGTGTGTTTGGAAGAAAAAAATCCATCGAGATGTTTTTTTAAAACTAAAATAGTCTAAAAGTCAACCACAAAAACAAATAAAAAACAGCAAAAACCATAAAAACTCTTCCTCCAGTGAAAAAGTCATCTGGTCTGAATCGGGAGAGAAATCTGCACAGATCAAAACAACTATGTGGCAGGATTTCGATGTGAGAGACAACAGGAGATGGACTTTTTCCACTGGAGGAAGCGTTATTATGGATTATGGACTCATATTTGAGCTAAAAACGTCTTGATGGATTTGTTTCGTACAAACACACAGCTTTTGGATTCACTAGACATTAACTGATGGACTGGAGTGGTGTGCATTACTTGTGGATTATTGTGATGTTTTTATCAGCTGTTTGGACTCTCATTCTGACGGCACCCATTCACTGCAGAGCATCCATTGGTGAGCAAGTGATGTAATGCTACATTTCTCCAAATCTGACGAAGAAACAAACTCATCTACTATTCCTTTAACGTTAATAGGTAACAGTCTCTCTTGGTGTGTTTTGTTTTGTTACTGTGAAGTGATTCCAGCACCATAACATTAAAGATTTCACCCTTTAATTTTTAATCATTTTTAATGCATCTGTAACTGTGCTCATTTTTGGGTGCTTGAGGCGAGCTTAATAGCAAACTCACTTTTCACTCATACCACAATGACCTAAAAAACACTAACAAGAGGTAGCATCACACAATTTCTTTAAAAAACAAGAATGACACTCTGTTACATGCTGCGTGTTTACATCACAGTACACAGTTATTTTCCCCTTTTGTACTGTTCAGCTACATCTAATTGTTTTGATAGCATTTTTCACAATTGGAATATATTTCAATATAGTATTACATTAGACATGTAGCAAATAGCTGTCTTATTGCATGTTGCATTATGTTAGGTTTTGAACTTAAGTTGAAAATTGGCCTGTTTTTGAGTTTTTGCATTTTTTTGTGTCTGAGTGAGAAAACAATTAATGTATGTAGTCATTGCACGTACTGTATTTGTTGCCAAAACAATAATAGATGATCTAAATGTCATGCATGCTGCTGTGCTTCACTGTGCAAAGGGTTTTGAAAAAGTGGCCATAGTTTTGAGAAACAGGTCGTAGTGTTTGTAAAAAAAAACTTGCCACAGAACCACATAATTTAGCCAGCAGTGTCCTAATGTTTAGTGCACACTTTCAACTGTCTGCATTCATGCCGTGATAGTGATTCTCTGCGTAGGGAACTAGAGAGTGCAATGACTCGCAGCATCTGATCTGTGCTGATTCATGTGTGCAGCTGCCTGAAACGGACATCAGCAAAGCGACTGGGGTTTGTTTCATTTACAGAGAACCACACCTAAACTTATCTCAAGCTTTAACAGCATTTAATGGAGGTGTCAGTATCTGAAATCAAACAAAATAACATTTGTCTGTCCATACTGGACGTGAAACTGCTGCATGATGTTAAACAGTCATAGTCAGTCAGAAGGTATTTTATATTCACTAAATAGATTTAGTACTTCTGATCATTATTTTAGATATTTTAGATATAATATTAAAAATGAATACCAAAATATTTTATTTTAGATATTAAAATTCTATATTGTCTTAATAAATGACTAAAAAAATTAAATCAGTGAATTTAGGCATCAAAACAGTATGAGAAAACCTTAACAGCATTCTTCTCTGAGCGCTGGTATTTCCTTCAGGAAACGCAAATCTAGTTCAGAAACATCTGCATTCAGCTCTGAATCATTACAGTCTCTTGGCCCAAACTCACCAGTAAAACTTGATTTAGTAACTCGACATGTAGTAACATGTATAATGGCTTTGCGTTGAGCAAGCAGAGCGAGCCGATTCGTTGTTTACATTGCTCTTGCACTGAACAAAAATCAACCATAATTATGGCTTAAAGGTGATTTCCATTTGAAGCCCTTAATGATGCACTTTTAACACATGTGCCAATTATTGGGTTGTTATAAGACCACATATTACCAGATAACAGCCTCTAACAATGGAAACGGGAAAACCAGTGTCTATAAATGTGTCTTCTAGGTTTCTTTTCCTCATTAAAGCCGTGTGAAATCCCCCTCATGCGGGTTTTCTCATCATCTGTGTCAAATGATAACCAGGGAAGGAAATACGGTGCTCCATGCTATGTTTGGAAAGCAAAAGTCAACTCGTGCCATACTTCCTGTTGAAGTCAGCGTGTTTCCCTAGCCGTTGTCTAAATCTGAAAGCATGTTTAGATTAGTCCAAACCTGATTCCTGAGCGTGTTTGATATGGTGCTCCTATGGGAGATCTCCACATGCCTGTTTAAACACTGCTTTATTTACACAGCTCACTATCAGTCCAGCTATATGTGTGCATGAATATGACCAATAATACAACTGATGATCCCCTGTGCATCTCGTGCTTTAATTCATCTCTGTGGGTGAACTAAACACTACATTAGAGGTAAAGTGATGTGGCTGATGCAATATCTAAAGAGCTTGATGTTTAATAATCCTAATTGGCATGTTTTGCAGATGTCTATGGGTTTATGCATCATCCCGGTCTGATCTGGTGTGTGACCGTTCGCAGCTGGCAGCATGAAGCCATTAAACTTGCGAGTTAATTGTTAACTGTGCTTCTTCTCTTAGTGTGGTTTGAGGTTTTTGAGAACACTGTATGGCTTTGTGATATTACGACCGCCTTTGTACAGTATATGAAGAGTGCTGTGTGATGTGTGATGATCACTGTGTCCTGACATGGCTTTGCTGGACAGGCTTTCTAAGAATCGCTCTGAGGATTGAAAATGTGGGTCAAATACCTGAGGTGTCTGTCCTGGGGTGACTTGTAAAAGTACATTTAATAACACTATACTAAGTGTTATATTACCTTTGCATTTAATTACAGAAACATAGTTAATGGTTGTGATATGGAAAATTTGACATCTTTATCTTTTCTGACTGACATATCAATCTCTTCATATTATTGTCCTCTTTTGGAAAGTTCTAGAAACATTGTTGTGATTTTTGTATTTTGCTATTGGCGCAAATAGGAACACAAAACAATGTATTTGTTGTATTTTATATAGAAGTTTATTGAGTTCTGAGAACGTGTAAATGTGTGGAGGGTCAGGAGTTTCATCTCTGTCCTACTATCCTCATGAGTGGCGTCAGCCGTGTTTCCTGATCCTCCATCCGTCTGTATCACGTTACTGCGCTCTGGACTCTCAGTAGGGAGAGTTTGTGTTTGTCAGCCTGTGTTTCTGTAACCGCTGAGACCCTGCAGGACGAGGGCAGCTGCCCTGCGGTCCTATCATACCGGATAGAATGACCAAAAACACACAAAACATAACAAATACGTTCCAACAACAGCATCTGTTTCGAACGACAGCATGGAAAAATAAATGCATGTCAGATAGTTGAGCTTTGAATGTAAGTGTGTCATTTAATTTTAGACTCTGGCATCTTCGAGCATTAAGAATAGAGCTGATTCTGATTCTGCATGCAATAAGGAAAAATCATTATTCTGAATAGAAAAGAATTGAATAGTTTCTGACTGTGCCACTTTTGGCATGAATACACCTTTCAGAGAATGATTCCCCCGGCTTTCGGCAGGTTTTCCCATTAAACCAAGGGACGCAATAACGGCTGTAATCTCCAGCAGCTTTGAAGTGCTCCATCAAGAACCTCTGGTCTTATTAGCCCGGAGAGCAACGAGACGTCTCGCTCAGGTGCTCCGACAACGTCTGAGACCTCTGGGAAATACGTCTCAAATGCATTCTTGTGTAATCTAATGCATTTTTATTACAAATCACAACACAATAGGTTGGTCGCACAATTCCAGTGTTATTTTAGTGTTTATTAACAGTCTGAATACTTTTATTTGTAAATTTTAGTAATTCTGCCATTTTTTAATTTTTTTTGTATTATAGTTTTTTATATATATTATTAATTTTTAAATCTGTCTGTATAATACTTTCTACATGTTTATGTTTTAGTTATTTTAATTTGGATTAAATGGAATTACAGCTAGATGAATAAAATACGTTATTTTTTAAAAATATGTTTTAATTTAAACGTGTATTGTATTTCAAGTAACAAAAATGGTTTTAGTTTTATGGTTTTCATTTAAGTTTAACCTATAATAACCCTAATGTCACAAAAATTTGTTGACCGCTAATTAGCTTTTTTAAAGTTTATTTCTAGGTTTAAATTCAGTTTTAATAGGACTTTTATGTTGCACTTG
Source organism: Barbus barbus (assembly GCF_936440315.1). Lineage (NCBI taxonomy): Eukaryota > Metazoa > Chordata > Actinopteri > Cypriniformes > Cyprinidae > Barbus > Barbus barbus. The sequence goes on along the minus strand of NC_136716.1, from coordinate 2,370,461 downwards.
TTTTAAATCAAGTCTTTATCAAGGTTTGTCCCAGGTAGAAAATTGTAAAGCCCCAAGGCATGAGATCTATATTCATATACATTTATATAATAAACTGTAAATTGTACGAGTTTCTGACTGAAATATAGTCAGTCTTTGAGATTGTGTCTTATTGACAAAGTAAGAGTGTTAGAGCGGTTCAGAATTAATCTTCCCCCAGTGATATATACAAGGATTCCTCATGACTGATGAATGATTTACTACATTTATCCAAACACACAGATATGAAGCATATGTGTTCACTGAAACCATTTACTTTCCTTGTCTGCAAGCCAAAATATCACCATATATAGCGTTTCTTCCTGACGTGCGTGAGGCTGGATTTTTGGTTACTCTGGATGTTTATCAGTGATGCATTGGTTAGTGAGGTGTTTCCTCTGAGATCAGATTTAGTGTAAAAACCAGGCAAAGGGTAAAAGCTTTTGTGTTCAGCTCTACGCCACGTTTTGCGCTTTTCTTTCAGAAATGCATGTGCCATTGCCATCTTTCACCCCTCCTGTTCCTGAACACAAGGCCATTCTGTGGCTTGTTAAACGATATCATGGTGAAGGGTGTGTTTGTAGATTTATTAGAAAGACAGGAAATGTGCCTTTAGTTCACTGCAAAAAAAAAAAAAGTCTGGTTTTCTGAGAATCATGATTTATTTATTTTTTTTATTTTTTAAATAAACTTAAATAAAAATAAATAAGAATTTAACTTAATCTTACTTTGAGATTTAAAGCACTTTAAATTTTACTTGAATTTTAAATTAAATATTAGAAGAGAAATTAAATGTAAATTTAAACATATAGACTTAGATCTTAGATCTTTGTATATATTAGTGCTGCCAAACGATTAATCTTGATTAGGGGTGGGCGATATGGAAAAAATATATCACAATTTTTTTTTTTTTTTAATTTCACGATTTTATCACGATTCTTTGTCATGTTGGTTTGACTATTTTGGTTTGACAAGTTGTCTGAGCATTACAGCCAAACTAGAAAGACAAAGCCTTTCAAGGTAACAAAAAACAACAAAAAAAGACATATTTAGGATATTTAGGCCAAAGTGGGCGAAGATAAAAATCTTTGTCATTATTTTATCTTTCTTATTAAAAAATAAGAACAAAGATACACATTACAAATACACATGATATACAACTATTTACTTTAATTTTAGAGATAACCAGCTGAGTCTGTATGTAAACCTTGTGTGTTTTGACAGTATAGCGCAAAAATAAGTTAGTTGAGTAATCAGGCGCTGTTAGACAGTCTCTTTAGTGCGCGTGCTTCAGGTGTATGCGCTCAGAAAAAGCGAATTAAACATTTAACCAGCAAGGCTTGTGTGCAAATAATGTACTTCTGCGATCGTGAATAAGTGCAGTGTCCTGTCAGAGTAACTCTACTGCTGTATGTCGTGTTGTACAGTATATAGAGACGGAGACCAGAACTGTATTTGATATAATGTGTGCTGGAGCACCATACTACCATATTTCTTCAAAAGCAGATCGTGGAGACATTTTTATCGTCCACGATCAAAAATCGTCATATCAAACAACTCTAATCGCGATTAATGGCATTCAAACTAAAAGTTTTTGTTTGCATAATATATGTGTGTATATTTATTATAAATATATAAATACACATGCATGTATATATTTTAATTAAATATATTTATATATAATATAAAATATAAGAATATGAATATATAAATGTGTAAACGTAAATATTTTCAAAATATATACTGTATGTGTATTATGTTTATGTATACATAATATATATACACTGTACACACACACATATTATGTAGCTAAACAAAAACTTTTATTTTGGATGCAATTAATCGTTTGATAGCACTGATCACTAATATATATATATTTCTTTATTATACATTTTTTATCATCTGTATATATAACTTCATCAAATGTTTCAATGTCTTCTCTCCCCAAGTATTATGATAGGCTTCTGTAGTTAAAAAGCACTCAGCAATGTATTATTGCTACTATATTGCATATTGCTTTCTTAAAATAGAATATACACAGCCGTGAAATCATATAAACATATATCCTTTATAAGATCTGGCATAGTTAATCAAAAATGTGTATGCGTTCATTTGTGAATTGTGATATCCTTGGGCTTTGCCTGCAGCTCTGCTGTGAATATAATGCATGTAATGTGATAGGAGTGCCTCCAGAGGTTCAGGAAAGAGCCGAACATGTAAACTCTGAAGGAATGTTCCTCTTCTGGTTTGCTAGGCGTGCCTGAGTGCTGGTTTGCATAATTGACTGATCAAGATGAATAGAGGTGCACAAAGCAAACGCTGACCTTCCTGCAGCCTTGAGGAAGAGAACACGACCGCCTGGATCAGAACAGACGGGCTTTAACACTCGTAATCCCTTAAGACAGAAACGCTTCGGCGTTACAAACACACTCCATATCTGCTCTTACCTTCAGCCAGCTTTGTGTGAAAGAGAGAAAAATGTCTGTAGTTTATTTAATTTCAGATATATGCACCATTTCAGCTACAACACTAAATTGTACAGGTTACAGATTTAGCTCATGAAAACATTGTTTTGAAATGTTTCTAAAATTTTGAAATATTCAATTCTTGTCGTGATTAGAATGATATTTAAATATAGTGAATATAGTGAATAGTGAAGTGACATTCAGCCAAGTGTGGTGACTCGGAATTCGTGCTCTGCATTTAACCCATCCAACGTGCACACACACAGTAGTGAACACACACACACACACAGCAGTGAACACACACACAGACCGTGAACACACACCCGGAGCAGTGGGCAGCATTTATGCTGCGGCGCCCGGGGAGCAGTTGGGGGTTCGGTGCTTTGCTCAAGGGCACCTCAGTCGTGGTATTGAGGGTGGAGAGAGCGCTGGACATTCACTCCCCCCACCTACAATTCCTGCCGACCGGGGACTCGAACCCGCAACCTTTCGATTACGAGTCCGACTCTCTAACCATTAGGCCACGACTTCCCCCTAAATATTACAGAAATGTTCCTCATAACATTGCAGTAAATAAAGCAATATTTAATATTCTAAGAACGTTAAAATGTTCATGATTAGAACATTACTTAAAGTTTACAAAAGCATTTCTTAAAACGTTGTGCTAACTTTATTTTCCAAATGTTATAATATTATTTGAAAGTTTATTTGTAATATTCTTAACTTTTAAATGACCATTCTTGTCATGCATGAACTTTATTTAAAGGTTAAAAAAGATGTTCTTCCAACATTCTACTTGATTTTCACCCTAAATACAATGTTATTTGAATGTTTATTTTAATATTCTAAGAACATTAAAATGTCTAGCTCTCTTGTTGTGATTAGAACGTTAACTAATGTAACAAAAAAACGTTTCTTAGAATGTTCATCAATTATAATTAACATCATAAGAACATTTTTAGAATGTTGTTCTCAGAACCTTAACCTCTCTCAATATTAATAATTCAAATATTAATGAAGTTAAAAGAACATTCCATATACATTACTTTAAGAATGTTTTGTCCTAACAGTTATATAACTTTTAAATAATGTTAATTAAAGATATGATAACTAGTTAGCTCTGGATGCCGTAAACAAAAGTCTTCTGTTTTGTCAAAATTCTTGTTTTGCATTTTCTTTACGTCTCTTTTGCATGTCGTGTTTACATGTGAACGCTGTACATATATCAGTTGGTGGATCTGGGTTTGCTCTCCTCGACGGCATGCGCCCACACACACACACACACACACACACACACACACACACACACACACACACACACATCAGAGCGATGCTGACAGACAGAAAGGAACAGCAGCTGTGTTTATCTTACTGAGGGCGCAGGGAAAGGCTGTCTGGTCTCTGCTGAATTTGTTAGTATACCATCTTTTTTTCTTTTTTTTTTTGGTTGAGTCAGTTTTTAATATCTTTCATGTTTGCGGACAATACTGACATTTTCTTTTCAAGAAAAACTTTATATGCATATGCAGTAGGGATGTAACGATTCACTCAACTCACGATTCGATTCACAATTTTTTTTTTTTACAAAATGAGATTTAAGACAAATTATAAATTTAAATGTGTCCTTTTATTATTGCTTGGACAAAATGCAGCACGTTTCTTTGTGAAATTGAATAACAATATGCTAATTGCATATTATTGCTCTTTTGTTGGTTTTGATTGCTTCTGTTCTCCTCGTTTGTAAGTCGCTTTGGATAAAAGCCTCTGTTAAATAACGAAATGTAAATATAATGTAAATGTAAAACAAGCTCCAAATCAAATAAGTAACACAAATAAAATAAATATCTTCATATAAACAAAATGAGGCTTTGTCTGTGCTCTTTCCATTAAAATTCGAGGCAACCAATGCATTTTAATCATGCAACATGAGCAGATTTGAATCTAAATTAGATTGTATAATTTGGAATTTGAAGCAAAAACAGAGTGGTCTGACTTCAGTTTTGTGAAACTACTGTATACATAAAAAATATCTGCAGCAGACGAGCTGAATGAGACGCAGATTCAGTCTCTGCCGCTGTAAACAAAACAGCTGCATAATTTTAATATGCATTATACAGAGGCAAGATGAAAAGAAAAAATAGCATCTAAACTTTTCTAAAGACAGTAAGTTCCCCTCAGACATACATTCATATAAACTCCTACCCCTAATTGAATCGCGATTTGTTTAGCATCTCAACCGATCTGAATCGTCACATAGATGAATCGATTTTCAACCGGCTCGCGGCTACATCCCTATATATGCAGTTATGTTTTCTATATCAACCCTAAACATTGCAATACAATTCATTGTATTGGCTGTGGAATGGGGTTTGGCCGAGGCAAAGTTTTCAGTTTTCAGTTTTCACGGCCTTCAAATGCATGTCATTTGAAGGCCGTGGCTCAGATAAAAGGGACAGGACAGCTAGAGCCGGCCAAGAGCCTGCCGCACAAGGACTTCATCCAAGTTCAGAGAGCATGTGCATGAAAACAGCGCTCTGTGAGCTTCATCAATGAATCTGTCTGTCTGTCATCATCACATTTTAAAAGCAACACAAAAGATTTATAATTAAAGTCCATGCAACTTGTGCTCTATAATTCAGGTCTGCTGAAGCCATCGCTTTGTTTGAGGAACAGACTGAAATTTAAAGTGTTGAAAAGTAAAAAAACCCACTAAAATAAAGAGTCTTCATGTCCGTGATTGCCGTTTGTCTTCTGAACGAACATGACACAACGGCATAGGCTGGATTTTCACTAATGTCGAAAAATTTAGTCTGTTAAAATGCTGTAACTTTTGCTTTTGCATCCATTATGAAGCTTGAAAGCCTTAGTCTTAGTTCATTGATTTATTGCAAGTTTCTTCTTTTGTGCTCCTGTGAAGAAAGAAAGCAGTGCAGGTTTGAAACGTAGCGTATATAGAAGTAACGCTGTTTAACCCTCATTTTCTGGCCATTTTGGCCCAAAGAGGGTTTTTTTCCCTGAAAAGGCTAGTTATGGCATTGGACGAAAACTTACTGACTTTGCTCACTCAGTGTATAACAGCTTCCTTAGCCATTTTTGGGACTTTATTCCCATTTTTTATACTTGAGATTTTCAAACAATAGCCAGCCTTTGAGAATTGCTTAAAAATTTCTTATCACCAATGTTTTAGTCAGCGTGTTTTCTTTCAATCAGCACAGGTTTTGTGCTTGTTTCTGGGTCTGATTGATCGTAGGCCTCATGCGCTTCACTTTATATTCAGTTCCACAAATAATGCTTTTCTTACTCAAAAGCTGAGGTGCATGAGTTCAGATCAATCGGTTCCAAAAACAAACACAAAACCTGTGCTAATTGAAAGAAAACGAGTTGATAAAAAAAGGAAAGGCAATAACATAGCATACTGTGAGATGTACTGGCAATTTTTGAACGGGAACACCAAATTAGGAAAAGGATTTTGAGCACAGGAGTTAGTTGTAAATCTGCCACTGTTTAATGTTTGTGTTTCCTAAAAATATTTAAACATGTTAAATGTCTGATGAGCAGATGTTAGGAGCTACACAGATCGCATCCATTAGAAACTTATCCTGAGAGGGTGGTTTTAAAGGATCTTAGCGATTAACACAAGCATCTGAAACACACCAGGGAGCTGCTTGTGTTATTCTGCCGTTCGCCTCGAGTTTAAAGAGCAGAATTCACCTTGAGTTGAACCGATTTGTGCATTTGACCTCATAACCTCAAATCTAAGGCGGTGCAGAGAGGTGTCTTCCCTTTAAACCGCAGCCCGCATCCTGTGAGAGCAACGACTCTCAGGTCTCTCGGGTCTTCAGCTCGACAACAGAAAACCCCTGAGTCTGCTGTCAGTATCCTAACCTAGTGCTGGGGACAGTTACTTTGAAAAGGAATGTATTACAAGAATGCGCTACTTCCTACTTAGTTATTATTATGGAAAGTAATGCATTGCATTACTTTTTAAATCTGGGGTGGACTTGTTTGTTTATTTTTAATCAAATAAATGGGATTGGATTGGATTCAATTTATTGTCATTGCACATGTAGGTACAAGGCAACGAAATGCAATAGAGAAGAAGAAATACAGCATAACATGAGGAAAGAGAGGAGAAAAATAAATACAGATTTATCAAGCACTCTTTGCGATACATTCATGTTCCTGAGCTATGTAATTGATCATTTAATCAGAATTTCATATTTCTGTTTATATTCGAGCTCCAATGCAATTTATTATTTTGAGCCCAGGTTATCCCATCCCCAATAAATTAAAAAGTAATGCAATACTTTACTAGTTATTTGAAATAAGTAATCTGATTACTTGTGTTACTTGTGATGCCTAACCCCTGACACTGGCCTAACCTTTCTAAGCATTATGAGAGATGGAAGTGACGTGCATGTCCTCCTCTCCATTATCAAGCCTTGCTTTATTTTCTCAAACTGTACTGAATGCTGTGCATTTGTTATCTCGTTTGGATTTCCCTGAGTTTAATCAGGTTTGGTTGTTTAAGTGATCAGGCTAAACTCATGGTGATTAGAAATGAGAGAAGGGAACACAAACACACGTCTGAGCTCCCTTTCCTTGCTCTGTTTGAGCTTGATAAGAGAATACGGCTCTCTGGAGATGTCATTTGCAGCTCTTTTATAGTGACGGTTGCCACACTGGAGTCTCTGTCGGGACTGAGGAATATTGGATGACTGTTGTTTGTCAAAGGTGTTATATTTTTATTGTGATGTATAACTGATTCTTGAGACCTGGAACAAAACAATTGCTTAAAAATGATAAGAAAGTCACTAGAGCTTGATATGAAAATGTGTTTTTTTTATTACCTGATTCTTCAATGTTTTCAGAAATATGTGACATAAAATGAACCTGTTGCTTTATTTCAGAATATTTATTTAAAATAACAATTAACAACAAAACATAACCAAATCAAATCTTCTTAAATACTAGTCAATGTAGACATCACTATTGCATTATAATGTACATAATGAAAATTTTAATTATGGTACCGATTTATCATACACTCCTAAAGGATACATTTTCATATTCCTGACCTCCTGTGTAATTTAGAATATTTTTTTATATATATATATATATTTATGTTTCTGCTTATATTGTGAATTCCACTGTAATTTATAATTTTTTTATCGTAATTTTGAAAAATATTCATAGGTTATTAATTTTTTTATCATATAAAAAATAGATATTCATAGTTCTGCTTATATTGTGAGTTCTAATGGAATTTATATTTTATCATAAGTTTGAAAGCATTCAAAGTATGCATAATTATCCACTTCATATATGGAGTAAAAAAACAGTCTTATGTCGCAGCAATAGCCAAAAATACACTGTGTGGGTCAAAATGATAGATTTTCTTTTAATGCCAAAAATCATTAGGATATTAAGTAAAGATCATATTCCATGAAGATATTTTGTAAATTTATTACCATAAATGTATCCAAACTTCATTTTTGATTAGTAATATGCATTGCTAAGAACTTCATTTGGACAACTTTAAAGGCGATTTTCTCAATATTTTTTTGCACCCTCAGATTCCAAACCATACATCAATGGAAAGCTTATTTATTCAGCTTTCAGATGATGTATGAATCTCAATTTTGAAAAATTGACACTTAAGACTGGTTTTGTGGTTCAGGGTCACATATTAACTTGAGCTCATAAAGAGACACCATGCTCTAATATTTTAGATTGAACAGAAAAATATATAATAATCTTAATATTGTTTGTGCATTTTTACAAATTTTTATTTTTATTTTACTTTTTTGAAGCTCAAACAGTAGGGCATGATACTCACATGATAATGAGTTCAATTCTCATAAAAAGTCCCGTGCATGAACGGATTCAAATCGAATAGACTCCTGCTCTTTGTGCTGCATATGATATCATGTCGTTTGGGAACCGTGAATCTGAACTGATGTTGGTGTTCATCACCTTTGCTCGTGTTCCCTCAGGACTACAATCTCACGAAGCACACAAACCTGCCGGATCTCCCAGCATGCTTTCAGCTGTCCGTCCTGCCATGGACTCCCTGCATCTACCTGTGGCTCTCGTCTCCCTTCTACATCCTTTACCTCAAGAAAAACAACAGAGGCTACATCATGATGTCTATATTGAACAGAATCAAAACGGTAGGAGATGTGAACGTCTCTCAGGTGTGCTGGAGTTCTCTGCTATCTCTTTGTAATGATTCGTTGTATTTGTGTGTGCAGGTTCTCGGCTTGTTATTGTGGATCGTATGCTGGACAGACCTGTTTTCTTCAATTCATGAGATGAGCCAGAATCAGACTAAACCCCCAATATATTTCGTAACTCCTCTAATAGTTGGCATGACAATGGTAAGTGCGAACAGACGCTGAATATGTCGGTTGTGTCTCGTGTGTCAGATCATTATACAACTTTCAGACCTCTCTAATCCAAAAAAGCCTTCATTCAACAATGACTCGTTCTCATAACCTCCACGCATGTCTAAAAACAGATCAACACATCAGCAGCATGAACATGGAGCACATGATTTGTTTTATGAATCTGTGCAATTCAGGCACTTTTGTTCCTTTTCATAAAAGCACAGTGGAAAACTGTGACCCTTTAATTATAGTGGAGTAGAGGGTGTGGACAATAGTCTCAGTTATACTCAGTTATATCTCAGTTATAACTGACCCCAGTGTTGTTCGAGTTTAAGTATCTAGTTTTTATTCATTTTTTATATTTCAGTTTGAGTTATTTTAGTACATCAAGTTAAACTAAATGAGAAATGTTGCCTTGGAAACTAGCTGAAATAAAACTAAAATATCTAATAATATTTATATTGTTTGTGCATTTGTACAATTTAGTTTTTATATATATTTGTGTGGGCTTTGCTGGAGCTCAAACAGTAGAGCATGATGCTCACAATGATCATGGGTTCGATTCAGATCAAAAAACTCAGAAATGTGTGCCTTCAAATGCAGCCTACATATCTTTGAATAAAATTGTCTAAAAGAGTTAGGTCACAAGTAATCTAAAAGTAGGGTGACCATACGTCCTCTTTTCCCTGGACATGTCCTCTTTTTGGGCCTACAAAAATGCGTCTGGCCGGGATTTCTTAATCGCCCAAAATGTCCGGGATTTGGCTGTTTTCGCTCCCGCGATTTTCGTGTCCACTCCTTTAAACATTATTATATTGTATATAATTTTGGTGCATCAGGGAGCCCCGGTGCATTTAAATATTTTTGAATGAGCGTTTGCGCTGTTTACTTTCACTTTCGATTTTGCGATCACACGCACTCTGTGTAAAGGGAGCACGTCTTACAAGATCAGATATTTGTCAATGAGCTCAGGATCTGTTGAGCAGCAAATACTCAAGCATGGTCTTTTCAGTCATCTCTCCTTATTCTCGACCTGAGATCAGTCAAATCTGACTCCTGCAGCTCGTGTTGGATGCAGGGTTGCCAAGTCCGCGGCTGCCAATTGGGCTTCTTTTAAACGGTTGCCATGGGTTGATTTTCCCAAGTGGTTAAAGGTTTAAAATAATGCATAAATCAGGGCTCTAGACTCATTCTTCCCACTGGTCGCTCTTTTGCGACCAACTTTCTCAGTTGGAGCATGAGCACATAATTTGGTTGCATTATTATTATTTTTTTGCTACAACATTTGATTAATCATTGCATGCTGATGAACTTTTATCATAGTTTATAGTTATATGGTAATGAAAGTGTTCAACCCTTTTTTGTCAGTATTATTTGTGATTTAAATTTTGTGAACAGGAATTCCTCTTTTGTGTGCTTTCACTTTCACTTTCAAATTCGCCATGTCGGTGTTACGTTTTATAAGAAAAGATAATTGTCTGTTTTGCTTATATCTATACACCTTTCACTTTTTAAGACAACAAAAGATGGATTAATTGTTATTCTTAATTAAAAAGCACAACAACAATAAAACAGGAGGCTACAATGACAAACTAGCTTACATAACATTTATTAACAAAAACGAACAAGACGAGGCATGGCATGGGACACATCACATGCTGTATTATATACCAACTAGTAAATTACAGATTGCTTAGCAAACACTGAGGAATCAAGTAAGTAATAATAATAAAAATTAAGGAAAGCCTCCATACCGTAACGTGAGGTAAACGGCAAAGATAACAAGCTTTTCAAAACGAATACACAAAGAAAAGTAAAACTAAACTGGCTGTCACTGACAGGACTTGCATGTTTTTTTCCACAAGAATACCAACATGTTCACCTTCTCTGGTTTAAGAAGCGGTCTTTCATTTTAGTTTGAAAACCAAATCCTCCGTTGTGCTCCATCCGCTGCGCGCACCTTCGCACCCGTGCTGACACAGGCTCTACCCACGAAGCGCTCGCGCTGAAAGCGCCTCTCTTCACGTGATCAGTGAAATCTGACTCCTGCTACAATGTGCCGCGGCTCTGCAGCGCGCGCGGTATGAAGCAGACGCTTTGGAGCAGTGCAGACCATGCACTCGCACAAGTGCGACCACGTCAAATTTTTACTCGCACATTCTCAAAAAATGGGCTCGCAGTTTAGAGCCCTGTAAATTACATTTGACTGAAATGCTTGTATTGAAACATTTTGCATTCTACCTATGATAAAACTTTCACAGACTTTTACATTAACTGTTCCCTCCTAGTGGAAGGACCTGCCCAACTCAATCCCAGCAGCAGAGTCCTTAATATTTTCAAGTAACGGCTGAAAACACATCTCTTTCATCTTCATTTGACCTTCTAACTCTGGCACTAATTTTTAAACTTGACCCTCTAACATTTGCACTCTATTCTATTTCTATTCTAACTACTTGTTTTATTTATAAAGAAAAAAGAGCCTCTAACACTAGCATTCTCTATTCTTCCTACTTATTTTCTTTTTATTTATTATAAATAATGACACTAGAATTATCTATTCTTGTTTTACTTTTATTTTAAAAAAGACCCTCTAACACTGGCATTCCTTATTCTTTTTCTATTCCATCTACTTGTTTTCTTTTTATTTATTATAAAAACAAAATATGCAAACAAAATATGCAAACAAAAAACCCTTGCTACGCATACTGTTAGGCGAAACCCTGCCCACGAAGCCCTTTCCCTACTGTCCTCTTTTTGGAAAACTAAAATATGGTCACCCCATCTAAAAGTAATCTAAAAAAGTAATCAGATTACATTAACTAAAATGTGTAATGTAATGGATTACGTTGCTAACTACAATTTTTGTCATGTAATTTGGAACAAATAGGCTAAATATGTATGACACTGTATGTCTCCACTTATATTGTGTGCACTATCCTGAAGTCAGTATCTGCTCAGAAGGAAGGTGTATCTCCATGTTTTGTGAACGTTTCGCCGTCTGTTGTCTCTTTTAGCTGTTAGCCACGTTCCTGATCCAGTATGAGAGGCTGAAAGGAGTGCAGTCGTCTGGTGTGCTCTTCATATTTTGGACGATCTCAGTGTTGTGTGCCATCGTGCCTTTCCGCTCCAAAATCGTGTATCAGGTCAGTATGTCCATTTTAAGCAGATATTACAGTATAGAGTAGTTCATTTCAGTCTAACCATGTAAACTGCTCTGGCAGCACAGTCATCTCTCAGTAATGTATGACTCTCTCCCCTTCTGCACGTTTTATTCCCCACATGCATCTTTTGACCTACATGTTCGGCTTTCTCTCGGCTCTGAAGGAGTTCAGTTAAGGCCATGACTGTTTTGAGAGAATAGTGCTGCTGTTGTTCCTAAAACCTGCTTCAAGACAGCTTATCTAACTCACAGAGCAGCAAACAGAACTCAAGGCTGTCGCTTTTTTCCAAGTCAAATAAATCAGAGTTTTGCTCCTGGTTATGACAAATGCCATCTGATTATTCAATTTTGAATAATAATTTATATGCACTTGACAGACGCTTTTATTCAAAGTGATTCGCATTGCATTTAAAGTATATTTATTCACTTCATGCTTTCCCTGGGGACTGAACCCATGAACTGAGATGCCATGCTCTGCAGGAACGCTCAAATATTGTAAATAAAAATATATAATGATATTAGTGATGTGTGTGCATGTTGTGCATTATGCATTTTTCAGATATATCAATTTAATAATATTAATATTGTTTGTGCATGTTTTGCAATTTGAGTTATCAGATATATTTAATAATTTTCATGTTGTTTGTGCATGTTGTGCATTATGCATTTTTCAGATATATCAATTTAATAATATTAATATTGTTTGTGCATGTTTTGCAATTTGAGTTATCAGATATATTTAATAATTTTCATGTTGTTTGTGCATGTTGTGCATTATGCATTTTTCAGATATATCAATTTAATAATATTAATATTGTTTGTGCATGTTTTGCAATTTGAGTTATCAGATATATTTAATAATTTTCATGTTGTTTGTGCATGTTGTGCATTATGCATTTTTCAGATATATCAATTTAATAATATTAATATTGTTTGTGCATGTTTTGCAATTTGAGTTATCAGATATATTTAATAATATTCATGTTGTTTGTGCATGTTGTGCATTATACATTTTTTTCAGATATATTAACTGAATGCCGTTATTATTGTTCATGCATGTTTTCCATTCAGTTTTTTTCAGATATATTAATGTATTAATTTTAATATTGTTTGTGCATGTTGTGCATTTACATTTTTCACATATATTTAATAGTATTAATATAGTTTGTGCATGTTTTGCATTATGCATTTTTCAGACATATTAAATTAATAATATTAATATTGTTTGTGCATGTTTTGCATTTTGAGTTTTCAGATATATTTAATACTATTCATGTTGCTTGAGCATGTTGTGCATTATGCATTTTTCTGATATATTAATTGAATACTATTATTATTGTTTATGCATATTTTCCATTATGTTTTTAGATATATTAATTTATTAATTTTAATATTGTTTGTGCATGTTGTGCATTTACATTTTGCAGATGTATTTAAGAATATTAATATGTGCATTATGCATTTTTTTGTGATATTTTATCAAATGCTGGTTTGGTTATAAAGATTCATATATTAAATATTGTCCGCTGTAAGCATAATCAGGATATACAACTAAAAGTTAGCTCTTTGTAGGTCGATTTCCTCAAAACATGTAAACACTGTGACGTTATTCAAAACATCACTCATAGTTTGAGCGTCTCGACCATCCTGAGAGATATGAGCGTGAGTGTGAGGGGTGAATGTGCGACGTGAACAGGCTTAGTCTGACGTTGTGAACTCAAGAAGTAGATATCTTGGATCTGTGTGCTCATGAAGAGCAGGGTTGGGTGGAATAAGGACACGCTCAGGGCTGAGAGCGTTTGTGATGCGGCGTGTAGAGATGTTACGATTACTTGATAAAGCAGCGTTCTCTGTTTTCAGAATGGGGTCGAAGACAAGCTGAGGTTCACCACGTTCTACATTTACTTCGGCCTTACCCTGCTTCAACTCATCCTGTCATGCTTCAATGAAAAGCCTCCTCTCTTCTCCAGCGTGGTCACAGATCCTGTAAGTGTGTGTGTGTGTGTGATCTAGGGCCAGCGGTAACCGTCATGCTTTCAAAATACAAGATTGAATAAAAGAATGATTTAGTGCCATAAACTGTGGATTATGTGGATCTTTGAACATTAGAAGGGTCATGGAAAGGTCAGAACTGCAAACTAAAGTGCCTGTGGTGTTTTTATTGGATTTTCAGAATGCTTGTCCAGAAATTACTGCTGGTTTCCTCTCCAAAATGACCTTTTGGTGGTTTACTAGGTGAGTAATATGAAGTAAAAAATAAAAGTAATAACAGTGACTGTATTCCTGCTGTTCTCACAACTTACACTAACATTTTTTAAAAGTTATATAAATGTTAGATGTTAGGCTTCATTAATGTTTGATATACATTCTCATAATGTTGAGAAAAAAACATTCTTCGATCAGCTCTCTGTAAATGAACATTGTTAGAAATGTTTTTGTAACCTTTAAATAATGTTCTAATCATGACAAGTAAATTGGTCTTTTTAGTGTTCTTAGAATATTAAAAATAAACATTCAAATACTGTTACATTTGGGGTGAAAATAAAGTTGGTAGAATGTTGTGGGAAACGTTTTTGTAACCTTTAAACAACGTTCTAATCAAGAAGAAATAAAACTGAAAGAAAACCCAATTGTAAGATGTCTTATTAAATATTGGATTTTAAATTAATGCACATTTTCCGAAGATTTAAAGGGAGAGTTCACCAAAAAATTGACTTGGTCTCATATCTTTCCCAAACCTCTAGGACTTTCTTTCCTCTCATTAACATAAAAGAATATATTTTGAGAAATGTCTAGGTGTAGTGACCAGTTCTTCAAAATATCTTCTTAATATTGTGTTCTGTAGAGGATAGAAAACGTGTGGGGTGGGTAAATGATGACGGATGGTTTTTGAGTGAACGGTCTCTTTTATTCAACATAAACAACCAAAATAAAAGCACTGAAAAATGACTGTCCAATACCAGCAGTATTCTTGTTTTAAGAGGTCTCCAAGATGGATTTTTGTTTGTGTTTTACAGAATGGCGATCAAAGGCTATAGATCCCCACTGGAGAATAAAGATCTCTGGTCACTGAACAAGCAAGACAGTTCAGAGCTGGTGGTTCCCAGTCTGCTCAATGAATGGGAGGTGGAGAAGTCCAAAGCACAGAGGTATGCATTCAAACAGGTCTACAATCATTGCCATATTGTGTGAATAGGTTGTGAATGTCATTTCTTGTTTACAGTAAGTAACAATAAGCTAAATGGTTTTTATATTTATTTCTTTATTTAGTTGAATAGGGCCCTATGAAATCTGTTTTTTCAGTTTTAATGGTTAAATTAAACCTGAATAATCAAAAGGCATATCTAATTAATTAAAATCACGAAACGTATATAATTTAATTTGACAATTTATTAAAAGTGTCCTTATGAAATATGTTTAAATTTTTTTCTCAAAGTAATCAAACAGCATTTCTAATTAATAGGGCTGTCAAAATGAACATGTTAGCTGTACAATAATTTTTTTTCAGTTTAATGCATTAAAAATATGTCGTGCAATTAACGCAGCATTAATTGTTTCCTTGCATCCTTTGGCTAGGTTTAAAGTAGACTATATGAACACTATCAAGCACAATAAGATGCAAAAGAGAAGTTAATTCGGTAGTCAGTATTTAAAGAGACAGCGCTGCTTTTAAAGTGAAAACTGCTGCAGTCTGTCATTGATTGAACAAAAGAAAACACTCACTACTTTGCTCACTGATTAAATTTTGTTGCTTGAATAAAGATTAATCTATATAGTTTATGCATATACAATTTGTATCTTATGTGAATATTGTTTTAAGCTCACTTAAATTAAAAATTGTAAAATTTTGAGAAAAATGAGGGGAAAATGCATTTAATAGAGATATTGCTATTAATGATAATGCCTTCATTAATAATAGGCTACTTAATAAAAAGATGTCGTTAAACACATATTTAAAATATACCGTCTTTGTTGTTTCTACATTAATTTGGAGTTTCAGTGTGAAATTATGACAAAATAAATGCAATTAATTACAGAAAAATGTATTGAATTCATCAAAACAACTTAATTTAATCCTTTTTTTTCAATAATAGTGCCCCATGAATATTTTCTGTGTTGTGTATTTTAATGTTGAAATGTTCACAGGGTTGTGACGAGTTTCTGTTTTCAATATTGGTAGCTTGTAATATAGTAATCCACAATGAATATATTAAATATATAGTGGCTTCTATGCAGTTGCTATGGTGCTCTGGGTGGTTTTTGCACAAGCAAACACAACCCAAATTTTGAAACAGTGTGAGAAACTGCTGATTGTTTTGGTGACGTTCAAGTACAGAAGCGTTTTGATTCCCCAAACCTAATGCAGTTACATTTATACATTTGGCAGATGCTTTTATCCGAAGTGACTTACATTGCATTCAACTGTGCATTTGTTCAATTGATGCATTCCCTTGACACGGCTGCTGAAAGAGTCATTTCAGCCTCAGAAGATGAGCCGTTCTTGTTTTTCTGTGCAGTGAGCCGAGCGTGAAGGAGCAGGCCGCTTTTAAGAAGGCAGACCCGGGTGCTGAACCCAACCACGTGAGCGCCAGTCCGGAGGAGGAGGTTCTGCTGTCCAAACAGAAGGAGACACGGCAGCCTTCGTTCCTGCGGGCCCTTCTCAGGGCCTTCGGGCCTTACTTCCTCATCGGCTCTGCTTTCAAACTGCTGCAGGATCTCATTACCTTCGTGAACCCTCAGCTGCTCAGGTGAAGCCACCGCAGCATCATTCCCAGCCAAAGAGGAACACTATAGTCATAATTAGTTATGATTTTACGATAGGGAAGGTAGTGATATCGCACACATCACGATAAGTGAGGTTTACTCGCTCTATTGCGCTGGTTATTTACAATCGATGTTCACTGGGTTGTGATGAGCTTCTGTTTTCATTAATGGTAGCTGCTGATATTACAATTCATAATTAATATATTAAAGGGGTTGATTTAGTATGAACAGCTGTAATTGTTTGTCTGATAATGAGCGACACAATAGCTGCTCTGTTCCTTTAACATTTACCTAGTTCTGGTTTTTATTACACGCATGGATTTATTCCGTTTGCTTATAACAGGAAGAGCAAACATGAAATAGGCTGATTAGCTGGAAGGTGGTGTAAAAATGATCTTTTATATTACTGTTTTCCATAGAAGCCTGCAACATCGTTTGCATGTTGTTTTGCTTTCTTCACATATGTTTTCACGCTCTGTGCCTGTGTTTTGCAATGCAAATACAATGCAAATATGTTTCTCCTTTTACTATTTTGAATCAGGCCCTTCTGGTCAAAAGTTTGAAATAATTAAGCATTTATTGGATCAAAAAAATGCTGTAGAATTGTGAAATATTGTTACAATTTAAAATAGCTGTTTTCTCTGTGAATGTATGTTAAAATGTAATTTATTTCTGTGATCAAAGCTGTATTTTCAGCATCATTACTCCAGTCTTCAGTGTCACACGATTCTTCAGAAATCATTCTAATATACTGCTCAAGAAACATTTCTGATTATTATCAGTGTTGAAAACAGTTGTGCTGGCCTGTGGAAACTGTGATGCATTTTATTTTTCAGCATTCTTTGATGAACAAAGTTCAAAAGAGCAGCATTTATTTGAAATAGAAATCTTTTGTAACATTATAAATGCCATTACTGTCACTTTCAATCAGTTTAATGCAGAATATATATCTGAAGACTGGAGTAATAATGCTGAAAATTCAGCTTTGATCACAGGAATAAATTGATCACTATATTCACAAGGAAACAGTTATTTTAAATTGTAATAATATTTTACATTGTCAAATAAATGCAGCCTTGGTGAACAAAAACTTCCTTTTGACTGGTAGTGTATACAATAGATGGAAACCACGATGCGTTTTAACGTGATTCTCCTTTCGTTGTTAGGATGCTGATTGACTTCACCAAACAGAGCAATGCTCCGCTGTGGTGGGGTTACTCGCTGGCGTTCCTGATGTTCGGCACGTCCCTCTTACAGACCCTCATCTTACATCAGCACTTTCAGTACTGCTTTGTCACAGGCATGAGGCTGCGCTCAGGGATCATCGGAGCCATTTACAGGAAGGTACACACTAGACAGATGTCTCTCTGAGAACTCAGACCAGCACAAATCTATGTTCTGACAGGACTGGTTTATGCTGGTTAGTGGTGGCCGACCAGAAGAGTCTTTGTGGTGAGGGTGACTGACCAAAAATTGAAATTCTGCTGTCATTTACTTGCAAACCTGTATGACTCTCTTTTGTGGACCATTAAAGAAGATATTTTAATATTTCATATTAAATATAGATATCATATATATAGATATATTAAAGACGTTTTTTTCCCACAATGCAAGTCTCCTCATTCTTCGAAATATCTTCTTTTGTGTTACACAGAAGAAATAAATGTATAATTCATACAAATAATGCAGTATTTAATGAGTAAATAATGACAGTATTTTTGGGGAACCATATATTTCTAAGCACTTTATAGCAGTAAATAATGAGAACTATATTATTATTAAAAATATTATAGTATATACAAATATTGCAGACAGGTCTGGAACCTATGGAACGTTTTTCCCACCATGGGATAAAAATTTATTTCTTCTTTTTATCTCACAATTCAAACTTTTATTATAATTCGGAGATGGTTATAAACACAGAACTGAATGACAAAAAGTCTGAATTTTGAGATAAAGGTTGCAGTTACCGGTTTTGTTTTTAATTCTGTGGTGGAAACAAAAAATTGCCAGATACAAACTTGGAAAGTCTTAGAAAGTCAGAATTTTAAGATTATAAAGTCACAGTTAACCGTTTTTAGTCTTTATTCATTGGCGGAAATGATGAGGAAATGTCGGGGTTTGTTTTTTAAAGCGAGTTATACACTAGGATTTTGACACAATTCATTGATTATGCTAGAAACTGTACCTTTTCAAACTCAAATGAACTTTCCATGCTCTAGTATTACAGGTTTGACCGTTTATTATTATAAATGTAGTTGGGTTCATACGATACATGTCAGAGAAATTGCACTAAACACTGATACTTGAGCTTTTATCAACAGATACTTGCACTTGAATGTGTTATTCCGGTTATGACTATATTGCTGTGACTGTCAGAAGCAAGAGTTACTTTTACAATATAAGCATTAAACCTTCTGGCCCATGTTGTGAGATGAAGGCTGTATTACTTCACATTAAAAACACTGGAAAACATGCTCACTCTGTGTGCCAGTACAGTTAGAAAGCATTGTTTGTATTTTATTTGCACTCTCAGTTTAACAAGTATTTAAAAAATGCAATAAAAAATAAGAAATGCAGAATAAATGAAACAATACATTTACTTCTAATGCTGCATTTTAATGTTAATTCCAGCATGACATTGTGTTTAGTCACGATGACAGCCGTCTGGCCTCTGCTCTACTCCACACGAGTAAAAGAATAGAATAGAATAAGGATTTGAGTTGTGTTAGGTGTGGTGGTGTGGGTGTTACGAGTGTTCACACACATGCACTTTTACCCAGATCTGAGTAATAATTTAATGCTGCTAAACTCGTGGGTGTGTTTGGCTGTTGCCAGAACTATTCCTTAAATTCTGCTTCATCACAGGATACTGCATTAGAAAAAGCATTGAAATGCATCAACAATTCAGTGCATTAACTACTTTGATATACAGTATACTGTGGTTCTGAAGGGATACCATGTTCATGTAGCATGAGATGTAGACAGTACTTCTAATATTACATTAAAGAAATCAAGTCCAAAACATAGTACAAATTTTTTAGGTTTTTCATGCTCTGTTGGATTAGACCTTCTATGGAACATAAGCTGCAAAAAAATTAACCTGTTAGGCCGTGTTCACACTTGGCGTCTTTTTTGACTAGAAAAAGTTGACAAGAGCGTTTTTTTAATGAAAAACAAAGCTGGCAGCGTCTGTTACAAATAGCAGCTGAGAGCGTCTTTTGTTGTCATAGCAACAGCTGTAACAGTAGCCTAGCGCTGTGTACTGCAGAAATGTCAAGAAAGAGTAAAAAGTTGGCTCTTGCGTTGGCTTTTGAAGTTAACGGGAAAGAAAATGTCTTTTCACAACGACGTTTGTGGGTGCACGACATTATACGGGGAAGGAACCAATATTATGATAGAGTTTTGGGCTCATATCATACAGCTCCTTGTGCTCCGAAACTAGTACGAGCAGTCTATCTACCGGCACCTTCTCCATTTTTCTTCTTGTTGTTATGGAAACGACAGATCTCGCTACTCGCTTGTCATTGGTCAGCTGTCAAAAAGGCGCTTGACGTAGGGCGTTTTTTTTCAGAAAAGTTAAAATTTTTTCAACTCGAAAAAACGCTCTGAGCTGCAGAAAAAGACGCCAGCGGTGGCGTTTTAAAAAGCGCTCAGGACTTTTTTGAAAACACGGTTTACTCCATAGGATTATAATGTAAAACAGACGCCGGCAGCTTCGAAAAAGACGCCAAGTGTGAACACGGCCTTACACTGTAAAAAAAAAAAACCGTCCACAAATGTAAAATAGGGTTATTTGCTAATTTTTGATGATTTAAAAAAAATGTAAATCCTAAATAGTGGTGTCAAAGTTACAATCTACATTTTATGTATTTATTCTTATTACAGAATTTTTAATCATGTTAAATTAAATTATGCTAAATTAATAATGGCTTTGTTTTTGTATTATGACAATAAAAATAACTCTTTTTACACTGTTTTTGGTTTGTGGAAACCTGTTTAACAACTACAGAGATATTATTATTATTATTTATTACTATAAACTTTAAATTGATTTGACGATGGCAAAATCCAGTTGAAATTGAAGTAGAAATTAATTTAGTAGTTGTTTTTGCATTATGGCAATGAAAATAAATATTTTTATGTTTTATGGAAAGTTGTTTGTCAACAACATACATTATTTATTTTTATCCACTTTAAATTACTTTGGCAGAAAAATCAAGTTGGAAAGTAGAAATGAAATTTTAGTTATTGGATTGCTTTGACAATGAAACAGAAAGAGTTTTACTATGTTTACTGGTTTGTGGAAACGTTCATCAAGTACAGAAATATTATGTATTATGAAAATTTTTCAACCACTTTATATTGAATTGCTAATGAAAAATCTCGTTAAAATCAAGAAATTAAATTAATAATTGTTTTTTGGATTGTGACAATGAAAAATAAATATTTTTAGAATCCGTGCTGGTTTATGGAAACCTGTTTGACAACTGTAGAGATATTATGTATTATCATTATATTTCATTATTATTAATTTATTACAGAATTTTTGCAACTACTTTAAATTACAGATTCAGAAAATAGAGTTGAAATCGGAGTAGAAATGAAATTATTAGTTATTATTATTATTAGAAATTAAATGAGATCTTTGAGAAATTTCAGTCAGGGTTTAAAGCAAGTCATAGTACAGAAACGGCCTTGTTTTCAGTTTTAAATAATATTTTGATTTCGATTGATTCAGGCAGCTCAGTGGTTTTAGTTTTACTAGATCTCAGTGCAGCATTTGATACCATTGATCACGATATTCTTGTCTAGAAAAGATAGTGGGAATCCGGGGTAATTACTGAACTTATTTGGCCACTTTAAATTGAATTATCATAAAAAAGCTTGATTAAAATCAATCTGAAATCAGTTCAAATTAAATTCTTAGTTGTTTTGTATTATGAGAATGGAAAGAGAGATGATTCTAGTTTATGCTGATTTGTGGAAGCATTAGAGTTTTGTTATTTATTTTCAGCGGCTGAATCATACTGTGCAGTTTCTGACAGTTTGTGGTGTCTCTGCAGTCTCTAGTGATCACGAACCAGGCCAAGCGCTCGTCGACGGTGGGTGAGGTGGTGAACCTGATGTCTGTGGACGCCCAGCGCTTCATGGATCTCACCACCTTCCTGAACATGCTGTGGTCGGCGCCGCTGCAGATCATCCTGGCGCTCTTCTTCCTCTGGCAGGTACAGAGCCACACATTTCAATACAATTACATGCTTCCTCTGCCTTCTATTGTTCAAACAATAATCATATTCATACACAATGTTTCTCTTATAAAATGTGTGGCAGGTTTTGTTCTTAAAAGAGATGCTGAATGCAAATATTAAATGCTTTTGGCCATGTAATCATGCATAGTTATGAGTGAAGTATATAGGCATTAAGGCGGTATGAAATGGACCATATCTTAAAAACCATGAACAAAACTGAAAAGAAAAGTAAAATAAAGGTTTGTGTTGATCACCGTGTGTTTTGAGGTGAATTATTGATTGCTGAGAGCATGAAACCATTGAAATTCAAATGCCAATATCATGTTAATAATATTGCTAATTTTTTATGTAGTTCAACTTGAAGTACTAGAATAACTAAAACTAAAGAAAATTCATAAATCAATTAACTGTTAATAATACTTGCTATTATTAATAAATTAATCATTCTTAAATTAATAAATTAATTAATTAATAAACAGAGACTGACAAAAACTGAAAATGACAAAAACAAGAAAACTTTAGCTAAAATGAAAGTGAAAATAAAATAATAAATACATTAAATAAAGTAAACTGTATTTACTTGTAATAAAATAAAATAAATGATAATAATAATAATTTATAATAAAGTAATTGAATAAAATATTGAAACTTATTTTTATTTCACTTGTTTCATTTAGTAGCCAATGCCAAAGTAACATTTCTCATTTTCTTTTAGTTTATAGTACTAAAATAACTAAAAATAAATAAATGAATTGTTAATATTAAGAATGATTAATAAAAGAAACATTCTTAATGCAATGTAATTTATTAATACATTAAAAAATTAAATTAACAAAAATATAGAGACATTTTAAAAAATTTAAGAAAATGACAAAATCACCACAAATGACTAAATCTTTGCTAAAATTAAGATGAAAATAAAATAATACAAAATTAAATGATCATTAACTGAGCCTAATCTAAAACCATCAAAATTATACTTTAATTAAAATGTAATTACAAAACACAACGATGACAAAAACGCAACAAAATGACTAAATCTTTAGCTGAAATGAAAGTGAAAATTAAATAACTACAAAATAAATCAAATTTTAAAAAATTAGCAAATGTTATGGTAGTTATTGTGTTGGGTCAGTACTTGATGTCCAGTATAAAGTCTAGGGACTGAAGAGATGTCTGACAGATGTTCGTTCTGAGAGTTTTGTGTCTTGTGTTCAGAATCTGGGTCCGTCGGTTCTGGCCGGTGTGGCCGTGATGGTTCTGCTGATCCCATTCAACGCTTTCATCGCCATGAAGACCAGAACTTACCAGGTTTGGCTCTCTTCTCTTCATTAGCACTGAGTTATCGTGCTTATCGATCTTTGAGTCTGCTCTGAGGTTTTCACAGCTTGTTCTTATCAGACTTTCATATTTCACAGTTTCTAGCGAGCTGTCGTTTCCTCTTAAAGAGACAGATCACAAATTAAACTGGAAACAAAACACCATGTTTGAAGTCATTTCTGTCTGTACGCCACACCAGGCTTATTATAGTTCATTCAAAGTATAAAAAAAATAGTTTTTTATACTGAAATAAAATAACATCAAAACTTGGTACATTTTTATACTTAGCCAATGCGATCTTAAGCATAAGATAGTCATCTCTGCATATTGTTGGCAGTTTATGTTTATATCAATACATTTCAGTGTTTGAACACTAATATTTTGGTTACTTTAGTAAGCTGAACAGTTATGGTCATGATTATTATTGGTAACTAAAACCATCTAGTTGCATCATTTCTCATTTTTATTCAATTTATGTAATCTCATTTTTTTATCCATTATTATCTATAGGATGTACTTAACTGAAACTAAAATAAACATTTATATTAAAAATGTATATTTAAAAAAATTATTAAAAAGAAAACTACTAAAAAATATTCCAGGTTTAAAAAAACTTTAGAGCTGGATGTTGATTTAGGGAGAAAATGAAATTAAAATATTAAATTAAATATGCATTTGAATGAGACCACCGTATATAATATAGGTTTTTTGACAGCATTAATGAGGCAACATTATTTTCACATTTAAATGACATGCAAGGCAACATTTTTCATTTTTATTCAGTTTAATTTGATGCACTTAACTAAAACTGAAATGAAAATGAATGCAATTTTATATAAAAAAATATTATAAAACCTAAAACTAATAACAATTACAGAAATGCACATCAACAAGACTAAAATTAAAATGCACAGTATAAGAATAAAATGTAATTCAAAATATGCATTAAAAACTCATTGCATTTGTCGGCACAGGTGGAGCAGATGAAGCATAAGGACGACCGCATCAAGCTGATGAACGAGATTCTCAACGGTATAAAGGTGCTGAAGCTCTACGCCTGGGAAGTGTCCTTCAAGGAGAAGATCCTGCAGATCCGGCAGAAGGAGCTGAATGTGCTGCGTAAGACGGCATATCTCAGCGCTCTCTCCACCATGGCCTGGACCAGCGCGCCCTTCATGGTAACTTATCGCTTTCTGTGCGGTTTCATGTGTGTCTGACGGAAATGCAAAGTGCTTATCTTTGATACGCCTAGTGATGCCGTAGATCCCTATCTAGGTGTCGAGTTGCTGGCTCGTGTTTCAAAAATGCATCAGCCGATGTGATTAATAAGCTCAAAGTGCACACCAAACACGGCCCTTTGTTTCAGTTTTTTAGCACTGACGGAAGTCTAAGGGCCCTAACATACACCCGGCTCAATGCAGCACAGGTCAAGTGTTTTTGCTAGTTTCAGCACGACGCAGTTCTCATTTTCCCGTCCTGCACCGTGTTGTTTAAACAGCAAATGCATTTGCGCCCATTTGTGCGCCCATGGTGCGTGCTGGTCTAAAAAAGTCGCATTGTTCAGGCGCATTGCTATTTTGAGGAACTGAAAATAGACTGTACCATAGACCTACTCAAACCTGGTCTAAAGTTAATGGCGCAGTATTTTTTCTTGTTATTTAAAGAGTGTGTTAGTAATATGCGCCTCTGGGCAGGTCCACAACGAGCGTACACTCTGCTTATTACACACACAGGAGCACACAAACATGCCAAATATAAAAAATTAAAGGATTACAAGGTAAAAGATTAGTATTGTGTAAGCTACATAAATATAAAAATGTCATAATGGATAGTCATTGCGTGTATCAGAATTAGGCTACCTATTTGCTTGCACATGAGCAGATCCGTTTCCTCTCTGAGACGCTTCAGTCTTTCTCATTAAGAGAATAGGGACAACCCGTGTAGACCATGCGCCGGGCGCGCGACCGTTTCCCGTCATTAAACTAGCAAAAGTGGATTCGGACACGTCCTGAGTGCACTTGCGCTATGCGCTTAGATCATTAAAATAGGGCCCTAAATCTGTCATGTTTGTGCTGTGATGTCCTTCAGGTGGCTCTGACCACATTTGCTGTGTTCGTGACTGTGAACGAGAACAATGTCTTGGATGCAGAGAAGGCGTTTGTGTCTTTGTCTCTGTTCAACATCTTGAGGTTCCCACTGAACATGCTTCCACAGGTCATCAGCAGCATCGTACAAGTGAGCCTCCGCTTCCTTAATATTGCAGAAATATTACAGCTTTAGAGATACATCACAGACGCCAATGATTACGGTGTAAAATTAATCTACATATACTGTACATATATGTGACTACCAAAGTAAGGCCAGAATATTTTCTGCTTTTGTCAAATATATATTTCTGCAAATATATGTCATTTGTTGTCAAAAAATAGATTAAAGAGATTTTATTTAAAGATTTTTAAATATACAGATACAGATTCTGAAAACAGACAATCAGAAAATAAATAAATAATTATACATTAAAAATTTTATAATTAATTAAAATATGTATAAATTGATAAGGAAAGCTGAAAATAATTAAATAATTTTGCCTCACTTTGAGAAAAAAATTTATATATACATACATATATAAAAAAGTGAGTCAAAATGATTAATTTTCTGCTTTTCTGTCAGCATCTGTCATATAGAACTAAAGCTTTTCCTCAGTTTGAATAAACTGATTGGGGTTAGTCTATGTAATAATTGCGTAATATTCCTGGAGTGAGATCAGCTTCATCATGTTTTGTGCTCCTACAGAATAAGCCGTTCTGTTCTGTTTCATGTCTGATTGTTTCTGTGATTGTTCGTCAGGCCAGCGTGTCTCTGAAACGCATCCAGGATTTCCTGAGTCACGATGAGCTCGATCCCGAGAGCGTGGACAAAAAAAATAATGCTTCAGGTAACAGAGAAGTAAAGCGTCATGTTTCTGACTCCAGTTTCTGCTCTCGAGCTCCTCTAATGCTGAGTCATTGTGAAATCTCTGCTGTCTGCAAGTTTCCTTTCCTCCAAAACGAGTCGTTTAGCTGACTCATGCTTTCTCTCTCGTCAGAATACGCCGTGAGTGTCATAAATGGGAAATTCTCATGGGCCAAACAAGACCAAGCCGCTCTTGACAAGTAAGGCTCGCAAAACACCGGCTCTCATTCATCTTAATGTGTGCAGATGATCTTATTTAGGAACTCACAACAGCAGATCTCATGCAGGCGAATATGAATGATCCTAAATGAGGGAGGCAGATGATAATTAGCATAATACACACCCACTATCTCCATATATGGGCTTCATGCACAACTTCCTGTTGTAAACATATGCTTATGTTTCACGGTTAGAGTGAAGCCAAGTGTAATTTAAACAAAACACCCACTTTCATAGAGGCCTTTACTGCATATTAGCTGCACTTCTATGCTGAAGCTGTTCTAGATGTATGCAGAACAACATTTATAGTCCTCTGAAATACATAAGACTTATTTTAGGATCACTTATTCATATTAATATAAGAGGCATTTTAGCCTGACACCGTTGATTTTCACAAACGTGTGGCTTCTAAATTTGATCCTTTAGAAAAAAGTGCAAATGTATTGATGTATCAATATTCATGTGAAAACATTTGCATGCGTCATTTGCATGTTATTGAGAGACACGTCGTTGTCTGTCAAATAAAAAATAGAGCAAAAATAATAACTTTATTTTAAATGGTGCCTTTAAAAGTTGCTTTCTCAGAGTGCTTTACAACAAATGCAAAACACAAGATGTGAGGACAGAAGAATAAATTAAACTATAAAATAAGATAAAAAATATATAACAAAAATAAATGGAACCACATATAAAAACTAAAAAATAATAAAAAACTAAATAAATAAAATAAAATAAGAAAATAAAACAAAAATGAGCTAAATAAAATAGAATAAACTAAATATAAAAAATAAGACAAAAAACTAAATAAATAAAATAAAACAAACCAAAACTTATAACAAAATGAATATAAAAAATAAAGCAAAATAAAATATCAAATAAGAAAATAATACAAAAAAAAAACAACTAAATTGAATAGAATACAATAAATATAAAAAAATAATTAAATATGAAATTAAATAAAAGGCAAAATAAAAAACTAAATAAATACATATAAAATGAAAAAATAAAAATGTAAACTTAATAAACAAATACCAGAATTAAAGCAGTAGTCAAGTAAAAGCTATGCTTTAAGACATTGAGTGATGAAGGGATTGATTAACAGCAGTGCTGAGTGACCCGTGTGATGTGTCGGCAGCATTAATGTGATGGTGCCGCAGGGCTCTCTGCTGGCGGTCGTGGGTCACGTGGGTTGTGGGAAGACGTCGCTCATATCCGCCCTGCTGGGAGAGATGGAGAAGCAGGAGGGTCAGATCTCCATACGGGTGAGTATTTCTTCTCCAGATCAGTCTTTCTTAGGGTTTATCAGGAGAATGCTGTGTTTGATGCTCGTCTCCTCCTGTAGGGATCCGTGGCTTACGTACCGCAGCAGGCCTGGATCCAGAACGCCACGCTCAGAGACAACATCTTGTTCGGCAGACCGTATGCGGAGCAGAAGTACCGCTGCGTGCTGGAGGCCTGCGCTCTGACCCCTGACCTGGAAGTGCTTCCTGGAGGAGACCAGACTGAGATCGGAGAGAAGGTGCTGGATCTCAACGGCTTTGAATGAAATGGGCTGTTAGTTGAACGTGTTAATTTCATACAGTTAATTATATTAAAATACATTTTATAATATTTAATATTATTTAAAAATAATGAAGAAAATAACACATTTAATCTTAATCATTTTTATTTATATATTTTAATTAAATAGTGCTGTATGGTAACTAGGGCTGTCAGTTTAATACAATTAATTCTATAAAAATATATTTTATAGAACATTTAACACTATATAGTATTTAATATTTTATATATTTAAACACATCTAAACATGACATACAAAGCATGTTTTTGGACTTTTCTCAACAGATATTCATTTATGCAATTATTTGCAATTATTTTGATGAATGAATCAGCTAATTAATCATATTAAGATGTAACTGTTTGACAGATATTTTTTAGTACAGCTTTTGTTGTAAAGGTTGGTACAGTATGTGTGCAGAACATTAATCTGATTTTAATTGTTATATATGATTTTTGAATGTTTCAGTTTCCACATTGAGGAGGCAATATTAGTATATTTATTAGTTTTCTGTTTCAGGTATAGGTACAGGTCCTTATTTCCATCAGTTTACACTGTAGTGTCAGGAATCAGTCTGTTTTAAACTAAAAGACAGAAAATGGACGTTTTCTCGTACTGAAAGATAAGCAGATGTATGTGTGTGAGAAAGATGTATGTGTCCCTCTTGTGGCCTCAGGAGAGAAGCTAAAAGCTTTCTTCCCCCTAACAGAAATTATGCCTTTTAAATTCGAATATTGATAATATTTTAGTGCAAAAATGCGAATGTAGTTTTCAGCCATTTTGACAGCACTATGGTGTAGTAACCGTTTTATAAAAGCAATAGGGTGTAACTCTAGGCTTACGTTATTGTGAATAACTGCCCTTCAGCTGTGACTTATTCACAGTACAGCACGGCCTCTGGTACCTTATTGCTTACAAATCTGTTTATGTGCGGTGTCATGTAATGTGGTTATCAGCATGTCATGTCAATGGTGTGTGTGCAGGGCATCAATCTGTCCGGCGGTCAGCGGCAGAGAGTGAGTTTGGCCAGAGCGCTGTACAGTGAAGCGGACGTCTATCTGCTGGACGATCCTCTCTCCGCCGTTGACGCTCACGTCGCCAAACACATCTTTGACAAAGTCATCGGGCCTGAAGGAGCCCTCAAGGAAAAGGTATGTGCATGATTATTTCCGAGCCTGTTCCCTGACAATAATATGGGTGAACTAACAGTGGTCAGGACAATGGTCTCACATGTGATGCGCTCTCGTCCGTCACAGTCGGGCTGTAATGTGATTTAGCAGATCAGGGTAAAGCGATGTGCTGTTCCTCTTCCAGACACGGATACTGGTGACCCACGGGATCAGCTTCCTGCCGCAGGTGCACAATATCCTGGTGATGGTGGACGGACGCGTGTCAGAAATGGGCTCCTACCAGGATCTGCTCAAGCAGAATGGAGCTTTTGCAGAGTTCCTCAGAAACTACTCTCTCGAGGATATCATCGAAGACGATGAAGTCACTGGTACATAAGAGAATTATTCATTATTTATTATGCATATTATAAAATATGTTCTTATATACCTATATATACATATTTATTTTTTTAGTTATAATTTATAAAAAAAAAAAATATATATATATATATATATATATATATATATGTGTAGTATTTAATCATTTGTAATACATATGAAATATTTATTATTCATATATTTAGATAGTATTTATTTGTTTATAATACACAAAATTGATATTTATCTAAATATTTATAATACATATTATGGAATATTTATTATTAACATATTTACATTATTTAGAATATTTGTTTATAATATTAAAAAAATAATTATGTATTTGTTGTTTGGCTGCATATTTATTTGTTTATTTATAAATATTATTCATTCACATATTATTCATATACAGTATTTAGAAATACATTTTATGAATTTTTCTTTTCAATTATTTATTACTTTCATTTTGATCTTATACAAGTTCACTTAATGTTTTGTTGGCTGACAAAGATATTTCTAAATAAGTATTTTTATTCGTAATACATATTTATATAAATATTACTTATTTGTAATACATTATGAAATGTTTATTATTAAAACATTTAATTTTTTTTATTTTGTTTATAATTTTTATTTGTTTATTTATAATTTCATTAAATATTTATCTGTAATACATATTACAGTGTTATAAAATATTAATCAACTGTAAAATAGGAATTGACTATTAAATATTAATTATGTGTGTGTGTGTGTATATATTTGTTATTCATAATATATTTATGATACATTATTGCTTTAGTCTTGGTCTTACATTGTTTTTCTGACTTTGACTCCTGATGGTTTTTCAGTTGCACTGGTTGATGATGAGGAGGAGGAGTTTCCTGAAGATGCTCTCAGTAATCACACAGATATGGTGGATAACGAGCCTGTAGTCAACGAGGCGCGCAGACAGTTCATGAGGTACACATGCATTTTTAATGCCTCTCGCTCTGCCAGTGGCTTTGGCTTTATGACTTCTGCTTTTACAAGCACAAATTTGGCTCTCGGCAAACACTGCTTTTATTTTTCAGTGACTTCGTGGTATACAATGCAATTTATTTGCATGTTGTATTTCCAGTTAAAAACCACTTAATATCCCATTCAGTGGAATATACAGAAGACATTTGGATGCTACTGAACTGCTATATTTATTCCTATTTGAATGTTTATAAATAAGCATCATCCTATAGATGCATGCATGTTACAGGATTAATAAAGTTGGTTTAAATAATAAAAAATTTTACTAAATTACACTTGCCTTCCATAGTACTATATCTAAAATGTAAAAATTGTGTTGCGATATGAATTAAAAAAAATTTAGTGTAAGTGACTACTGCTAAGAGGTCAATGATGATCTTCAGGGGTTTATATAAATATTAGTGCTGTCAAACGATTAATCGCATACAAAATAAAAGTTTTTGTTTACATAATATATATGTGTGTACTTTCTATATTTATTATGCATGTATAAATATACGCACATACAATATATATTTTGAAAATACGTACATATAGTTACATGTATATATTTATAGTCACAATTTATATTATATATAAATATATTTAATGTATAAACATAACATATTTTTCAGAAATATTTACATGCATGTGTGTATTTATATATACGTAATAAATATACACAGTACAGACACATATCTACACAAAATTTGGATGGGATTAATCGTTTGACAGCACTAATAAATGTCCAAAATAATCATCTGAAAATCTCATTTCCATCAGTATGAATGCATGGGTGTTTGAGTTCGGATGTCGCATCGGTCTGTGTGTCTCTCTTCTGTCTGTTGTAGGCAGATGAGCATCATGTCTAATGATCCGGAGAACCCGAAGAAAATGTCCCGCCGGCGGCGCTGCAGCGAGAGGAAGCACCCAGAGTCTCCGACCGAGAAGAAGGAGCTGAAGGTGGAGAAACTCATCCAGGCTGAGACGGCTGAGACCGGACGGGTTCGTAGCTCCAGACTGCCCTCGTGTGGAGGACGAGAGCCGAACAAACACACAACACACAACTCTACCTGACTATAATGCCACATTACACTACGTTTTGTAATAATTATTCCTCACATGCAGTATAAAGTATTATAAATGTTAGATCAATTATAATGTCTAACATCTTAAAGCTAAAGCTAACAGAGCAGGAAAGTAGCTAGATTCAAATACATTCGATGTCTCACATTCAACTGTGCTGTCCCAGTTATTAAAAAAATAAGCTCAAAAATTCACCTAAATATGATATTTATAGCACCCATTCTGACAGATTTTTTTTGTTTTAATTTCAAATTTGTTTTAATTTTGCTTTTCTTTTCTTTTTTAAATAAAATAACCAAAGGCCCATATTATAAAATATTTATTGCAAGTGTTAAAAATGTAAACATAAAAAAATGACTAGTACCCATCCTAACATGTTTTTCTCAATTTAAAAATTTAATTTCATAAATTTTCTCTTTGTTCATTTCTCTTTTTTCAAATAAAAAACTAAAGTCCCATATTATAAAATATTTATTGCAAGAAAAACATAAAAAAATGTAAAGTGCCCACCCTGACAGATGTTTTCTTTTTTTTTCAATTACATTTTTTGTCTTTGTGCATAAAAATGACCAAATCCTCATATTATAAAATATTTATTGCAAGAATAAAAAAAAAAAAATTTAACATTATTTAATTAAAAAAATATTTTTTTTTTAATTAAATAATTAAAATACAAATTTAAATACACTTACAATTTTTATTGTAAGACAGATTTTTCAAAAATGTCATTTCTCAATCATGAATTTAGTTTTTGTTAATTTCCCTTTTTTATGCTATGAAATAACCAGAGCCCCATATTAAAAAGATTCACTTTAACTATAATAGACATTAATACAATTTATAGTACCCATCCATAGATTTTATTTCAATTTTAATTCTCCCTCATTGTATAAAATATTTATTTGAAGAAAAAAAAAACATAATATAGTCCCCATCCTGAGAATTATTTTAATTTTAATTAATTTTATCTTTATTTATTTCCCTTTTTAATGCTATGAAATAACCAAAGCACCATATTACAAAATATTTATTGTAAGAATTTTTTTATTTAAACACACACACACATATATATATATATATATCGAGCGAGAGAGAGAGAGAGAACCAATCCCGACAGATTGCAAAAAATGGCAAAAAGCAGGGTTTTGAATTGCATTTTTAGTTGTCCTAAATTTTAGTAATAGGGATAATAAAAAATGAGCTAACAGCTAGTTATGAATACAATATCTAGTTTGACATATTCAGCATATTCAGAATGTTATGCACTTGCTTGGACTCTTTTAGAGTGTTTTCTCCTGATGTCTGTGTGTTGCAGGTGAAGTTTAAGGTGTATTGGGAGTATGCGAAAGCTGTAGGGCCGTTCCTGTCTCTCTTCATCTGTTTCCTGTACGGCTGTCAGAGCGCCGCTGCCATCGGAGCAAACTTCTGGCTGAGCGAATGGACGAACGACGCACAGCACAACCAGACGCAGGAAAAAATGCCCATGAGGGTGGGGGTGTACGCCGCGCTGGGCATTTCACAAGGTACGGTCAGATACTCTGAGCGCAGACATGCTGATGCTAATCTAACGAGTCTCGTCTGATTGTGTTATTTAACCAACCACAGAAATACTGACTGAACACCTGGTCATATCATTTCATTCACATCCACCAGAGAGGCACAGTTCACCCAAAAATCAAAACAGTCTTGCTATTTGCTCATCAGAATGTCGTTCCAAACCCATATGCTGCTTCACTGGAGTAAACTTCAAACTTTGTCAAGCTTCAAAAACAGCATAACACTCTTCTTAAGCTTAAAGAAAAGACAGCTTGCTCAAAATCTGTTATTCTCCATGCTGCGTATACAAACTGGCACAAAAACTGTATGTCAAGGTCAAGAAATCTTCTCAAATATTAAATTATATGAATTATGTTGTAATTATATTGATTATAATATGTAAAATTATTATGATTAAATGTAATATTAACATTTTATTAATAGTTAACTTTTTATTTACATTTAGTCATTTAGCAGCATCCAAAGCGACAAATGAGGACAATAGAGGCAATCAAAACCAACAAAAGAGCAATGATATGCAAGTGCTATAGTCTGTTGTTTTTGTTAATTGTATAATAAATAAAAGAAAACAGATAGAATAGAAAAAGAACAGAGAAGATTTTTTTTTTAAGAAAACAAGCAGTTAGTAAATGAATAGAGTGCAAGGAGTCTAAAAGGAGCAAGTTTTTAGAATTAGAATAGAATTAGAATAGAAAGAGTTAGAGGTTCAAATAATTATCATAAATAATGTCATAAATAATTTATGACAAAAAGGCAAGATTAGTTCAGGTTGTAAAATGTTGTGTGGTGCAACTCCACAAAAATGTAATATTTATGAATGAATAATTACTGTAATATTAATTAATTCATAATATTTGCAAGAAAAAAATACATTTCCTTTTACCTTTTAAAAGAATATATTTTAAAAGCTATTAATGTGTACACTTGCCTGTCAAGAAAATGTGGCATTTACCTGTTGGTTACACCAAATGACATTTAAATCGAAAAAAAAAAATTTAATTAAAAATTAAACATTAAAAAATAAGACTTTTTTATTTAAATTTAGAATTTTATGAGTTTTGTCTTTCATGTTAACTTTAGTTTTCCTATAAAATAACGAAATCACAAAATACAAGGCTTTGAACAGCATTCAGACCAACATTTTGTTACCAGGGATCATTAATAATTGTAATAATTAATTATTAATATACCATCCTTTTTGTATAACAAAAAGAGTGCATAGCAAGAATTGTTC
The DNA here is from genome assembly GCF_936440315.1 of Barbus barbus. NCBI lineage: Eukaryota > Metazoa > Chordata > Actinopteri > Cypriniformes > Cyprinidae > Barbus > Barbus barbus. Next base: position 2,336,004 of record NC_136716.1, on the reverse strand, counting down.
ATTTCGATTGCGAAAACTATGATAAATTTGAAAACTATGAAAGTATTCCCTGACAACCATTTTTCATGAGTAAAACGAGACTAGCATCATTAAACAGTATAGTGGCTTTATTAACATGCAATATCGTAAAAAAAAAAAAGACGAGACTAAAATGTAGTTTAAAAAATAAAAACTCATCTTTACAGGCCTCCATGTGTTTGAATGATTGGGGTTGCCAGATGAGTTTAAATCCCCCATCAGTTGCAACCTGGCAACCATTCACATGCGTTCTCTGTTACACTGCCGAAAAAACGCTGATGACCTTAAAACATCGGCAAACGTGTGTTTTTTAAACCAAAAACAGGACAGGTTGACTAAATATGAAATATAAAAACTACAGGCCCGTTCACACCAAGAACGACAACTATAAAGGATGGATTCTGATTGGGTGTCAATGTTTGGAAAAAATCATTCTGAAAGTGATTCCAACGATATCGTTTCTCTGTGCCTTTATAGTTATAGCTGCGGTGTGGACTCTGCTATTCTTTAATACTGAGAACGATTTTTAGAACTATATCTTTATCGTTATCTTTATAGTTATCGTCCGTGGTGTGAACGGCCCTTAAAACAGACATTTGACACAGGACTGAGACTAAATTAAAAAACAGTTGACAAAATGAATAACCAATTGCAAAAACTAGGCACGGGATTAAAAATGGACATGTTTATGAACACATTGACTCCAGCTTTACTGCTCGATCGATCTTGTCATTACACGGAAAAGAGCTGCGTTAAGATTCCTCGTAGTTTCTCTGAAGTCTGTTGTTTTTGTGTGAACTCGGCCCGTGTGTGTATTTGTGGTGAGGACTGTGCTCTCGTTTGACTCCTGCTCTGTAGCTCTCCCGTATCCCACAATCCCCTGCAGGTGTGTGTAGTGTAGTGACGCTGTGCCCCTCCTCTGGTCTCTCTAACACAGGCGTCCTGGTAATGTTTTCCTCCTTTACTCTGGCTCTGGGGAAAATCCAGGCCGCACGCAAGCTGCATCAGACCCTGCTGGACAACAAATTTCACACGCCCCAGTCTTTCTTTGACACCACCCCCATAGGCCGGATCATCAACCGCTTCTCCAAGGACATTTACGTGATCGATGAGGTCCTCCCATCCACCGTCCTCATGTTCCTGGGCACCTTCTTTGCCTCTCTGTCCACCATGATTGTTATCATTTGCAGTACGCCCATATTTGCGGTGGTCATTGTCCCTCTGGCTTTGATTTACATCTTTGTGCAGGTATTTTTCCCCTTTTTTGCAGCTGTACCCCGATTCTGGATGAAAGCGGGATAATATTTGCATTTCAGTTCCCTTTCGAGGAGTATTTGAGTGTGTGCTTTCCAGGATATGGTACAGAGTCAGTCTGTGTAACCTGTGTGATTTCTTCCTCTATACTTCCTCTATGTCTATATGGCTTTGTTCAGACAGCGGGAAAAATCTGATTTCTTAGTTGTTGTTTTTTTTTACATTTACATTTAGAGTAGCAAATTGACTTAAAATGTTAAGTATTTCACTTTTATATAAAAAAACAAGAGAAATCATCTGTCAATGGGGAGTAAAATAAACTATAGTTTTCACTTTGAATTAAGTTTATTTTTAATAATTATTATTATTCTAAAATATATTAAAATATATAGTATATTATTATTATTATATATTTTAATAATTATATATATATATATATATATATATATATATATATATATACACACACACATACATATATATATATATATATATATATATATATATATATATATATATATATATATATATATAGTAATAATAATAATAATAATTTAGTATTATTATATAATTAACTAACTTTCTGCAATAATTTATAATTTGTCAGTGGTGGTAAAAAAAGTATTTGAAAGTAAATAATATTAAATTAAATTAATTTTATTCTTCTGACCCCATTGACTATTATTTTTTACATTTTTATATATATATATATATATATATATATATATATATATATTTTAAGCTTAAACTTAATTCATTTTGATTATTTTCAAAAAATGGCTTAATTTTTCTCAATTTTCTATGTAAAATTTTCTCTGTAATTGTATCTTGATTTAAGACTTTTGTATATTTATTTAAGAATCTTCTGACATTTATTGTGGAAAACAACAGAAATACTGAGTAAGAAAATAATATTTGCAGTCTTCTGAATGTAGTAAACAGTAAATGAAAAATCAGTAGTTTTAGATGCAGTTTATGCACAACACAAGTCTGATGTCATCACACGCTCCTAAAGATCAGATTTTCACGTGGTGTGAGCAAAGCCGTGTCTCGTGTCTTGTCTCCTGGCGTGTGCAAGAGCTTGTTTCCTGTTCCTCCCTCAGCGCCAGCTGCCCACTTCCTGCTTTGACTTCTGCTGTTTGCTTTCACAGTCACACCCATTCATGAGCACAAACCATCACACAAACACACACAGGGACTCTGGGAGTGTCTGTCCGTCTCTGGATCCTCGTGCTTCACCAGCACCCTCTGCTGATCACCAAACACATCCACACTTCTCCAGGCAATCATCACGAGTTACTAAATGGTGCATGTATGCCCTCGGTATATGAGAACAATGCTTTAGTTGAGTTATTGAGTACAGTCTAATGATTATCTAGTTCTTAGTTAATAATCCAAATGAGATCTTTCTTTTTGGTATTTTTGTCTTGTTTTCAAGTACAAATATCAAATCATTTACTTGAGAAACAAAATTGCAGTGATACGAAGTCTTGTTTTCTAAAAAAAAAAAAAAGGATCAAAATTAAGTTAGTTTTTGTTTAAAAAAAGGGGAAAATATATATTTTTTCTTGTTTTAGACTTAAATTCACTCAAGTTTGATCTTTTTTTTTTTTTTCAGAAAACAAGTAATTTTTCTGCTCAAGTAAATGTTTGGATATTTGTACCGGAGAAATAGTTTTTCTTACAGTGTAATATCTCAATTGTTGCTTTTAGACAGCAATGCCATAATATTGAGATCTTTTGCTGAAGTCTTTAGGTTCTCAGATGCTTCTCCTCAGACAAAGACTCAAGTAATCTCATATGTCTCCTATAATTTCAGATCAGATCTTAATAATAGCTCAGATTTTTAGTCTGCCATCAAATGCCAAAGATTTCAGTATGAACATCAAAATATTTCATATCACAAGTTGAGGTTGGCAAAAAATGTTGTTTTTGAAAGTCTCTTCTGCTCACCAAGGCTGCATTTATTTGGTCAAAAAAATCCTGAAATATTATTCCAATTTAAAATAACTGTTTTCTATGTGAAAATATGTTAAAATGTAATTTATTCCTGTGATCACAGCTGAATTTTCAGCAGTGCTGCCCTTCAACAGCATTTATTTGAAATAGAAATTTTGTCACATAATAAATGCAGCCCAGATAATCAAAGTATGCATTTCTTTCTTACCGACCCCAAACATTTGAAAAGATTTTCATCTAAGCTACATTAAAATTTGATAGTCATTTGAATGCTGAATTTCTCACAAGCACAACAGAAACACACAACCACAGAGAAAGCAGTTTTCTGACTTCCACACGAGTCTGTTTCTCTCCTAGATGAGCGGACACGGTGCCGGCCTCTGTCAGTATTTCTCACACACACACACACACACTGACTGTCTGAAGTGCTTGTCTGAAGCAGCTGTGAGCGAGCAAGGGCCGACTAACCCGTGTGCTGCCCTTCAACAGGTGCGCTGATTCTGGCCAACTGTTTACTGTGTCGGGCGTACAGCATGCTGAAGGCGGCCCACGCGACGCACCTCCACATGCTCCACGCCATTCTGAGGGCCCCGCAGGCCTTTTTCGAGGCCACACCCTCTGGGCGGGTCTTGAACCGCTTCAGCAAAGACGTGGACACAATAGACTCTGTCATTCCAGAAAATATTGATATCTGGATGCGCACTTTCTGGTACACAGTAAATGTGCTGATCGTATGCTCTGCCCTCACCCCTATGTTCCTCATAGTCATAGTGCCGTTAATGCTGTTCTATTGGTGGGTCCAGGTAAATAGGAACAATCTGCTAACTCATTAATACAGCATGCTAACATGTGTTGTTGTTGTTATGTTCTAGCTGCATTATCACTGTCGTAGTGTTGTAGTTTGACACCGTGTGGTTTGGTCATTCGGTTGTAGAGCGCTCAGGGAGTCGAGACTCGCCGAGGTTCGGCTCTCTGATCGGTTAGTCGCGGCTGTTCTTTACCGAAAACTCCTCCTTGAGTTTCCGAGAGCTTCCTAGAGCTTACTAATATACTGCAAATCCTTGCGTTTTAGTTTGAATTCATATTGTGCATTATATTAACAGTATAATCGTTTGAGTCAAAAGTGTTCTTTTATTATTATTATTATTATTATTATTATATAATTTACTAAGATTTATTATTATTATTATTATTATTATTATTATTATTATATAATTTACTAAGATTTATTATTATTATTATTATTATTATTATTATTATATAATTTACTAAGATTTATTATTATTATTATTATTATTATTATTATTATATAATTTACTAAGATTTATTATTGCTATTATTAAGAATATTAATGACAACAATAATAAATTATAGCAATAATTTGTCAAATGATATAATACTGCTGCTTCTTATTATAGTTATGATGATCATTATTATTACTGATATATAATTGATTAAATTATTGCAGTCAGTAATTACTATTATATTATTATTTACTGTTATTGCAATAATTTATTATTGTTGTGATTATTATTTAAAAATAGTAATTTATAATTTATTAAGTGATACACTATTAATGCTATTACTAATAATTCTAATAGGATACAATTTAATACATTATTACAATATATGTTACTGCAATAAATTCTTATGAATAATAATAATAATTATTATTATTAACAGTAATAGTAGTAATACATTTTTGCAGTAATTTATAAAATTATATAATATTCATACTACTACTATTAATATTAGTTATATTTTATACTATATTGTTTACTAAATTATTATTAGTAAATTATTGTATTTACGTATTAAATAATGTATTGCTGCCGCCACTAGTACTACTACTAATTATTATTATTATTATATAATTTAAAAAAATGCTACTATAAATTACCATTATGATTAATATAATCAATGTTCAAAGTAGTAGTAATAAAATAATAATTGTTACTATTAATATTATTATAATGTAATTAAATTATGGCAATAATGTATGATTATTATTTATTTTTATTATTAAACTGTATATGAATTTCTTAGTACTTTGGCATATAGTAAACAGTATGTTCCCTGTAGTGACAGCAGCAAACTTCATATACCATATTATCAATAATAATATGAGAATAATCAGTTATTTTGAAAAGTAATAAAGGCAGGTAAAGAACAGTCTTTTACTGTAGAGTCAGCTTTGCAGGAGTAGAAGTTAATTCATTTGTGTTCTACTGAAAGTGGTTTTGAAGTGTTCTGCTGCGCTGTATCTCATCACTTCATCAGCCTAATCTCCATACACATTACACATTACTGTGTGCTCCTCTAACACTAACAGTGCAGCGTGTAGCTGTCAGTACTAATGCTAGCGCACGTAACAGACAGGACTTTTAACTTGTACCTGTAGTTATTTTAATGAAAGAACTGGGGATGTGAGGGTGCAATAAGAAGTAAGAAGTGGATTTGGTGGTGTGTCCCGCTGTTAAAGGAATAGTTCAGACAAAGATGAAAATGTGCTCACCCTTAGGTCATCCAAGATAGTGATGAATTTGTTTCTTCATCAGATTTGGAGAAATGTAGGGTTTCATCACTTGCTCACCAATGGATGCTCTGCAGTGAATGGGTGCCGTCAGAGTCCTAACACATCACAATAATCCACACCACTCCAGTCCATCAGTTAACATCTTGAGAAGACAAAAGCTGAAACAAATGCATCATACGCTGTTTTTAACTAAAATACAAATCTATAATCCATAATAACGCTTCCTCCAGTGAAAAAGTGGTCTGGTCTGAATCAGGAGAGAAATCTGCACAGATCAAGCGCCGTTTACAAGACAAAACAATCTCAATAAATATATGAGTGATGTGAGAGACAACAGGAGATGGACTTTTTCACTGGAGGAAACATTATAATGGATGAGGGACTAAATATTAGCTACTCTTAATGATGGATTTATTTCTTACAAACACACAGCTTTTGGCTTCACAAGACATTAACTGATGGACTGGAGTGGTGTGGATTATTGTGATGTTTTTATCAGATGTTTGGACTCTTATTCTGACGGCACCCATTCACTGCAGAGCATCCATTGCTGAGACACTGATGGAAAGCTACATTTCTCCAGATCTGATGAAGAAACAAACTCAGCTACATCTTGGAAGGCCTGAGGGTGAGCACATTTTCAATGAATTAAAATTTTTGGGTGAGCTGTTCCTTTAACTTATTACTAATATTTAGGCTACTAACAACGTAGTGTTAAATTCTGCTTAACCAGATCAGATCCTAATTACAAGTGGATGAAAGAAAAACAGCATTACAGTGATAACAAAAATAGCTTGTAGCATCTGATACTGTATAACAATGATGTTTTTTAAGATGTTTATGGGCCTTTGGTGTCATTTCATTAGGCCTGAACAGCAGTTTTGGTCTAGTCACTCTACTTTGATTCTCAAGATATTTTAGGTACTAAAATTCCAATCTCTCGTTGCATAATTTCAATTTGGTCTTGCATCCCTCCTGATTGTCTTTTAATTACACATACGGTCTCTCTTTTGCGCATTGCTTAGGCTTTGCATGGCGCAAACTGGCTTTCTATATTTTCTGTGCGATGACTAAGCAAATCACTTGCTGCATGCAAAATATCAAATGCATTCTTTTAAATTCTCATTGATTTCATTATATACACAAACTCAGGAATGCACAAAGCCAAACCAAGCACTACAACATTATGATCCCATTTATATTTGATCCCTTAATGTGAACATTGTTTTGAAATATTTGAATGTTGAAAGTAATTAATATCATGTATTCTGAAATATTGTTTGATAACTGATTAAAAGTGAGGATTCTAGAAACTAAATTCAATCGTAAATTAAAAATTGGACGTTATGGTTTGTCTGAACGAAGGAACGTTTGGGTTATCTAGAATCACATACAGTTTATTAAAGGTAGCAGTATTTGATATTCTGAAGTATTTTGATTATCGTATTCAGATTTAATCCTAAGACTTGATACATAATTTAAAGGAAACATTAAATTGATCAAAATAAATTTCAAATGTTACAAAATATTTCTATTTCAAATAAGTGCTGTTCTTTTCAACTTTCTATTCATCAAAGAATCCTGAAAATAAAATGCATCACAGTTTCTGCAAAAATATGAAGCAGCACAACTGTTTTCAACATTGATAATAATCAGAAATGTTTCAGAAACATATTCAAATTTTACTGTATTTTTTATCAAATAAATGCAGCCTTGGTAAGCAGAAGACACTTCTGTCAAAACCTGACCACAAACTGTATTGTGCATGAGACAAAAGAGTAGTTACCATTAATATTTGCATTGAAGGACAAATAGAAAATTATTATATAGAAGCTTTTGGCCACCATAAAAAAAATTTGCAAAACAATTTCTCCTGTTAAAATTGATTTAATAAATGAGTTAGTAGCAAACTGACCAAACATTCCTATAGAGTTCAGACAAACCGGCAATATTAAGGCATTGTACTTTTACTTTTAAAGCATAATTGTAAAGTCTTAATTGAAAAGACTTGCTCAGAAAAAGCAAGAACATCAGCAGAAAGTTGCATGTTGCTGGTCAAATGATGAGACCAGTGTTTTCTGAATCCTCGCTCATATGTGTGAATATCTAATATTCCTGTTTTATGCTATACATACTGTATATATATGATAATGATGATGTTGTTTCTGCTGTTGTGTTGTTGTAATAGCAGATTGCTTATTTCTCTCTGTAGAGATTTTATGTAGCCACGTCTCGGCAGCTTAAGAGGCTGGAGTCTGTCAGTAGGTCTCCTATATATTCTCATTTTTCGGAGACCATCACAGGCACTAGCGTGATCCGCGCCTACGGGCGAAACGTTGCCTTTGTTCTCATGAGCGATATGAAAGTGGATGAGAACCAAAAGAGTTACTACCCTGGTATTGTTTCCAACAGGTAGGTTTGGTCTCGCTCTCGTTTGGATGCATGCATTTCCTCATTCTTTAGCGTCTGCTTCACAGAAAATAACAACACTTGCTTTTTTCGGGAAATGTCTTTCTGAATTCAGTTTCGAGCATCTCTCCGTCGTGTGAGTTGTAACGGTGTTGTGTTCGGATGCACACAGGTGGCTGGGGGTTCGCATCGAGTTTATCGGCAATTGCATTGTGCTGTTTGCTGCTGTGTTTGCTGTGATTGGGAAGGAGAATCTGAACCCCGGATTGGTCGGTCTGTCCGTGTCATATGCTCTTCAGGTAAAATCACACTCATTATGTACCGTATAATCATGTGTGCGATCAAGTTTAGATGAGTAAAAGTTTGAACTGCTCTGAGCAGTAGTTCTCATTACTGTATTTTATTATAACTGCATCTCCTGATGTTCAAAAACATATCGCATATAAATAAACATTGTTTTTAATGTTAAAAAAAAAAAAAGAAGTCTCTTCTGCTTACTAAAGCCACATTTATTTGGTCAAAAATACAGTAAAAATTGTGAAATTATATTATTATAATTCAAAATAATTTTTTGTGTGAATATGTTGTAAAATGTAATTTATTTCTGTGATTAAATCTGTATTTTCAGCATCATTACTCCAGTTTTCAGTGTCATATGATCCTTCAGAAATCATGCTGATTTGCTGCTGATTTGGTCAATTATTAATAATGGTTCTTATTTGCATTATTTAAAAGTTCAGAAGAACAGCATTTATTTGAAATTTAAATATTCTTTAGCATTATAAATGTCTTTACTGTCACTTTTGATCAATTTAATGCATCCTTGCTGAATGAAAGTATTTTTTAAAATTTAGTATCTTACCCTCAATTTTTGAATGCTAGTGTATCATGGTTTCCACAAAAATATGAAAAAATATGAAAAACTGTTTTCAACATTGATAATAATCAGAAATGTTTCCTGAGCAGCAAATTAGCATATCAGAATGATTTCTGAAGGATCATGTGACACTGAAGACTGAGTAATGATGCTGAAATTTCAGCTTTGCATCACAGCAATAAATTGCATTTTACAATATATTCACATAGAAAACAGCTATTAGTTTTTACTGTATTTTTGATCAAATAAATGCAGTCTCGTGAGCAGAAGAACATCAAAAACACAAAAAAACAACTTTTGACTGGTAGTGCCTGCATTTAGCAAATTCTTTTATCCAAAGCAACTTGAAATAGAGGAACATAAGCAATTCATCACAGAGCCAACAATATTCACAAGAAATAATGCCACGTTTATTATGAAGCTAGAATATGAAAAAATTAGAGCAGAGGAGAAATGCAACATTTTTTGTGCAAATAAAATCTGCATCAACAATTGTTATTTCTTTCTGAATAGGTCACAATGTCCCTGAACTGGATGGTGAGGATGACCTCTGACCTCGAGAGCAACATAGTAGCAGTGGAGAGAGTGAAGGAGTATTCAGAGACGCAGACTGAGGTACACACACAGTAGAATACAATCCACCGTCATCATATAATCATTTTCTTAGGGTTAAGAAATAATTTGCATGAGCAAGACTTTGAATATCAGTATTAAATCTGGTCCACTTTGCAGTTCATTCTGCACACAGACTGCTCAATAAGCAGCAAGAGTTCATTGTAAATCATTGAAATCGAACCCGTAGGCTCCGTGGATAGTGAAGGACAAGCAGCCTCCTCCAGACTGGCCTCCGAAGGGTAATGTGGATTTCATAGACTACAGCGTGAGGTATCGCGAGGGACTGGACCTGGTGCTGAGGAACATCTCGCTGAAGGTCAAAGGAGGAGAGAAGGTGAGGAGCGTCATCATAGTGTTGCTCTCGATGACCTGCTCTAGATCACACATTCACAGCACAGAAACGTTCTTCTCATGTTAAAAGGCACAATGGTGCATTATTATCATTATCATGTGATTTTTTTTTATTTATTTTTTTCATATCACAGTTATTGCTAAAGCCTTCACATGTCTATGAAGAGGAACATTAAAGAATCAGAACATTTGCAAATATTCGCCATCATTTTATGGAAGGCTGTTTCCACTAAAGGATTTAAAAAAAAAAATTTGCAAATTTGAGTTTGACTTTTTCCTCAGAAATGCACATTTATATTTTGCAATTTTGAGTTTATATCTCATAATTATGACTTTTTTTCCTCAGAAATGCACATTTATATTTTGCAATTTTGAGTTTATATCTCATAATTATGACTTTTTTCCTCAGAAATGCACATTTATATTTTGCAATTTTGAGTTTATATCTCATAATTATGACTTTTTTTCCTCAGAAATGCACATTTATATTTTGCAATTTTGAGTTTATATCTCATAATTATGACTTTTTTTCCTCAGAAATGCACATTTATATTTTGCAATTTTGAGTTTATATCTCATAATTGACCCTTTTTTCTCAGAAATGCACATTTATATTTTGCAATTTTGAGTTTATATATCATAATTATGACTTTTTTCCTCAGAAATGCACATTTATATTTTGCAATTTTGAGTTTATATCTCATAATTATGACTTTTTTCCTCAGAAATGCACATTTATATTTTGCAATTTTGAGTTTATATCTCATAATTATGACTTTTTTTCCTCAGAAATGCACATTTATATTTTGCAATTTTTAGTTTATATCTCAAATTTACGACAATTTTCTCAGAATTGCATTTATATTGTGTAATTTTGAGTTTATATCTCAAAATTATGATTTTTTTCTCAGAAATGCACATTTATATTTTGCAATTTTGAGTTTATATATCATAATTATGACTTTTTTCCTCAGAAATGCACATTTATATTTTGCAATTTTGAGTTTATATCTCATAATTATGACTTTTTTCCTCAGAAATGCACATTTATATTTTGCAATTTTGAGTTTATATCTCATAATTATGACTTTTTTTCCTCAGAAATGCACATTTATATTTTGCAATTTTGAGTTTATATCTCATAATTATGACTTTTTTTCCTCAGAAATGCACATTTATATTTTGCAATTTTGAGTTTATATCTCATAATTGACCCTTTTTTCTCAGAAATGCACATTTATATTTTGCAATTTTGAGTTTATATATCATAATTATGACTTTTTTCCTCAGAAATGCACATTTATATTTTGCAATTTTGAGTTTATATCTCATAATTATGACTTTTTTCCTCAGAAATGCACATTTATATTTTGCAATTTTGAGTTTATATCTCATAATTATGACTTTTTTTCCTCAGAAATGCACATTTATATTTTGCAATTTTTAGTTTATATCTCAAATTTACGACAATTTTCTCAGAATTGCATTTATATTGTGTAATTTTGAGTTTATATCTCAAAATTATGACTTTTTTCTCAGAAATGCACATTTATTTCTGGCCATTTTTAGTGTACATGTCATAATTATGACCGTTTTCTCAGAATTGCGCATTTATATCTTGCAATTTTGAGGTTATCTCATAATTATGATTTTTTTTTATCAGAAATGCACATTTATGTCTTGCAGTTTTGAATTTATATCTCATAATTATGACTTTTTCTCAGAATTGTGCATTTATATCTTGCAATTTTGAGGTTACATCTCATAATTATGACTTTTTTTCTCAGAATTGTGCATTTATATCTTGCAATTATGACTTTTTCTCAAATGCACATTTATATCGTGTAATTTTGAGTTTATATCTCATAATTTTGACTTTTTTTCTGAGAATTGCACATTTATATCTTGCAATTTTTAGTTTATATGTCATAATTTTTACCATTTTCACACGATTGCACATATATGTAGTATTGAATCTTAAATACTGTCTTCTCCATGACAAGCGGGCGTCAGAAACAGAAAATGTTTTGTTTACAGGGAAACCACATTATTTCTGCGTTCCTTTATGCAGCACATAAACAGTGTTGTGAAATTTAACCAGCTGATGAAAATACAGCATTCAAAGAATCTAAATAATTCATAATAAGGTGTCTAGAATGATTCTGTGCATTTTAAAGCACCCACATGTCTACATTCAGCACACGTTTCTGTACGATGCTGTGAGTTCGTAACCGGTGGCGTGTCGCTCTTCAGGTCGGTATCGTCGGACGGACAGGGGCTGGAAAGTCCTCCATGACTCTGTGTCTGTTCCGTCTGCTGGAGGCGGCGGATGGAGAGATCGTGATCGACGAGGTGAAGATCTCCGAGATCGGCCTTCACGACCTCCGCTCCAAACTCACCATCATCCCTCAGGTGGGTCTTTTGGGTTTTTCTTCAGCTTTGTTGGTGGCAAAGCATCTGTTTTAATTTAAGCACAGCTTGGGAATGGTGTTTACTGCTGTATTAGCATTACTCTCATGATGGGTCAGCAGAAAAAGCTCATTTCCCCATTCAGAGCCATAAAGCAGTTGATAGTGATTTTGATGCCAAAGCACCTTCAGGCTCACTAAACGCTGGCTAATTAGCCTGGTATAAACTAATGGCCTGTTAGCTCGTGTCCAGATTATTAACATTGGGCTTTTTTCCTGTTGTTTGTTTTCTCTAGTAAAACCTGTTCTTAACCTCATTTCACCTTTTAACAGTTACTAAAATGCTGCAGTGTTTTAATGTGTTTTGCGCAGCTCCATTCACAGCCCAACAGAAAGGATTTTATATGCTAGCCATGACAGGACAGTAGTTTTATTCAAATATTATTATTATTAAATAAATATATATTTAATTTAATATATAAAACAGTAAACCATTTTATTTTATGCAAAGCAAACCAAGTCACCTAAACGAGCCGCATCGGTCTTGAAATGTTTTATTTTTACTTCTAAAATGCTTGTTAAACTATTAATCAAAAAATCTAGTTTTGTTTTTGCCCAGCCCTAATTTTTAGGTTGCCTTTTTAAAATCTGGCAAGATGAAAATTAGTCATTGGGGCTAACTCTGGATTATGTACAGTATTTTACTGTTGCTTAATGAGCTCTGTCTCTGTTAAATAAAATAAATTCAAAATTATTTAATAATAATTTGAATTTATATCATTGAGTGCTGCCATTCACATTGATTCATGTCGATGATAAATAAATGCTGTTTTTCTCCAAATATAAGTGAGTTTTAATGCGTCACACAGTATCTGATGTGATTGATATGTGTTTGTAGGAGCCCGTCCTGTTCTCCGGGACTCTGCGGATGAACCTCGATCCCTTTGAGAAATACAGTGATGACGAATTGTGGAAAGCGCTGGAACTCTCTCATCTGAAGAGGTTTGTCAGCAACCAGACGTCCAAACTCGACCTGGAGTGCTCCGAAGGAGGAGAAAACCTCAGGTACAAGCAAGCAGGAGCAATACAGCAATATGGGCTGTGCATTACATCGCAATATATTCACAAAAACATACTGTTATTTTAACCCTCTGGTGCTGTTCACTCATTTTTGAGTTTTTTTACTTCTTCAGAATGGTACAAAACTTGGTAAAGGTTTTGGCACTTGATGTGTGAACATAAACATGGATAAAAAAACATTGACATGATTTGAAAAAGTTAAATGATCCTGAAGAAAAAATTACACTTGTACTGCAGTTTACTGTGAAATCTTAGTTTTTTTTTTGTATGGCTTCGTTTTAATTTTTTAAAATTAAGATTTAATACTTATAATTTATAATTTAATTTAATATAGTTAATTTAATATAAAAAAGTCCCCTAAAAATACATAATATTAAATAAAAAACTATCAAAATTGAATAGTACATTCTTTTCAGTGAAATAAATAAATACTTGGACTGCCACAAAAGCAGCATCAGAGGGTTCAGGCACACAATACCAAGAATGTTCAAATCTAGCCCTAGTTCATGCATAATCTGTTTCTCTATGTTTGCTGTAAGTGTGATGCATTATGAGTGTATTATGAATCCTGTGTGTTCAGTGTGGGTCAGAGGCAGCTGGTGTGTTTGGCGCGAGCTTTACTGAGGAAGACCAGGATCCTGGTGCTGGATGAAGCCACGGCTGCTGTCGATCTGGAGACGGACGATCTCATCCAGTCCACCATCCGCACACAGTTCGAGGACTGCACCGTTTTCACCATCGCTCACAGACTCAACACCATCATGGACTACACCAGGTACCTCAAATCAAGCATCACATCTGCAAACACAAGTCCTGTTTCTCACTACATTTGAGCTGCAGATTCCAAAAATACTGTCTGCTTTGCTGGAGCCTTTTATAGCATTTCTGCATTTGATGATCGTTTGTATGAAGTAGTCTTGTATTCTCGCTTAATTTTACGTTAACTTATACATTTTGAATCCTCAGTTTTGTCATTTTTGGCACATGACTGTTTGTTGTTGTGATGAGTGGAGTAAGGCACAAATATTTTGTGAAAAACTGTCATAAATTGTTTATTGATATGTTTAATCTCAGCATCATCAAATCATTTTTTTGCAAATCAGCCGTTTTTTAAAGATGCGTGGCTGCATTTTCATTCTAATTTATTATAATTATAATCTAATATAACTATCTTATTATTATTTAACTCTGACAGCTACAAATTCATTAACAATACAGCATCATACTGATTTTTTCAGATTTAAAAAAAAAAATCTATGCTTGCCAGCTAAATTATAATTTAATATATTATTGCATTGCATTTATTATTAAAGTAATACTGATTCTATGCACATTTTATAAGTTATCTGTCCAAAAATCTTTTTTTTTTTTTTTTGACCAGAGTAATAATCATGAATATCGTTTGGCACATGATATAATAGCATACAATTGTGCCACTTATATATATATATATTTTTTTTATTTTTTTTATTTATTTTTTATTGCAATTTCATAGTATTCATAAATAATAATGCATCACTGATTTTTTTTTTTTTATAATTTTGAATGAGCTAATATTAGGATTTTTTTCATAATTATTTTGCGAGATGCATACGTTTTATTTGTCATTTTGGCATCACTGACAGATGCAGTACATACTCTGAGAAGCTCCGTTATAGTTATTTTTGCGTTAAGTAAAGCTTTTATGATATCAGAAATTTTGATACCATTCACACAATTATTTTCATCAATTTTAATATCACAAAAACAACTAATACTAACCTAATTAAAAGAAAATGTCTCAAGCTTACTGAAGACAAGTAAACAGTCAAATAAGATAAAATAAAGTTAGAATAAGAACATAGAAACAAATTAAAGCACAAAAACTACAACAGCAAAGCCACAAATGAAATAGACACTTTTTAGAAATAAGAACTTAAATTCTGTTGTTGCAAAAAACACAGCATAGTCTTCACTGTGTAAATTAAATATAAATGTAGTCCTATGGAAGAGTTTGGAAGCTTGTTTCCGTCACTGAATAAAAAACAAAACAAGGATTGTGACTTATCTCACAGTTCTTACTTTTTTCTCACAATTGCAAGATATGCACACAGGCTTTCCTGTAGCTCAAATAGTAGAGCATGGCGCTAGCAACACCAAGGTCATGGGTTCGATTCCCGGGAAAGCAAGAGCTGATGAAATGTAAAAACTGTAATTTGAATGCAATGTAAGTCGCTTTGGATAAAAGCGTCTGCTAAATGCATAAACGTAAAATATGCAGTAAACTCGCCATTTCGGTCAGCACCGATGGCCTTGTGCCGACATATAGCGCCGTTCAAAATCCCAGATCGAGGACCTTTCCCAATCCCGCACCCTCTCTCCCACTTCACTTCCTGTCACTTCTACACTGTCCTATACTAAAGAAGTGTAAAAAAAAAAAATTGTGAGATGTATATTTTTTATATCTCACAATTCTGACTTTATTTCTCAGAATTCTGACTTCTTTCATCAGAATTATGTGATATAAACTCAATTCTGAGAGAACTCTCAATTCTCAAATTAAATCATGCAATTCTGATTTATTCTTCAATTCTGAGAAAAAGGGTCAAAATCGTGAGAAAAAAAAGATGTCAGAATTGCGAGATGAAAAAAAAAAAATCCCAATTACCTATTTCTTTATAAATTGGCGGAAATACAATTCCATACAAAAGTGATTTGGGTCGAGAACAGCGAGAGATTTTCTCTTTTATTGTTTGAATAGCATTAATGACAGAAGCAGGTTTATTAGGCTGCTGTCACTTTAAGAGCTAATGCACGGATCTAATATACTGACACTCTTGCATTTTCTTTCTCAACTGTTTACCTTCACTTAAGACATAAACAACTGTGTTTACAACTCTTAAGTGTGTGTATTTGACGGTTCAAGCCCAATAAGGCATGTCTAGCGGTATATCGCTCACCCATATCGTTCCTCTGAAGGCGGTTCATGTGCACACGCTGAATTCAGTGCGTTTCTCTTGTGACAGAGTGCTCGTTTTGGACAAGGGACAGATCGCAGAGTTCGACACACCGACTAACCTGATCGCTCAGAAAGGAATCTTCTATGGGATGGCTAAAGACGCGGGTCTGGTGTGAGCCGCTATGCTGTAAACCGCAGTGCCTTCACACAGTATCACACACACACACACACACACACCATGCCAGTGAATGTAATGTTTTGTTTTTACTCAACAGCGAAAGCTACATCTAGGATCTTTTATTGTTTTTACATTATTGTTGTTTTTTCTATGACTACAGTGCCACTGTTACTGAATGAGTCGTTTCATGATGAAGCAGTCTATTTTTGTACTGTATTATTTAAGTCACTTTTTGAAGTTGTTCAATAGGGAAGATTTCTGCTCAGTTACATGTGATTACTTTTGTAAACCAAATCTGTAAAAACTTGAATTCTGTTACCAGAATTGAAGTATTCTTGGATTTATTAAAAAAAAAGTAATACTGTTTCTATGTGTATTTTGGAAATTCTGTGTCCAAAAGCTGTTTTGGTTTTCATTACACTCATAAACTTCCTTTATAGTGACCTGATTGATATACAGCAGGAAATGTGCCACTTTTATATTTTAATTTATAAATTTTTTAAGTGTATTTACATTTACAATTAATTGTAATTTATCAATATATTATTTAATAACTTATCTCTGACAGCTATAAACTCATAAACAATACAGCATGATAACTTCATTTATGCTAGCCAACTATAAATTATAATTATAATACTACGAAGTATTATCATTATACTATTATAATGTTAAATAAAACTTTTTCTATGTGTATTTTGTACGTTTTCTTTATCACTAGTTTTTGAGCAGAATAGCAATCATAAACCTACATATTCAGTGACAAAAGGCACTTGATATAATAACAGGAAATTATGCCACATTTTAATTTTGGAATTTATTACAATCATAATTTATAGATATTGCTTAATAAATAACTTATTTAAATGTGACAGCTAATATATTCATGTGTGTGTTTTTTTCCATAATTTTGTCAAAACCTCATCTATGCTATATTATAATTATAATTTCATAATAGTTTTGATATAACCTTCTTATATAAAGAGGAAATGTTTTTTTTTTTTCATTTCATATATTTGTTTATTTTAATTATTATAATTTTATATATTGTTTAATAATTATGGCAGCTATTAATTCACAATACAGCATTGTTTTTGTTGTTGTTTAGAATTTTTTTGACAAGACTTTATCTACACAACCCCAATTAATCATAAATATATTTTAATATACTCTGTCAAAAGCTGATTTGGTTTTTATTACAGTTTTTGATGAGTAGTGATTATAAACGTCCAATTGCACTAAAATAGATGGCCATAAACCCAATTAAATTAACTATAGATTTAGTCTATTTTTAAATAAGTTCAGGTGAAGTTGAAATGAAAGAGGTTGAATAAACTGACATGTATTACTCATTTCTAAAACAGCATGAACGATGAATGACTGTTTACTAAATTAATATTCAAATCTCTTCATCAGTATGAATGTATAGAGTGAACTGAAGTAGATTTCACCCTCCAGTGCTTGTGTTTCAGTGTGTGTAGATGTAAATCATAGCTGGCCACTAGAGGACGTTCCTCAGCATCATCATGCCGTCTGTAATAAAACACATGAGCCTTTCTGATTCTTCAGAGACAAAACATTAACTAATGTGCTTCATGATTGAATCGCCTCTCTCTGAGGACACTTGTGGTTTCAGGAATAGGCTTGAACACATGTAACTGTTTAAACTTTGAGGGCCCATAGTGTGAATGTATAAAAATCTGTCGCAATAGATGCAACATAAAGCGGGTCAAAGGGTGTCATTCCTCTCATTCTGGACGCAGCTGCTGTCCGTCTCCTCTGAGCTCCACTGACTGCAAACACCTGAGGAACAAGACCAACAATCTGAAGATCTAACAGATCGTGCCAAGCAATGAAACGGATTTGATTTAGTTCAGACTGACTTGACTACATTCACATGTAAAGTTATGTAAAAATACACTATTGTTCAAAGATTTGGGGTCAGTAATATTTTTTTTCAGTCTCTTCTGCTCACCAAGGCTGCATTTATTTGATCAGAAATACAGTCAAATTTGTGAAATATTATTACAGTTCAATATAACTGTTTTCTATGTGAATGAGTAGTAAAATGTAATTTATTGCTCTGATCAAAGCTGAATTTTACTCCAGTGTGATCCTTCAGAAATCATTCTAATATGCTGCTTTACTGATTTTTCAGCAGTTTAAAAGAACAGCATTTATTTCACATAATACTCTCACTTTTGAACTTTTAATGTGTAAAAAAATCAATTTAATGTAATTAAGTAAATGTAGGAAAGTAGTAAAAAAGCAGGGTCATTTTAGTATCACTGATATACTAATAATTTTGATATGATTTTATTTTTAGTTTGATTATTATAATTTTTAAGTTTTATTAGGTTTTAGTAAATGTTTCCTAACTAGAAATAAATTATTTTTGTTTCAAGCAATGAATGTTTTTTTTTTATGGTTTAAAGTTTTAGTACTAGATGTATTTAGGCTAATGGGATGCTCCGATGTATCAAACAATTAAAGCACTATTGGGCGACTGTTTAAAATCAGGGCCAATTATTTCCTGTCAATCAAAAGGGAGCAGAAAAACTAATCAGAAGCAGCTGGTGTGTGAAGAAAATGTCTCTCGAGTAGAATCAAAGACTATTTAGGGCTTTCGAGGTTAACGCGATAATAGCGCAATTTAATAATAGCTCTATTTGTCTCTCTGAATCACTCGTAGTTCATGTCAGGGTTGCCAGATCTGTGGTTTTCCCTTCACCAAACATTATTTACGGCGCACCCCCCATCCAGTAATCACAGAAGCTTTGTTACTTTTAATAAGAAACTAAATCTCAGCTCTCAAATTCTGTCAATTTAGTCACAAAATTCAAACAATAAATGTGGTTTTCATGCTCTTTAATTAAAAAGTTAAGCTGTAGTTCAAGCGGCATGTGCATCGATCATTTTCTTTCTGTTTACTACTAGTTGCAGCACGAAACAAACATGAAGGAACATCAGAAGTTGTTGGAAGAAAAAATGTATCATGTCTCATCTAACTGATCATTCATTGTAAGACATCAAATAAATCAGCTTGTGTACATTTAGCCTACCTCAGGAAAGTTATCCAGTGCTCATACATTGTTAGTTAACAATAAAAACACTAGCGAGAGCTAGTTAATCATATATGTATGTTTGAATAAATCTGACATGAAGACAAGTTATGATGTGCAACTGAGTTTTAGACAAATGTTTCAGTTTTTGAGCATGATCATTATATCCGTTTAGCATAATACTTCATTTCTAATAGTCTAACTTCTAATATTATAGATATGTACCAAACGAGAGGGTTCCGGTATAGTTTACACTACAGCATTAGTTTTTTTTTTTCCCTAAAGGAATAGTTAACCTATGGATGCACTTCATTAGACTTCACAATATCAACAGCCATTCGCTGCCATTATAAATCTTGGAAAATCCAGGACATTGTTTTAATATAACTCTTGATTGTATTCGTCTGAAAGAAGAAAGTAATATACACCTAGGAATGCTTGAGCGTGAGTAAATCATGTGGTCATTTTCATTTTTGGGTGAAAATCCAAATTAATGGTATCGGCAGGTGTCCTTTTGAATAAGCAGTTATATCAGAATCGAAAGAGAAATTTATGAGCGGCGCATGCATAACCCTGTATGTTTTTGATGTGATAATGACTGTCGAGTCTATCAGACTCTCAATGACTGGTTTCTCAGACGTAAAGATCTGGAGAAAATCATTCCAAATGTCAAACACTTCAGTAACGAAATTGCCCAATTCAGTGACACAAGCCCACAAAACTCCCTCCACGGCTCCTTTCGGCTCACGGAGCAAGCTTAATCACGAAACATCTCCTGGAGGCAGAAAAAAATCCCAGATCCTTAAATATCCTCAGTCATGCGGCTCCTTTCAGTGACAAACATTGGCAGGCCTGCGAGGATCCAGACAGGAGGGCTGTTTATTCCCATTCATCTCCAAACAAGACACCTCACGCTCTGCGCTGGAGATCTGAGTGTTGGCCGTCCTTTAATGTCAGTTTCTTAATTAGGATCAGCGGTGTTACTTCATTTAAAGACTGCTGTCTCACCGCCGCCGCGCTGACAGATGATGATGGACACAGAAGGATGTAAATGCGAGGCAGATTGGCTCCCTCCGGCTGAGCACATGAAATATGGATGGGTTTGGCTCTTCCTCTTTACCTGCCCGATCACTTCACGCTGCGGGCAGAAAGATTGGAGCAGAGGCGGGTGTGTTCGATGGACCGGTGACAAAGCAAGATTCACTTACGATATAAAACAAAGCGCTGGTTTGTTATTGAGGGCCAATTTATCTCCGTACTGTCAGCGCATTTCCCAATTTAGTTGTCTGTGGCATTGACGGTCTGTGGTGTTTGTGAATGATTCCTGGCGTGGAAGGTGTTTTCTGGGAAATAAACCTTCTTGCAAGGGTTGGGCCTGTTTGTGAGAATATGACATGCTGTTTTGATACTGAGAACTACAGGGTTACGTACGTTCCTGGATCTAAAGACGTGCTGAGCGTGTGTTCTGTGATGAAAACACTTCTTTAGATGCATAAACAGTATAATAGTTTCAGTCATTATGGGTCGTGCAGATGTAGGTGAGTTTGTGTCTTCATCAGATTTGGAGAAATGCTCAGCAATGGATGCTCTGCAGTGAATGGGTGCCGTCAGAATGAGAGTCTAAACAGCTGATAAAAACATCACAATAATCCACACCATCAGTTAACATCTGGAGAAGAACTCTCATTCTGACGGCACCCATTCACTGCTGAGGATCCACTGGTGAGCAAGTGATGCAATGCTACATTTCTCCAAATCTGATGAAGAAACAAACTCTGAAGGTGAGGACATTTTCAGCAAATTTTCATTTTGGGGTAGACTATTATTTTAGCTACAAAAACTAGCTCTGTACTCCCATCTCCTGTGCTGCTATTTTGAAAACTTTTGGCGGTTTGACAAATTTATACCATGAAGACTGGAGAATTCAGCATTGAAATAAAATACAGAAATAAATTATATTTCAACATACTATTTAAAACAAATTGTTTTCTATTTGAATGATATTTCAGAATTTTTACTGTATTTGATGAACCAAAGGCAGCCTTGGTGAGCAGAAGAGACTTCGTTCAAAAACATTTAAAAAGACTGACCCCAAATTTTAAACAGTAGTGTATGTATTTAAAGTTTTTACATTCTTTTTTTTTAAAAACGTTACAGCCTACACATTTGTTTTGCAGTTACATTGTAGCATATTAGTGTAACTTTATTAATTCATTCATTTCTGAAATTAATAATGATCAAGCTAGGGAAATATTTCTGAAGGGTCGTTATCTTAAAACCACTAATGTTCACGGTTATGAATAGTACCCCAAAGAACTTTCATTTGTCTGCTTAATTTGTCCATCGGTTTTTATCTCTCTACCATTTCTTAAAGTGATATTGATTGTCTTCAGATCATTAGTATAGTTCAGTCTGCTGTGTTAAAGCCTCCCAAGTTTTTCACAACTAACTATCCTGTTATTTTAATGGCACACCCTGAGGCTGCATCAGTCCTCACTCAAGATGTTCAGACTGACAGGAGTTTATTAATTTTTTGTTCCCATTACAATATTTCCTCAAACAAATACATCCCACATTGCCTCCGTAGAGGGCAAGTAAGGTAAAGCGGGTACGTGAGAGAATGCAGCTCCTTCAGCAATCAATCACACCGAGCGCAGAAGAGCTGCTGTTGCAGTATGTTATCAATGTGCCAGCAATTAAAGCGGCTCCTCAAAGCCTTTACTCCTGCTGGAGGCCAGATACTCTCTTCAACCTGGATCCTTCACTCAAACACGCTTCCTCTGCAATGTTTGGGGAAAAAATAGTTGATTGTTAGAGGTTCGGGTAATGATATATTTGGATCGAAACTCCTGAGGCGTGAAATATCATATGGATAACTGTTGATGGCCAAATTGTAGTGGATCTTCCCTGAATGTCAGTCTGCTGTCTGGATATTTAAGTGAGGTAAAATGCAAGGGAGAAAGGAAAGAAAGTGTAATTCATAAAGTGTTTGTCCTCATTTGACACTTGAGAACCTGAAAGTTTTTTTTCTCCTCTCTGGAACAATATGTGAGAACAAGGAATTAAACAGTTAAAGTTAACAACAAGGCACTGTTACAGTTAATCTCTGGTCACAGGGGTAAAATAAGGTGAAGCGTCTCATGAGCAGCTCAGTGTTAAAAGACGCTCAGTAGCTGCTGTGTTATATATATGTTTTAGATATTTTAGAATTAAAATGGTTAGTAAAATGAACTTTTTTTGAGAATATAAATTGAAGAAACAAACAAAAAGTTAAAATGTTTCTAATTTATTATCAAGCAGTGTTTTCAGTCTTATTTTGTGTTATTTATTTATTGTATAAGGCATGACTCACTAGCTTAAGTGCACTGTGAATGAAACGTCCTTTGTTCTGTTCACATTTTTGGCAGGACTAATGAGGGTCTTGCAGCCCTTCGTTAATCTGCATTAGTGTTTTTGCATAAATAGATTTTGAGTTTTACTCACAGGCTGTGGTGTTATTCAAAGCATGTGTTCTACCTAAAATAAACCCTAATTTTAATGCACATAATTTAATGTACATTTTCTCCATTAATGTATGATTGCAGAAAAATAAATATCTCATTATTGAACAAGGAGAAACACATTTTGTGGGAAATCATAAAAGTAGTTTGTTTTCTTTAAACTTTTATAAATGTATTTATACAAATGCAGCTACAATGGTAAAGAAAAAAAGGGTTAATACTTGTTCAAGACAATCCCTTCAGCCAAATTTAAATGATATTCTGTTTATTTTGATAAGCAAAATTGTGCCGTTTATATTTATTCACTTATATACTGTCACTAAAATATATTCAGTTTAAAAATAAAAAAATGCATCAAATCATTAAAAATACATTTGTATCAAAATATATTGTGTAATTATAATGATCCTCATTTGCTACATATATCTATTTTTTTTAAACATTAAACATTTCTGCCTTTAGAGAATCAAATTATGCGCATAGTTACATCTTTAGTTGTGTTGTACCCTTATGTCTTATTTAGTGTGTGTTAAAATAGGCTATACCAACAGCATGTTATTATATTGTGTTATATATTGTTATTAGGCTGTTATTCACATACTTAGGCTACTCCTTAAATATTGATTAAAGAAAGTTGAACATGGAGGTTTGTGTGACAGGATTAGATTTTATGCCATATATCTGATCTGTATTGATAAATTACACGATAAACGTTTAATTTAATAACCCACATGTCAAAGGGAAACACTTGCAGTGTTATATAGCACATTTGGATTAACTTTGACATAAAGTTGATGGTTTGCACAGTCGGTATTTGTCTGATTTAACATGTAAATTTGATTTTTTTTAATGATTAAACAAGAACTTGCTGATTCTGATTTATTGTCCATCTTCAAGATCACAAATTAATACTAACTCAGCTGTGACATCTTTTCTTACCTCGCGCATTTTGTCCGGAAAATCCTTTATATTGCTCAAGTGATGGAGATTTGATCTGTGATTGGTTAAACGGGTGTATATTACTTAAACATTGATATTTGAAAACTGTAGTTCTTGCTTTTGGATTCTTATGTGGTACGCTGAAGGGTTCTTGTGCGCGCAATTCCCACGCGCGCGCACTTCGCGAGCGCGCATCACGTGGATAAAGGGTTAAAGCAGCAGCTTAGAGCACTTTCAAAGAGAGGCAGGTGTCCCAGTACCAACCCAAATCTGGACCAGATGTTTTTAATCCTCTCTCTAGAACTACAGAGTAATTCATAACTGTCATAGCGCGTAAGGCGAGTTTTGTGGTCAGGAGAATAGCCTTTGTTGCTCAAGAAGTCAAAACTATTAAATAGAATAAATACAGAGATCTAAACTCACTTTTCACTCACAGTATTCTGAATCACTGGGAGATTTATTTTATTTTTATTCTTGTCTCCTGCTGCTTGGAAGCTGGAGGCGCACAATTCTGGCTCAGCTGTTTCAATAAAATTAGGTTAGTAACTCCTCAAAATAAGTCCTCATTTCTGCCTCCAGCATGTGGTGGATGCTGTTTCCTCGCTGGATCTGGTTCGTCTCGGGACAGTTTTTGCTGCTATTTGTGGACAGGCAATGCGTGAAAGGCATGACTTTGCAAAGAGTTGCGTATTCCCACGCAGGGATCTGTCCAAACGACATGAACCCAAACTTGTGGGTTGATGCAATGAGCACCTGCACGAGAGAATGTGAATCTGATCAGGTTTGCCTTTTCATTTCATTGAAATTAATTGTATATAATCAAATGTCATGTGTGTGTATATATATATATATATTATATATATATATATATATATATATATATGTACAGTTTTTATATTTTATGCATTCATACATGTGTATATATTTACACATTTCTCTCTCTCTCTCTCTCTCTCTCTATATATATATATATATATATATTATAAGCATGCATGTCCATTTCCTTTATATATATATGTATATATGCACAATATTTTATATGCATGTATTACTTACATGCATGTCCATTTCATTTATATATGTATACATACAATATTATATATGTGTGTGTGTGTGTGTGTGTGTGTATATTCAACCTGCATGCATTTCCATTTTATTTGTATACATATAAATATATATACTTTATTTCTATATACCCACACACACACATATATATATATATATATATATATATATATATATATATATATATATAAAATAACAATTTATTGTTATGTATACTTCTTTTCATTCGTGTAATCATGATTATCAAGAGAATACAACTGAAATATCATGCTAAATTATTCATTATGTCTTTGCTTTGTTCAGGAATGTAAAACGTTTGAAAAGTGCTGTGCCAATGTTTGCGGCAATCGCAGCTGTGTGGCGGCCCGCTACATCGACACTACAGGCAAGAAAGGGCCCATGGGCATGCCAAAGGAGGCGTCCTGTGACAAGTTCATGTGCACTCAGCAGGGCTCCGAGTGCGACATCTGGGATGGCCAGCCCGTGTGCAAGTGCCGCGACCGCTGCGAGAGAGAGCCCCACTTCACCTGCGCTTCAGACGGGATGACCTACTACAACAAGTGCTACATGGATGCGGAAGCGTGCTCTAAAGGCATCTCCTTATCGGTGGTGACGTGCCGCTTCCACCTCACCTGGCCCAACACTAGTCCTCTCCCGGAAGGCACCACCGCATTGCCCACAACCACGCTGCAGCGCACCACTCCTGTAGATGTGCACGCTCCCGTCCTGGTGAACGGCCCATCGCAGCAGTCCGTGGTCGTCAGTGACACGGCCAGCTTCCTTTGCGAAGTCGCTGGCCGCCCAAAGCCAGAGATCACCTGGGAGAAGCCGATGGACGGGCAAGGAAAAGTAGTCTTGAAACCCAATCACGTGCATGGGAATGTTGTGGTCACCAACATCGGCCAGCTGGTGGTCTACAACGCCCAACTGCAAGATGCTGGCATCTATACATGCACGGCCACAAATGCAGGAGGATCCATCCAAGCACATTTTCCACTATCCGTAGTTGAGCAAGAGCCAGTCACAGTCACGTTGAGCAAGTCGAACTCCACTCGTTTCCCAGCAGAGGAGTGCTTTAAGGTGCCTGATAGCGACGACTGTGGGGAGGAAAAGCTGAGTTGGTTTTACGACCCCCAGAGGAACAACTGCTACACCTTCACCTATGGCAACTGCAGCAAAAACCGCAATCACTTTGACGCTTACGAGACCTGCATGTCGTCCTGTCGAGACGAACTCGCCGCTCCTTGCAACCTTCCTATCTACCAGGGACCTTGCAAGGCATACGAACCTCGCTGGGCTTACAGCGGATCCCAGCGCCAATGCCAACCGTTCGTATATGGCGGCTGCAAAGGCAACGAGAACAACTTCAAAACCAAAGATGCATGCGAGGATGCCTGCCCGTTCCCGAGGAACCATCGCTGCAAGCCGTGCAAGCCACGGCACAAGATGGTGACTAGCTTCTGCAAAAGCGATTTCGTGATTCTGGGACGTATGACGGAGCTGACCGAGGACCAGGACTCGGGGCACGCTCTGATCACCGTGGAGGAGATCCTGAAGGACGACAAAATGGGGCTGAAGTTCTTTGGCAATGAGCCCTTGGAGGTGACGTTGCAGAACATGGACTGGGCCTGTCCGTGTCCGAATGTCACCGCCTCCGACGGTCAGATCATCATCATGGGGGACGTCAACAACGGCATGGCCGTCCTGCAGCCCGACAGCTTCATCGTCCTCTCCAGTGTCCGACGCGTCCGTAAACTCCGCGAGGTCATCAATAAAAACACCTGTGACATTTTGAAAGAGTTCATCCAGTAGGACTATTTCCAGATGTCTGACGTCACATAAAGTAACGATTAAATCGTTGTTCTGGGGTTCTAAGAATCGGTCTTTTATGTACAGACTGTTTGCTTTGACAAGGTTAGATATGTTTCTCCAGCTTGAATAGAAATTCTCACATCAACTTGGAAGGTTTTTATAAGAGTTGCCCTTACAGTTTAAAGTAAAAGAACATTGTGGACATTAATCAAACCCATCTGCTCACCCAAAAATCCCACAAATGTTGTGTCATCTGATGATTTTGATAAATAGTTTTTTTTTCCCCCTCTGTGCTTGGTTGACCTTTCATGGCAGAAGATTTGTTGTTGTTGTTCCTAGTAATTAAATGACTGTTGAATTATAGAGTTAGATTTGCTTAATGCACTTAGATAAGTTGTACAATATTGAATATAAGATCAATTTCAGTAGGAGAATTAATCCATCTTTAAGGCTCACTTGTGTATAGAACTGAGTGTATATGATTTAGCACAGACTGCATTTATTTTAAGGTATATTTATTTAGATTTTTTTTTTTTTTTAACCAAAAAAGCATTTCTTACAAGCACTTATGTATTTCTACAATTGTCTTTTTATTATCTTTCTCGTTTGGTGTCTGTCATGGTTTGCATTGTGAAGTGACACCAAAATAAACATTTGAAACTCTTAAGTCTAATTCTTCTACTTTTTCAAGTGCACAACACCAATTACATAAACATTTTCTAAGCCAAATGTTTGGAAGGAAATCTTCTTTCGCAAAACAAGCAGTATTTAATTATTTGAGTTTGACTTCTTTACCTTGTCCAAACATAGTTAAGGGTTTTTTAGTAAGGCAAGACACTACAGATGAATAGCGTGTACTAATACATGTCACCATACTTATATAGTTGATTGATTACATTAAGAATTGCAAACCCCTTTTTTTGTGTGTTACAAGTTTTTCTGAAATATTATGTTTAAATATGCAATGTAATCTAATTAAATAGTCACTAAGTTTCATAATTTTCCAGAAAATGTATCTGAACATTGGATAAAGCCGAGTTTAAAAAAACTATTTCATTTTGTTGCCATATTAGAGTTAAAGGTTTCTACTGAGGAGATTTTGGATTACTCTTTTTATCACTCCATAAATTAAAAAAAATAATGCCAGTAGTCTGGAAAAATACATTTTCACCATGTTTTCAGGAATTAAATGTTAACTATATAACAAGTCAGTGATATATGAACAAATCTTTCAGTAAAAAATTCAGAATATAGACGGAATATAAATTTTGGTGCATGCAAGTGCTGCTGAAGTGGAGAAAAACGTTTTCAGAAAACGCATTTAAAGATTGCATTTGAAATCTACAGATGCAACTAGATGAAGTGCAATCAAACAAACATTAGGAAAAGCCAAACAGCCCAAAATTTCAAAGCTGACCAATGCATAAAAAAGCATTACATGTGCCTGTAATGTTTTGCCTTAAAGCATCGCATTTGAGATGTTGTAGATGTTTGCCTCCAGCATGGATGGGGCCCCTCGGCTCATTCCAGCCCAGACGCAGGGCCATGCTGAGATACGGGGGGAGCTAGAAGATGAAGAGCTGTTTGGATATCAGCTTTGACCATTTGGGACTTCCTCTAATGCCCTAACAGATGGTTTCCTTATAGTTTTTCAGGGTGGGCTTCAAAAGACGCCTGCCGCAGGTGGTGGAAAGCAAACCCGTGACCTTAAAGGCAGGGAGTGGCAGAATAGAAAAATATCAAAAACGTTTTTTAGTTGCCAGACGCTCAGTAGACCGATCGAGGGGGCCGTAGGGAAAGATCAGTAGAATTATGTGGGAATCCGTCCAGTTCGATGTCATACAGAATTACAGCTCATGAGTAAAACTTGAGTATTTTGACGACAGTTTTTAACGTCCTTCTGTTAGAAGAGAGAGATTGGGACGTGTCCTGGGATGCCCTGAAGTTTTCTAGGTATAGTAATAACTTGCAATGAAGCAGGGAATACCTTCTCTCACCCAAAGTAAACATGTTGGCTTCCCTTAGTACTCTGAATGTTCCTGTTGTAAATATGGCAGCGTTGAAACGGTTCATTGTAGCTGAAATCCTCCTGGCATCATAAAAGAAAATTTACGGCACTATGTGTGCCGTTCCAATTCAGATTAATGGGAACCTCACGCATGTCTCTGATCTGCCAAGTGTGTGCTGAGTTATGTAAACCTTGTTCAATGAATTTCACCTGGTGGTTCCTGTTCCTTGGTTTCTGCTTCTTCGATTTGGCCCCACAGGCTCGAAGGACCCACAGCGTCGTGTCCCCGTTTAACACCGAATCATAAAGCAGATGTTTGCCAAGGTAATATATGCATATAGTGTATATTACAATCCAAATGAATTTCCTCCTATTAAATTCAGATAAAACAGAGATATTACTTATTGGACCAAAAAACAGTACACAGAATCTCTTGGATTACAATTTGCAACTAGACGGATGCACTGTCACGTCCTCTAAAGTCAAAAATCTGGGTGTTATATTAGACAGCAACTTATCCTTTGAAAATCATATTTCCCATGTTACAAAAACAGCATTCTTCCATCTTCGAAACATGCTACCTGTTTCTGATGCAGAAGAGCTAGTTCATGCATTCATGACCTCTAGACTGGACTATTGTAATGCACTGCTAGCTGGTTGTCCTGCATCTTCAATAAACAAGCTACAGATAGTCCAAAATGCAGCGGCTAGAGTTCTTACCAGGTCAAGAAAATATGATCATATTACCCCAATTTTACAGTCTCTGCACTGGCTACCTATTCAGTTCCGTATCAGTTACAAAATATTATTACTTGCCTATAAGGCCCTAAATGGTTTAGCTCCTGTGTACCTAACTCGTCTTCTACCACGCTACAATCCAACCCGCTCCCTAAGGTCGCAAAACTCTGGACTTTTGGTAGTACCTAGGATAGCAAAGTCCACTAAAGGAGGTAGAGCTTTTTCACATTTGGCTCCCAAACTCTGGAATAGCCTTCCTGATAACATTCGGGGTTCAGACACACTCTCTCTGTTTAAATCTAGATTAAAGACACATCTCTTTAGCCAAGCATTCACATAATGCATCTTATAATCTTGTACTGCAGTTATATCTGATCAAATGTACATTATTATTATTCTTTAGCTTGGGTTGAACAAATCATTTTTGCTTAGATGGAACAGCAGCTACGCTAATTATGTCTCTATTTGTTTCTCTGTTGATTAACATCCCGTGGTAACTCAGAATTACAGAAGCTTGAGTCTGGATCCAACCCTTAAATGATCTGAGATGACCGAACACCTGAGAAAAGATGATGCCAACCCCTCAGATGACCTCAGAGGATGCCAACGCTCAGACAACATACAGAATTACCAAATTTTGCCATAAGTTAAATATATTAAGGTTTTGCAATATATAAATATATTGTGGAAACTTAATTTCCTGTAGAGCTGCTTTGCAACGATTTGTATCGTAAAAAGCTCTATACAAATAAACTTGAACTTGAATATTACAATCAGCAAACATTGCCTTGCTAGTTAAAAGTTGCCTAATTGGTTGATAATTATAGGGAATAGTACTGGTTTCAATGAAAGTCAAATTTGGAGCCATAATTACTATTCAAGTGTTGTTTACACACTGGGATATTATCCAAAAATGTTACCTCAAATAACACCATGGAGTCTATTCAGAAACACAATGTGTAATTGTGTGCATTTATTTACATGTTTGGCATTAGAAATGTTTGGCCAGAGAACAAAATAGACAACTGCCAGACTGTGTGAGGTTTGATATGCACAGCATGTGTTTGTGCTTTGATTTTTTAGATCAAAAAGGTATTAGAGTTTATTTAGGTATTTTCATATATGTGACCAGTCAAAACCAGTCTTAAGTGTCAATGTTTTCGAAACAGAAATTTATACACCATATTTATAGCTGAATAAACTTGCCATTGATGTATGGTTTGTTAGGATCGGGCAATATTTGGCCGAGATACAATTATTTGAAAATCTGGAATCTGAGGGTGCAGAAAAATCTAAATATTGAGAAAATCTCCCTTAAAGGTGTTCAAATGAAGTGCTTAGCAATGCATTTTACTAATCAAAAAGGAAGTTTTGATATATTTGCAGTAAGAAATTTACTAAATATATTCATGGAACATGATCTTTACTTAATATCCTAATGATTTTTGGCATAAAAGAAAAATGGATAATTTTGACCCATACAATGTATTTTTGGATATTGCTACAAATAAACCCCAGCAACTTAAGACTGGCTTTGTGCTCCAGGGTCACATATGTTTTTTGTTTTTTAATGCAAGTCATTGTATTTCATTTTTTTCCCACAAAAAAATAGTTTGAGACTCAATAATTGTTGAAAAACCATACATTCAAAGCAACCAGCATATTTTTATTTTTTAAAGCCTCATATAAAATTCTGAAAATAAATTTTTTTTATAAATGAAATCGTTTATTAAACCATCAGGCAAAATCTTTTTAAAAAATCTTTAAAAAATGTGCTTTATAACAGTACAGCAGATACTTACATAAAATGATATGCCAGTCGTCACTCTATATCTCCAATATGACATTTAAATGATCATAACCTTATAATGCAATGCAATTCAATGATGATTGAGAGATGAACGAGATGTTTTGAGGATTGGGAAGGTCATTTTGTACAAGTTTGTACAATTATACTAAACGACCTTTCTTGCTAAACAAAGTTTAAACGGTCGATCAGACAACAGAAGATGCAGTAGATTGTGAAAAACAGGTTTAACAGCAAAGTTGTGATCATGCTGACTATTTAGATGCTTTAGAAATATGCACACAAAATGCAGCTTTAAAGAGTTAAACTGTTTTGTAATAAACTGAAATATATGACATTCACTGGCTCAAATATTGCCTTCTCTGACAAAATATTACTTGAAAAATGCTACATATACTGTACTAGATCAGTCAGTTATATTCTTCTGAATGTTCATTCAACAAAACTGTCTTTGTTCTGCTTTTGCTGCCTCTTATGACTGGAAACAACAGCAGGAAATTAACACTTAATTTGCAAAAAATTTTATCTTTACCAACTTTAATTGATTCTAACATTTCTCATTTTCAATTAAAGCTGAAAATAACTCAAACTAAATAATTTAAAACTTTAAAATAAAAATGAGTAAAACTATAGACATTTAAAAATAAAAAATCTATAAAAGTGAAAACAGAACATCTAAAAATTAAATCTAAAATATTATAATCAAGAGGTCTTCTGATTGATCGGTTTTGCAGATCAATCGGCAGCAGATTGCTGGAATAATCGTTATTATCGGCAAAAATCCATGCCGATAGTTTTCTGGGCTGCTCCGTTGCTGGAGCTACTGGGAATGTCTGCTGTCTCTATATATAGTGCGAGAGCGGCCTCTAGAGACACTAAGAATAGAAATTGTTTCAGTAATTTTGCGTAAAGTGTTAAATTAATCGCATGCGTTATCGCTGACAGCTCTAGTTTAGACACGTGAGGCCGACCCAAATGTTTAATGTCACGATTGTTACCAATAGTTCATATCAAGCATGGTGGCTTTAATGCATTCGTTAGCAAGCAAAGTTTATAGTTAGTGATGTGAGAAAGCAAACTGGTGCCCTACATTCATGCACTGACAGAAATACCCCAGTAACGCATTTTTCAATTCTTGTTTTGTCGTCACTGTTAAATAATCGTTAAACGTTCTAAAATAGAAGCAAATGGAATGGAAGAGTGTACATACCACCTGTGTAATTAAAATTAGCCCATGTTTTACTCACCCTCAAAGCATCCTAGGTGTTTATGACTTTCTTCTTTCAGACGAATCCAATCAGAGTTATATTAAAATATTTTCCTTGCTCTTCCAAGAGGTAGAATGGGGTAGGTGGGTGTTTTTGTTCAACAGTCCAAAAGTAAATTTTTGGGTGAACTAACCCTTTAATCCGAGTGATCAAGGTATAATTAAAGGGATAGTTCACCCAAAAATGAAAATTTGATGGTTATCTGCTTACCCCCAAGGCATCCAAGATATTGGTGACTTTGGTTCTTCAGTAGAATACAAACAAAGATTTTTAATTCAAACCATTGCAGTCTGTCAGTCATAAAACTGCAGTCAATGGGACTCACGGTTTTGAGAGTAAAAAAAAACATACACAGACAAAACCAAATTAAAACCTGCGGCTCATGATGATACATTGACCATATCGTTACAAGTCGCAGGGTTTAATTTGGTTTTGTCTGTGTATGTTTTTTAGACTCTCAAAGCCGTGGGTCCCATTGACTGCCATTATATGACTGCAACGGTTTGAGTTAAAATATCTTTGTTTGTGTTCTACTGAAGAAACAAAGTCACCTACACCATGGATGCCCTTGGGGTAAGCAGATAAACATCACATTTTCATTTTTGGGTGAACTACCCCTTTAACAATATAATAGCCTAATATGTACTGCAGGCCTATTTATATTTAACAGGTACAGTAGCCTACATTTTCTTGTAATAAAATTAAGCACTATTTTAGTTGGAGTGTTATGTTTGTTGTCATTCAGTATCCATTTAAAAAAATATTGTTAATTAATCAGATACCAGCCAGTCATTGTTATTGGTAAAATCCACTATCGGTCAGCCTGTAAAGATAATAAAATAACATGTCCGTCGGTGAATATTGGCAGCTGTAGTTTGTTTATGATTAATATACTTTGTGTATTACCCATAATTTAAATTTATTTAACTTCTGATGTAGTTTATAGAATTTAGTTTTTATTCATTCACATCTGTTCCCCATCCTTTCGCCAAAAACACTTCCAATACATTGTTGTAAAAAATAATCCTGCCTGGTTAAATAAAGGTTAAAAATCAGCTGTATGATGCTGGTCTATGTCATGTTCTGATCTCATCAGTAGATGTCAGTGTCGTACAGACTGTGTTCTTCAGTGATTAGTATTTCATTACAGTCTAAATTTGCCCTTTAACATGCAGCCTGTGCACAATGTTTTAATGGCTTCATTCTTTCATTAAACATAGAGGCTATAGAATGCTATGAAACATGATATCTGTAAAATTATCATGCATGATCTTGGATCAGCTGGCATTTATATAAGTCTTTATTTTATTTGTCAATTTAAATAATTAGGTTTAATAATTGCACAATATATTTATATATAATTATAGTTTCAATATAATGTAATATAATAATATACTTATATATATTTGACCTTATATTACAACTTTTTTAAAGCTTTAACAATATATAACATGCCAATAAATAAGCTAATAGATATGAATAACTATAAATCATTTATATAATATATAAAAATAAAAATAAATAAATATTATTACATTAATTGTACCCTGTATTATTAACTGCTCATATAATGAGATTTAAGTCACATTAACATTATGGTAATATGCACACAGATAATGTTTTACCCTTTCATTTCGCATGTCTCAGTGTGTTAAGTAATATGTGACAATTCTTTGACACGGAAACCTCTCACTATGAGCATCATAAATGTAGACACGAGCTCCTGCAATAACCTCTGCTCATATTTACACTCTGAAGCACCATGTTTCCATGCAAACACTCGCAGATTTGAGCTGCGGTTCACCTGGTGGCCGCTTGGTGGCGCTACAGTGGCGTCCGGGTCGGACCACCTTCACAAACCCATTATCTCTAAGCAAAGAGTTACGCTGACGTCACCAAAACACAACATTGCGGCATGTGAGAAGCCAGTTGTTGCGTTTTATTTTTGGCCCAGCGCGTGCTGTAGTCAGGAATAGAGCTTGTCTGAGCAGAACCGTCATGATCCAGTGGGACCAGGTCTAGAGTTAATCCAGCCTACCTCACCAAGACTATCAGAAGCTCTCCGTATGCGACACTTCAGGGTGCTCTCTTATATAACTCACTCATCAGGGTTTGAGCCAGGGCCGTGACCACCATAGACACTGAGGGGGACAACTTGGGGGGGACTTGTCCCCCCCAATAATTAGAAATGCTAGTCAACTGTTTTACGATAGAAATGTTAAAATGACCGACAGTTATATTCAGTGAAGCAACTACTCAACTTTTTTTTCTCAAAATATGCCCATTTTCAGAGAGAGACAGAGAGATGAAATCTGCGTGTTAAGTAGCTATCTGCATCTGTTTGTCTGTCCCTACAAACAATGAAACTGTGAATTTAGTCTTACTTCAAAAACACGTCGTTGATGAGAAATATTCAGTATGATTCAGTATGGAAAATATTTGTGACACTCTCTGTGAAAACCCAGCTAAAGTCATGTTTTTGAGATTTACTGTTTTCTACACAAAATCATCTTTCATAAGGTAAAGAACATCCTGTGAAAATTTAACCTTCACATCTTTAATATTGACTGAGTAAGGCCATGTCAAAGATTTCAATTATAGTGAAATTAATGGTTGAAATCCAACTTTGATGCTTGTTATCTCATAATTAGATTTTGAGACTTTAGCCTGGATTTCACAGAGAGGGTCATATTTTATTACAATAAAAGTCGCGGGGTAGTGTTGACAAGTTTGTGTGTGTGAGTAATGTGTGTGCATGAGTCAATTAAAGCAGCGTGCATATATATATATATATACAGAGCCGGTGCCAGGTCACCTCCATCGGGGGGGCATTTCAACTTCTAGGGGGAGCACAAATCACGTTGTGTGTGTGTGTCTGTGGGGTCTGTGTCTCATCGATCAGCAAGGAGGGGAGAAGATGGAAAGTGGGGGGGAGCACGGCCCTGTATATATATATATATATATATATACACACACACACACACACACACTCACCGGCCACTTTATTAGGTACACCTGTTCAATTGCTTGGTAACACAAATTGCTAATCAGCCAATCACATGGCAGCAACTCAGTGCATTTAGGCATCTATATGTGGTGAAGACGACTTGCTGAAGTTCAAACCGAGCATCAGAATGGGGAAGAAAGGGGATTTAAGTGAACGTGGAATGGTTGTTGGTGCCAGACGGGCTGGTCGGAGTATTTCAAAAACTGCTGATCTACTGGGATTTTCACGCACAACCATCTCTAGGGTTTACAGAGAATGGTCCGAAAAATATCCAGTGAGCGGCAGTTGTGTGGACGAAAATGCCTTGTTGATGTCAGAGGTCAGAGGAGAATGGGCAGACTGGTTAGAGATGATAGAAAGGCAACAGTAACTCAAATAACCTCTCGTTACAACTAAGGTATGCAGAATACCATCTCTGAACGCACAACACGTCGAAGCCTGAAGCAGATGGGCTACAGCAGCAGAAGACCACACCGGGTGCCGCTTCTGTCAGCAATGACCGTGAAACAGAGGCTACAATTCACACAGGCTCACCAAAATTGGACAATAGAAGATTGGATAAACGTTGCCTGGTCTGATGAGTCTCGATTTCTGCTGCGACATTCAGATGGTAGGGTCAGAATTTGGCATAAAGAACATGAAAGCATGGATCCATCCTGCCTTGTCTCAACGGTTCAGGCGGGTGGTGTAATGGTGTGGGGGATATTTTCTTGGCACACTTTGGGTCCCTTAGTACCAACTGAGCATCGTTTAAACGCCACAGCCTACCTGAGTATTGTTGCTGACCATGTCCATCCCTTTATGACTACAGTGTACACATCTTCTGATGGCTACTTCCAACTGGATAATGCACCATGTCACAAAGCTCAAATCATCTCAGACTGGTTTCTTGAACATGACAATGAGTTCACTTTACTCAAATGGCCTCCACAGTCACCAGATCTCAATCCAATAGAGCACCTTTGGGATGTGGTGGAACGGGAGATTCGTATCATGGATGTGCAGCCGAGAAATCTGCAGCAACTGCGTGATGCTATCATGTCAATATGGACCAAAATCTCTGAGGAATGTTTCCAACACCTTGTTGAATCTATGCCACGAAGAATTAAGGCAGTTCTGAAGGCAAAAGGGGGTCCAACCCGATACTAGCAAGGTCTACCTAATAAAGTGGCCAGTGAGTGTGTGTGTGTATTTATTTATTTATATATATCTCCAAAAATCCACTGCCCGTGTTACTCCAATTACGCAATCAGCTTTCAGCTTCACACATAGAATGCACAGACACAGAACCAGCATGTGACCTCTCGGCCTGAACCTACATGATCAGTCAGCGGATTCAGATTAATTTGACATCTGATTGTTCTGTGCACCAATGCAAAATAATCTGAGTCATTTTTCTGTAAAACATCCAAACATGCAGAAAAAAAGAAAAGAATAAGAATTGAGTGGGATATTAAAAGAACAGTTCCCAAAAATGAAGAATGCTTTAAAAACAGAAAGAAAAAATATTTACCCTTGGGTAATGGAAACATTTCTGGCTAAACTGTTTAAGACTTGTTTCCGACACATACAAACCAATTTATAAAAATGTATTTTCCCCCCTTGCTTTAAGTAGGCAATAAATCAAAGCAAATGTAGTGAGATTTATGGTTAAAAGAAGAAAGAAAAAGTGGGGTAAAAAAAATGTATTCAAGATTAATTCTTTGTAAACAAGTCTTAATATCTTACATACTAAAAAAAACTATGAAACTTTATTTTTCTTTAAGCTTAAATCAAAGCAAGTTAAGTGAGATATATGGTTAAAAAAATCTGAAAGTCATAATATAATAAAATTAATATAATATGAGAATTTAATACTTTGTTCAATGAATTAGCTGAAAACAAGTCTTAATTTATTTATATATAATAAAACATTGTGAAAATTATTTTTCCTACCCCTCTGGTACCCCCCCCCCCCCCTTGTTTTAACCTTAAATC
Source organism: Barbus barbus (assembly GCF_936440315.1). Taxonomy (NCBI): domain Eukaryota; kingdom Metazoa; phylum Chordata; class Actinopteri; order Cypriniformes; family Cyprinidae; genus Barbus; species Barbus barbus. The sequence continues at coordinate 2,298,198 of NC_136716.1, read as the reverse complement.
AAAGCAAGTTTGGTGTGAAATAATATGTTTGTAAAGGTTGGTTCTCTGAAATATAATATAATATAATAATAATAAACTAAAGCGCCTTTAAAAGCAGCTTCTCAAAGCGCTGAACACAATGTAATCAAATACTATAAAAAGCAAAACAAAATTAATAAGCAAATGAAAGTTTAAAAAATATGTCTTAAGTTGAACTTTAAAACCATTATAGTTCTGAGCTTCGCTAAGTTCAAGAGGCAGAGAATTCCAAAGGACAGGGGCATAGAAAGAGAAAGCCTTGTCACCCATAGATCTTAGATGTGTTTGAGGAACAACCAACCAGTTTGACTGAGAGGTCCTAGTCGCACTTTACGACTAGGAGTGTCAGGATGCCATAATTCTGTGAGGTAATGAGGTGTCAGGCCATGTAATGCTTTAAAAGTAAGCATCATAATGTTAAAATCCACTCTAAACCTGACCAGGTGTTACGTAACTTCACTCTGAGGGAACACAGGACTCAGGAATTCGACGAATAGAAGTTTTAATGAAGAGCAGAGAATAAACGTTTCCAACAACGTACATAACTTTAAGACACGACAAACCAGACTAAGGAACTCAAGGTTTATAAAGAACAGGGAACAAAGGAGCAAACGAGATAATTAACACAAGACAGGTGAATCGGATGAATCATTAACTAAACAAGGGCAGGAACTACCAAATAAGGGCTAAACAGAACTGAAAGGAAACCGACATGTGACAGATATCGCCGCCCTCCCGGAAGGTGCGTCCCGTACCGTAACATACACATGGTTGCCCTGGAGGCGGAAAGGGAGGAGACACGGGAAGCCTCCAGGGCAGATCAGGGGATTCCGGAAGCCATGGCGGGACAGGAGACTCGGGATCCATGGCGGATCTGGGAGCTTGGACGGCCATGGCGGATCCGGGGACTTGGGAGGCATGGCCTTATTTTTTCGGGCGGCCAAGGTGGATCAAGGGGTTCCGTGACCTTGACTCTAGGCCTGGCCAGACAGGCAGAGGGTATATGACCCACGAAGCTCCCAGACACCTCCAACCTGAATTGGAAGGAGACGGTCATCCGGTGTCTGGAGAGTCTTGCTCCCGAGATCTCCCCCATGTGCCTGACCAATGACGGCGGTCGCCTACATTCCCTGAAGTCCCCGCAAGCCCGTAAGTGGACCTCCAACAGCGCTGACCTGGGGGCGAAAGTATTAGACCCATGTGTAACATCTGTCCGGTCAGCATTGAAATCTACCTCTTGTCTCCCGAACTCACAGTCGTCCGTGGTCAACAACGAGCAGCCGCCGTCAGCGGCCAACGCAAGTCTGCCACCCATGACTCTATCAAACCCGCCGTCGATCGCGGGTTTGATTCCCATTCTTGGGGACTTTAATAAAGCAAATCTCTCCCTTGAACTGCCAAAATACAGACAACACATCACATGTCCCACCAGAGACAGTAATATATTGGATCACTGTTACACAGCAATAAAGGACACGTATCACTTTGTCCCACGAGCAGCTTTAGGACTCTCTGATCACTGTTTGATTCATCTTATTCCGACCTACAGGCAGAAACTTAAATCTGCAAATCCTGTATAAAGAACTGTTAATAGATGGACTAATGAAACAGAGCGGGATCTACAAGCCTGTTTCTCTCTCACTGATTAGACTGTTTTTGAAAATGCTGCCACCGATCTGGACGAGCTCACAGAGACTGTAACATCTTATAAAACAAGTCTTACAATGAAAAATGACAAACCATTAGGAAACTTAATTTACTTTTCTTATCCCATTGATAAATTTTGTTATTGTTTGTTGTTTTCCTTTTTTTAGGCTTAAATCAAGTTTAGTGATGTTTATGGTTAAAACAAGAAAATGGAAAAAGGAAGTTGGGTTACAAAATATGTATTGAATATTAATTATCTGAAATCAAGTCTTACAATATAATATAATATAATAATAATTTACTCTGTAGTAATTTTACCCCTTGTGTTTGGTCTACTTCTCTTGAACCGCTAATATAATTCAATATAACGACTAAAGTTATAGAGATGGTGAAAAAACTAAAATTAATTTCAACATTTCAACACAGTTTCTCTAGTAAATACATCTTGTTGTAGCAATTTAGATATTTGTAGTGGGAAACAAGACCAAAATACTGATTTATTAAATACTGATCAAGAGTATTAAACAGCCACTGTTTCTTCTGCTGAATCTATCTTTATCGATCAGGTTGCTTCACCTGCTGTAGCAGGTATTTCTGCTGGAATCTGAGGATGCATGGAAACACTGACACTGCCGGCTGCATGTGTGGATGAGCAGCAGCTATATTTGGAGCGATCATGCTGATACACAGATACACCATCTTCTTCATTACCCTAGCATGTTCTGGACATGTTTCACTGTTTTGCAAGAGAGATCATGCATTTGCTCCCGGCTCAATCTTTAACACACAGTGATGACAGCACTGACACGCTGGACAAAAGCCATGTATCATTTAGCAAAATAATCATCCTTTTACCAAAACTAATTAAATTCTCCAATTAGGGATGATGGCTTGTTTTTGTTTTCAAATATGTGTAGGGTAATTGACACGATTCATTGTTTTAGAAGCATCTTGCGTGATATGCTGTCCCATTCTGTCGTGTATGTTATGCAGTTTCTGTGAATCAGTCATTTTACGGTTAGCTAAACCCCTGTGACACTCTCAACCTGTTAAAACATCGCCTCATAGAAAGCTTTCATTTAGCCACTTTGTTGTTTGCCATTTCAGAGTAATTTGTTCATTTTCAGTGTAGCTAATCCTGTTACAAACTGATTTCCCAGGTACATTCTCACAGCCTCGAGTCCATGAAATGAAAGCAAACATCTGCCAGAAGCATCCAGAGAGAGAAGACAAGACTTACAAGAGACGCTTTGAAGTCCAAATCACACCTGATGTAACCCAGGTAATAAATTTAGGTTATAAAAATGTCCAGTTTTCTTGTCATGATTACAACGTTATTTAAAGGTTACCAAGACGTTCTACTAACTTTATTTTCAACCAAAATATAATGTTACTTTTTACATTTATTTTAAAACAAACTTTTGGGAAAACATAGCTTTTTCACATGCTAGCGTGAGTCTGCCTCCGCTAGCTGCGCAGGCTGCACAGGCTCTCCAGCATTTTTCCTCTGAATATCACAAGCCTCCGCGGGCTACAGCAGCTGAAACTAGCACAAAGCTGCTTATGCTTGCAACACATGCCCTCAAATCTCAGTCTTTTCCTCCTGTTACTTCTAATCCTTTTCCTTTTAGTGGCCTCCAGCTCCCATAGCACACGCCAGCATGAGTCTGCCTCAGCTAGCTGCACAGGCTTTTCAGGATATGATAAACCCCACTCCCGTCCCGTGGTCTACAATAGCTGAAGGAAGCATGAGGCTGCCTCCGCTTGCAAATCAGGCCCACACATCTCAGGCTTTTCCTCCCGTTTCTAATAACCCCTTTTTCTTTTCAGTCACCTCTAGCTCCCATAGCAGACACTAGCCCAGAGGCCGATTTAAAAGTCAGGCTGCCTCTGCTGTAGGGCTGTCATAAATTTGAATTTTGAATATTTGTCGAATTCAAAATAATCCTCATTGGAATACAAAAATGATGCATTTGAATTTTAGGCGTGTGTCAGGCAGCCTTATCAGTGGCACATACAACGCATATTTTGCACATTTTCTAGAGTGACATCACTCAGACTCATCTCGCACAAGAGAAGCATGTATAGAAAGTCTAATTGGCTCTCGTCTCTTTGTATTAAACTATGCATACATGATGCTGTTTTGTTCATCATTGTTTGAGCAACTTAATTTATTAAGGTTCATAAAGATTATGCACTTTTTCATGTTTTATTGCTTTAAACATGCATTAGTAATATTTTGCTCGACGTGGCCTCAGGAGAGAAGCCAAAAGCTTTTTCCCCCTAACTGAAATGATGCCTCACAAATTCGAATAGAATTTGAATATTTATAAGATTTAGGTGGAAAATTTCATTTCAGCCATTTTGACAGCCCTACCCTGCTGTTAACTGTGTCGCATGCTCCTTTCCCCCATAGTTCACTACTTCATTCACAATAACGTTGTCTTCCAGATCAAGTTCCGGCTCCCCTTGAGATTCAAGACACAGCAGGTCGTCCGCAAGCATGGGCCACGCCACAGACTCGGCCGATCCTCACACTGCATTGCCTCTCACCTCTTCTCAATAAATCACTGCGGCGCCTTCAGCTACAGCACTGCACACAACGTCGCCCGGTGGCTTGGCTTCCCAAACTCCTATCCTTCCCACTCCCTTCCTTCTACCTCTGGTGGCAGACGCTAGCGTGAGGCTGCCTCCGCTAGCCACTCAAGCTCAGCCACCTTACACTTACCCTTTCGCTACTCCTTGTCCCTATCAATGGCCAGCAGCCCCTGCTGCAGACATCCAGGTATAGGGCATCATCAGCCAGCAACGCAAGCTTACTGGCCTTCTCCCTCATTTCCTTCTACCTCTTCCTATGTGCTTATCTAAGCACCAAAGGCTAATCCTTGCACGAGTCTGCCTCCGGAAACGGTTTCGCCCCTCCCTATCTTCCTTCTAACCCTTCTCTCCAATCTAAACCCCAGTACACTTCATTCACTGCAGTCCCGCTACCTACCCCATCGAATGTTGCATCTCCGGAGCCACCCCCTCTGCCAATACCATCAAGTCTCAGATTCTCGCAGAAATGTTGAATGCTGGCTCCGGAGGCATACCCATCACCAACCCCAGTTCGTCACTGTTCGCAACTCGAATCCCTATAACCGGGAGCGATTTGTGGAAAAACCAGAGGGGGGGATGCTTTTGAAAATTATAAATGTTTTTAATACGACATTAAATACAGTTTGTGATCGCAGTTTAATAAAAACATTGTAGGAATACGTTAGGCCTATTAATTGTAATGACTTCATTTCCACAGTTATTCAAGCAATGAATAAATTATATAGAGAAAGCGAGCAAAGAACACAACGGAGCTTTTTGAAATTCAGAATCCGTTAAACCATTGCTTTGCAAAATGATTCACTGTTTCGAAGCACTCCAATAGGATCGTGTATCGTGAATCATTTGATTTCAGATCGGGACGTCAGAGCGGCTTCATGGGATGTTTTTATCCCCACCGGGGATAAAAGTAATTCAGCAGAGGCAGGGATGCATAAACCAGAGGGAGGGAAATCCCCCCCCCCCCCCTACAAATCGCACCCTGCCTATAACACATCCTTCAAAACCTCTCCTCGACATGTTACTCAATTCTTTCCTCCAAGCAGGTTCACCCAATACCATCCATTCATATTCAACAGCTGCTCCAAGCTCTCGGTCGATGGTCACCGAACGCCTTCAAGAGCTATATCAGGACTAATAATTTTCACAAAGAAAGCCCATCTAATTCTGATCAGTTTAATGAAATTTGATGCTGCCACTGCAGTGCCCCGCTTAATTTGATACTACCACTGCAGTGCCCTGCTCATTTGATTCTGCCGCCGCAGTGCTCCGCTCATTTGATACTACCGCTGCCATGGGCTCTCCCTTCAGATGCAGCAGAGCCGTGGCTCCCTCCGGTCGCAGCGGGAGCCCTCCATCTGTTGTTCCGAGTTTAAGGCTCATTCAGCACTATACAGGGCTCCCTCTTCCAGCGCAGCAGAGCCGTGGCTCCCTTCGGTCGCAGTGAGAGCCCTCCATCTGACGTTTCAAACCACACCATGTATTCAGCTGCAAGAGGGACTCTCCCTTCCGGTGCAGCAGAGCCGCAGCTCCCTTCGGACGCAGCCCTCACCTGGCCTTCCATCGTGCTCCTCATTCCGCCTCCTCGCACAACCTATTTTTTCTTCACTGCACGCATATTTTTGGGGGGCTACTAACAATTTTCTCTACGACTGCTGTTCCATGTCATTAGCTTCTTTTGGGGAGTTCTCTGGGTTCGAGCTCTATCCCGAGCTCGGAGCCCTCCCTCCGGACAGCACGCCAAATATGCTTCCTAATTGCTCAATCATGTTATATGTTAGTGCGAACTTGTGAAACACTTATCTTACGTCAAGGTTGCCTCTGCCCTAAACCTTATCGGGCATGGTTACACACACAATGAGAGCAGCTTCTTAGAGAATAAAAAGGCAGACTAAAGCCATATTCAACTTATTCTCTAACATGCATAAATTTAACTTTTATTAATAATTATTCAAGAAATATTATGAAGGCCATTGTAGATCTGCTATCCACTCCTTCAACATTTTCATAACTTATTAGGAACACTAGACAAATGTTTTTGAACACATTTTGGGACATCTGCCACTGAAAAAAAAAAAAGTAATTGCATTATAAAATCAGAATTGCAGGATATAAACTTGAAATTGCAAGAAAAAGTCACAGTTGTGAGATATTAACTTGCAGTTCTGAGAAAAAAAGCTAAATATTTTTCTTATTTAGTGTTGGAAACGAGTGGCCATATAAAGGTGTAGATTTGTAAGTTCGATTTTTTTTTTTTAACAAAGTTTTTACATTTATACCAACACTGTAAAAAAAAAAATCTGAATTGTAAATAAGAAAAATGTATTAATGCAGTTGTTTCATAAAAAATGCTATTCAATTTTTTTTTACTTAATGTCATGTTTAATTCTGTTACTTGCCATTTCTTTGTAATTATTTGTGAAATTTAATTGCAATTCCTGAGTAAAAACTTTTTTCAGTGAACTTCTGTACTTTTTTCAAGCAGTATCCATTTAAACCACATAATTACCATTATTCTTGATGTTTGTGCTCGTTTTCTCACCAAAATGTTTGCAGAAAACTAAGACACACATGGAATATATATAACAACTTCCCTTTTTGTCCGTTGAGTTTAATGTTTTATTCAGCAAGGTCATAGACAATAATACTGCATTTCAACACAGAATAGCTAATAGGCTGTTTTTGTGTGCTGTTCAAACATGTACAGATATAATTTCCGAAGCTAATCTGTTGGTTTACGCTGGTTATTTGTAGAGATGCTGTCCCAGTCACACAGACCACTGCTGCTGAATCCCAGCCAGGAAAATGTGCCTCAGTACATTGCGTACAATCCAGACTTCAGTCCTCGCTGAGACACCGATAGCATGCAAGTCAGCTGTAAAAGTGCAGCGACACCAGAGCAGCAGCAGCCGAGAGCAAAGCAAAGCTGAGGGAACTGCAATGAGAAAACACCCCAAACGCCTCAAACACCATTCCAAACATTTCTGTCAGAATGACTTCAGACTTGCAGATCTGTACAGAAAGTCAGATGATTTACTACACTGAGGATCTCGCTTAATAACAGCTGTAAATTATGACATGGTTATCATCAGTGAGCTACAAGGGACTTTTCTCTGCATGAAAAATAGACAGTGTTGAAACTTTACTGTAAGGCAAGGCAAGGATCGGGAGGAGAATTTAATTATATAGCACATTTCATACAGTGGTATTTATTTTTTTATTTTAATGTACTGTATTATGGCTCATAAGAAATAACAAAAATACAATAAAAAGTAAGAAACAAATAGAAGAAAAGAATAAATGAGCTAAAATTAAACAAAGGTTGCAACCGAAAGCTGCAACTTAAATATCTCATAAGGCAAAAATGTCAAATATTCAGAATATTAAAATATATTTGATAAAATATGTCTTAAAATATATTTATGTAAATATATTTTCAATGAATTTTCAGGCAATGATTTGCAAATTTTTTTAAATATATAAGATAAATGTCTTTTAAAAGCATTTAAAATATATATTTTGCCCCATATATTTCAGTCAAGAAAATACATTCACATACATCAAGAATTTCAAGAAAAATATATATATTATTGAGTTTTACTTTTTACAATATACATTTTGCAAATGTTTAAAATATATTTGGACAGATTTTTTTTTTTTTTGCTGTATGGGATGGGTGACAAAAAAATGTGCACCACTTACATAAAGTCTTGGCATTTTTTTAGTAAATAAATCTACAATTGGTCAGGAGGAAACAAAAAAGGACAGACTGCATCACTGAACTGACACTGAGCGAGCAGCAGTGGTTTGGAGATCTACTCATCCGTTCACACACGGCAGGTCAGTGCTGAACTTTAGCCCAGACAAAGCCAGCAGCTCTTTGCCAGCCGTACTGTACTTTTCATCAGGATCATCTTATGTACTGGGGCAAGATGATGCTCTGTTCATCTGACAGCTGAGAACATGCAGCATGAGGATTAAAACACAATGGTGTACTGATGCAATAAATATATATTGATATATGCAGGATTATATATACACTACCAGTACAAAGTCTGGAATAAAAGTCTTCTGCTCCTGCATTGAATTGTTCCAAAAATACAGTAAAAAATTTAAATGTTTTACATACTGTATTTAATAATGTTTTACATGTGAATAAATGTGCAAATGTAATTTATTGCTGTGATCAAAGCTCATTACTCCAGTCTTCAGTGTCACATGATCCTTCAGAAATCATTCTAATATACTGATTTACTGCTCAAGAAACATTTGCAATGTTGAAAACAGTTGTGCTGGTGAGTTTTTTATTTTTTTTTGGAAACTGCAGTACATTTTATTTTTCAGGATTCTTTGATGAATAGAAAGTCCAAAAGAACAGCATTTGTGTGAAATAAACAATCCTTTGGAACTGAAGGATTTTAATCGTGTGAAAAATTCAGCTTTGATCACAGCAATAAATTGCATTTTTACAGATATTAACACAGAGAAAACAGTTATTTAAAATTGTAATAATATTTGCCAATATTACTGTATTTTTGAAAGTGGTTGTGTGCTTTCTTGCTACACGTGTGTGTGTGTGTGTGTGTGTGTGTGTGTGTGTGTGTGTGTGTGTGTGAGTGTGTGTGAGCGCTAAAGGCATTAAGTCTAACATTCACCCAGGGACAAGTGCAGCTGATATGGATGACTCACTCTCTCTCTCTCCTCTATTTCTGGAGTTTATCTCCAGGCTTTTAGTCCAACAGCCAAAAAAAGAGGGTGACGTGGTCTTGGGGTGCCTGGAGTCGATTAAGCTTTGGATGTTCTGTATGCATCTCAAGAGGCAGGCGTATACATCCGCTCATAGCTTGACGTTTTGGCCTCACTTTGCTGATTTGAATGTGTTTTGCGTTAATAACTGTGGATGATCTGTATCATACCATCCATAACAGCGGATGATTGTTCCCTGTTGGCTTGAATGGGGTTCTTTCTCACAACTTTCACGAACAAGTTATATGATGTTTGATGGAATGTCCGTACAACTTTATTAATATAGGTTTTCTTAATGTTGAGAGACAACGTTCTTAGACCGACATTTTCAAAACGTCCTGATGATGTCATTTGTTCTTGATGAACGTTCTAAGAAACATGTGTGTAATCTTTAGACAACATTCTAATCATGATTAGAAAACTGGACATTTTAACGTTCTTAGAATCTTCAAACAAACATTCAAATAATATTGTAAATTGGTTGAGAATAAAGTTGGTAAGAAATGTCATTGTAACTTTTAATGGGGTCATATCACATTATTTTGTGTATTTGGTGTAATGCAATGTGTTTAATGCGGTTTAAGGTTAAAAAACACATTATTTTCCACATACTCTACATTATTGTTGCTCCTCTATGCTCCGCCTTTCTGAAACATGTTGATTTTTACAAAGCTCATCGTTCTGAGAAGCGAGGCATGCTCTGATTGGCCAGCTATCCAGTAGGGCTGTGTATTGGCAAGAATCTGGCGATACGATACGTATCACGATACAGGGGTTGCGACACTGTAAGCAAGGTGATATATTGGGATATTTCTTATTTTAGGAATAGGATATATTTTTTTTAGGAAAGCTGTTATTAAGAACACACCACCATATGCAAACCTCAGCAAAAAATAGTTTAACCAGAACACACTGGGATCTGCATTTGCAATAATCAGTCCCTATAACATTCAACATTATTGACCCACTTTTTGTGCAGTACGAGTAAAGGGGGAAATATTAAAGCGTTTGCATGATTCTTTAGTTAAATGTATAAAATGTATTTTATAAAAAGATAAAAATATATATTTATAGACTCTACTTTGCATGTCACAATTGTAAACTTAAACTGTGAACCTTTAATGTCATAACATTTGATCTGAACAAAAAAGGACATCTGCTTAATATCAATGAAAAATAAAGAGCTTGCAGGATTCCTAAAGAAAACAAAACAATTGTAAAACAATCAAATAAATACAGATGTTAAACATTCTCAGAACTTTTCAACTTAGGTTTTTCAGTTTGTATTTATGTTCCGCGTGGAATCGCCCCAACTGTATAAAACACCCCCGAATTACGAGAGAAAGCATTACCACAAAAGCCCAAATGGCGCCACACTTCAGCTTTGTACATCAAACGAGAACTGGAACAATTCTTTCATCCTCCATTACTGGCAGTGAACTATTAACGCTAACATTAGTGGAGTGCCCTGATGCTAGTGTTTCCTGTCACTGTTTAAGTTCAGAGATGAAGACTAGCGGTCGGGATATGAACTCAAAATGAAACAACTGCCATGAATCTTGTATCATTTATTTATTTATTTTTTTATATCGATATTCCGCTTTGGAGAATGGATACAGTATCGCCAAACAAAATATCACGATACTCACGTGTATCGATATTTTCTGTATCGAAAATTTCTTACACCCCTACTATCCAGTGCCTTGTGATTGGCCGAATACCTCAAGCGTGAGATGGAAATGTTACGCCCCCTTACCGTATTGTGATGCTGTGTCCCAACACAAAAACAGTAAAACCCATTATAAACGAGGCATTTGTTGCATCCAGTGGAGACATAATTACTGATTATAATGACTTATACTGTCTTTTTACGCGTTGCATCGTGCCACGTAAACATTACCATGTCTGCATTTGTGATCGGTTAAACAACAAGCACTACTCTACTCAGCTTAAAACTTGCGCTTGAGTAGTCAGTGGCAAATTCTGTAAATAAGAAAACATACTTACAGGCTGTGAGTCAGAACCACCAGACTGTCCTTGCAAAGTTGGAATTGCCCCACTTTATAGAAACAGCCTTTGTGCACAGCTGGCAGGCTCCTCCCAGGTTCAGGACATGGCGGCAGCAAAAGTACTACAGCCAGAATAATAGTTCTGCCTTCTTTCATTGCTTATATGTTTGGGTGGTGTTATGCAAATCTTCCCACACAGTGACATAGAGATGTGGAGGCGTGTTTAAATGAGCCGTTTTAGGGGGGCGTGGTCGAGTCTTAACATTTATAAAGAATATCTCTTTGGTTTTGAGACTTTAGTCTTTGCAACTTCAGGGATCTTATCTATGCACAAACAGCTTGTAACACTCCAAAGAGAAAGGAAAACTTGAAATCACATCATATGACCCCTTTAAATATCTTTCTAAATCACGACAAGAAAACTAGACATTTTAACGTTTTTGCAGTAACCCAACCGTATTTAACCCATCAATTTTTAGAGTGTAGAATATTTCATATCATAAGAACCTTCTGAGAATGTTGATCTCAGAACATACAGTAAGTCAAATTTTAATAAAGCATTCCACAACCATTCCTTTAAGAATGTTTTGTCCTAACATTAACGTAACTTAAAAAAAATAAAAATAAAACGTGAGAATGCTCCCTGTTAGTTGGTTCTGTAGTATCATACAAGCTTTTAAGCAATGTTTTTTGGCTACAGCTCAGTTTTCAACACTTTTTCCTTTCAAAAGTCTCCATAAATTTCAGGACCTGATGGTCAGCAGCTTTTTCAGCTGCTTCTAGCCCGTCAGAAACGGTTTGTTAGGTAGCACCTCCCAACATTAACTCAATGTCTGTTATCATAGCGGGCAAACATGGATTGACTCCAGTTAAAGAATCATGCACGGGATGAGTGTCTCCAATAACACTGCTATTTATTCCAGGCAAGCAGTAACATCTATTAAATGATATAAGGCACATGGAGGTAGAGTACCCGTTACGTTGTGGTCTGTAACAACAAATAATACAATGCAATCACAATGTAGAATGAGAATTATTGAGTATAGATTTACACAATGCAATAACTTTCTGACATAGTTGTTTTTTGTCTTTCACCTTAAATCTGAACACCAGCGCAGTTCTATTAGCAAGTTTAAGTTCAGCTGATGACAGAAAGAGTGAGTCAGCCTGCAGGGAGGATAGACAATTCCCTTGTGTTTTTCAAATCTGATCTTTGGGACTAATTTTGCAATTGAAATATTCATTCCAGCACATTTCAAAATACTTCCAAGTGGACTTTCTCCTACAACTACAACTGGGAATAGAAAGAAAGCTGGGACGAAACACTCAGAACCACTTATATTTGATCAATACCTTTTTCTTTCTGCTGAAAATGGTAGGACAGTATATAATCCCTGATGAAAAACCTCTAGTCTGGCTGCTGGAAAAATCTACAAAAACAGAGCTGAGAAGCAATTTATTAACTGAATTTAGTAGCTGTTATAAAAGGATCAGAGTTTGGATAAAAGATTGAAATAATTACGATTTTGTTTTTGTTGCTGTTTGAATACATCTCTTTTGGTCACCAAGGCTGCATTTACTTGTTCAAAAATACAGTAAAAAAGTAATATTGTGAAATATTATTACAATTTTAAATAGCTGTTTTCTATGTGAATATATGTTCAAATGTAATGTATTTCATTTGTGTGATCAAAGTTGAATTTTCAGCATCGTTACTCCTGTCGTCAGTATCATATGATCCTTCAGGAATCATTCCAATATGGTGATTTTTAAATATGTAAAAAAAAAAAAAAAAAAAAAAATCACAATATTACTGTTTTTACTGTGTTTTTGATCAAATAAATGCAGCCTCTGTGAGCAGAAGAGACATATATATGTAGAAGATATATATGTTATACATTTCTCTGATGCAAAGGATATGCTCTGCACATTTGACATCAAAATAAGCCAATTCTATAATCACTAAAGACTGGTTGTTTTTAAACCTGGTTTTTAAACTCTTCAGGCTCACAAACTTTCCTCTGTTGGGTCTGAGTAAATGGCAGGTAATAAATGGCTAGAGACTCTGTACATGCACTTTGGCTTAATAACTCTCGGAGTAATATAAGCCACTGATTAAACTCCACCTGTACAGCTCAGCTGATGGAGATACGGTTAGCAACGGCTCCGGCAGATCTCTTATCATCAGCCAATTTATGAGCCATTTATTGTGATAGGTTCTCAAAGCGCTCTGAGGTACTTACAGCTGCGTGACTGAGGCGTCCTTTATAACCAGTACTTATCAAAAGCCTTGGAAAATTTACATATAATGATGTACAGATAGTGTGCCATTCCAGAAATCATTCTGGTTAAAACAATAACAAAAAATTGAGAGAGAGAAAAAAAACCCATACATTTTCCAATCCCATAAATGATTGCATAAATATTAATTGGTAGAATAAAATTCTCTTAAAATCCAAAATGAAATTAATGAACAAAAATATATTACACTGATTCAAGTCTGTCGCCCTGCTCTGTGAGACTAGTTTTTTTAGAGTATAAATATTTTGAAATAAACTTCACTTTTGATATTCATAATCAATGACTGCAAGCCCATATTTTAATATTTGATTCTGTTAGATTTACTTCCAATTTACATCCAAAATGTACATCTGTTATATACTGTATAATGTTTTATGGGATGAGTAGTTTATTCATTCATAAAACCATTTTTATGAATACATATACATAATATTATTCACTCATAAAATAATTTTTATGTATACAATCTTGTACAACATTGAAGTTCGTCTGGTTTTACTGTAGCACATACAGTTTTTAAAATGTTAAATATTTAATATAAAATAAATATTATCAATGCAGATTATTTAATCGATTTATTCATTAATTTTATACTTGCGCTGTAATAAATAATTAAATGTATTTAATATAAATGATTAATTTTATTAATATTAATTTAAAATATTATAATTATATAAATATTTTTATCAACACTATATTTTAGTAAATTGTTTGCATATAGGCATTTATTATTTATAAAACAAACACTATAAAACAGTTCAATTAGAATATTTAATATAAATATTTTTATCAAACCTTTTTTAAAAGATATTTCAATATTATATTAAAAATAATTGAATAAATATTTTATCAATTTTTTGCATACAGGCATTTATGAAACAATATGTTTGATATTTTAAAATCTACAATATAGTTGCATTTAATATATGTAAATATTTAGTATGAGATAAATATAGGTTTTTTTACAGTTTAATTTTATGTTTTTAAAAATCGCTTTTTATGACAACTGAGCAAACTATCCACTGTGTTAAAAAAAAAAAATCTGTGCAGAATTTATGCAAATTACATAGCATTTTAGGCAGTTTATATCTTCACGTTGGATTTGAGCTGTGTGTAAATGGGTTACGTTTTGGATGCAAATTGAGTAAATTAAATTTCAAGACTAGTTCAAAGCTACAAAACAGGCCTCTGCGAGTGTTATTGTGTTGGAATCTTTGCTGATCTTCATGCACTCATTCTCACACCGTAACTGACCTTGAGAGGATCTGAGTCTTACCCACCAATCCAGAGCAGGAGGAGGGGCCTTTAAGCACAATTAACTGATAGTGAAGTGATCAACCAGATAATCAACTTAAAACATTTAACCGCACTAGCAGTGTCTGTGCCAGTTCACTCAGACATGTTTCACACACACACACACACACACACACAACTGTATATCCCTCAGTGTGGGCCCTGTCACATGACTGCATCACTGACACTTACCCTGTGGGCAACAGGTCAGAAAGATCATTTCAGTAAGTGAGCAGAGCCGCTGACCTTCATGCATTGTTTGCTTGGCTCGTTTGCGCCGCTGCAGTGGGATCCTGTGTAATCGCTCTCTTGTTAGTGGAGTATTAGCAGATCTGACTGTGTGTTGTTAACCAGGCTGAGCAGATCAAGTTCCTCTCTCACTTTATATCATCCCTCCACCAGTGTTTACAACATCGAATATGATATCAGCCCTCAGCATATGACTGCAGTTAACAGAGCGCTTCACTCTGCTGCATTTATATATATATTATATACTTGTATCTCTCTATTAGTGCTACTGGATCTTAGTGCCGTGTTTGACACTAATCGACCACAACATTCTTTTGAATAGACTAGAAAATTATGTTGGCATTAGAGGAAGTGCATTGGTATGGTTCAAATCATACTAATCTGACCACCATCAATTCGTGGCAGTGAATGAAGAGGTATCATACAATCACAAGTGCAGTATGGAGTACCTCAAGGCTCAGTACTAGGACCATTACTTTTCATGCTTTGCATGTTACCCTTGGGAGATATCATTAGGAAACATGGTGTTAGCTTTCACTGTTATGCTGATGATGCTTAGCTCTATATTTCTTCGTGGCCTGACAAAACATACGAATTTGCAAAACTAACGGAATGCTTAGTTGATATAAAAATTTTACAAAATTTACTGTTAAATTATGAAAAAAACAGATGTGTTAATTATAGGACCAAAAACCTACAACACTGTCTAAAACTTGATGCCTGATCTGACAATTCTTCATCATCCATTAGGAACCTAGGTGTGCTATTTGATAGCGATCTTTCCTTTGAAAGCCACGTTTCTAGTATTTGTAATACCGCATTTTTCCATCTCAAAAATATCTAAATTACAACCTGTGCTCTCAATGGCAAATGCAGAAATGTTAATTCATGCGTTCATGACCTCAAGGTTAGATTATTGTAATGCTTTATTGGGTGGTTGCTCTGCGTGCTTAATAAACAAACTCCAGCTGGTTCAAAATGCAGCAGCTAGAGTCCTTACTAGAACCAGGAAGTATGACCATACTAGCCCGGTTCTGTCAACAGTGCACTGGCTCCCGATTAAACATCGTATACATTTTAAAATATTACTTATTTCCTATGAATCCCTGAATGGTTTAGCACCTCAGTATTTGAGCGAGCTCTTATTTCATTAATGTCCTTCACATCCACTACGATCTCAAAACTCTGGCCATCTGATTGTATCTAGAATATCAAAATCATATGGCAGATCCTCTTCCTATTTAGCTCCCAAACTCTGGAACAATCTACTTAACACTGTTCGGGAGGCAGACACACTCTGTCAGCTTAAATCTATATTAAAGACCCATCTCTTTAACCTGGCTTACACATAACATAACACACTAACACATCTCTATTATTCAAATCTGTTAAAGGATTGTTAGGCTGCATTAATTAGGTCAACCGGAACCAGGAGCACTTCCCATAACACACAATGTACTTGTTACATCATTAGAAGAATGGCATCTATCCTAATATTAGTCTATATTTTTGTTCTTATTCTAAGGTCACCGTAACCACCAGATCCAGTCTGCATCCAGATCAGATGGTCACTGCAGTCACCCGGATCCAGTCCAAATCCAGTCCAGATGGTGGATCAGCACCTAGAGATGACCTCTACAGCCCTGAATGTCAGCGGAGATCAGGACAACTAGATGTACCCCTAGAGGTCACCTAGACGGCAATCGGGACAAGACCATGGGAACCAGATGAGTCCTCTGCACAATCTGACGTTGTTGCAGCCAAGAATTAAACTGTTGTTTTCATCTGGCCAGAGGAGAATGGCAGACTATTTTGACACACAATTTCCCTGTTTAATACTGTAAAGCTGCTTTGACACAATCTGCATTGTAAAAAGCGCTAAATAATGGTGACTTGACTTGACTGTATATATTCTATTCTATTACTACTTGTATTACAGTCTTGTGTTACAGTTCTTCTGTTACTTCTGGCAAGGATCTCTTAAAGTTATGAACAAGCGTTCTTCCAATAACATTAATGGAGTCCTTAAAGGTATAGCTCAACCAAAAATGAAAAATTACTCCATGATTTACTCACACTCAAGCTATCCTAGATGTATATGACTTTCTACTTAAAACAATGCCCTGGCTCTTCCAAGCTTTATAATAGCAGTGAATGGCAGTTGATATTCAGTAGTCAACTAGAAGTCAAATTAATTTCATCCATCCATCATAAAAAGTGCCTTTTGAAGTGAATCAATGCGTTTGTGTAAAAAAATATCCATATATAAAACTTTATAAACCGTAATCTCTAGCTTCTACTGACTGTCGTATACGTTTTCAGGAGAGAGTGGCGTTCCAGCGGATGACGTAGGATGTAAACTCGAGTGAGAATTGATCAACACAGAAGCTCAGAGGAGAGAGAAAAACAAAACACTGGTCACAAATTAGAAATACAAAATGAGCATTTGTAAAGAAAAATGTTGGAGGATTTTGATAAGAGCCAATAGGAGACTGACTTTCCTTTTCTGTAAACGAATCTTGGTTCTCACGAGACTAGCATATTCTCAACGGAGTTTACGCTATGCCTACAACCTGCATAATCCGCTATTGAATATTTAATTGAATATCAAGAGCCAGGACAATTTTTAATATAAATGCTGTTTCAGACTGAATCTGAAAAAGCGAGGCGAATCGCCGACGAACGGTGTGAGCGCAAAACGATTGATCGCCTTCTGCTAATTCATGCCTGCACGCTAGGTGGCGCCGACCAATATATTTTTACTCAAATATGTATGTCGTATTATGGATTTAACATCGTCCGCTGCAGCGCTGCCCAATATACAGCATTAAATTCAGATAAATAAAGTTTGGTTCTACATCAGAAACAAAAACTATCTATAATGCTTCCTCTTAAAATATAAATATAAGTACAATTAGCTACATTTGAAAATGCATGTAATTATTAATGTATTTGCTTAAAACCCACTTTAAACCATCATCGAGTGCTTATATTAACTTCTGATTGTGATCTGTAGTTGATTTTGTTTGTATAAAAGGCAGACATGCACTCTTTGTATGTTTAATAATGTCACACAGATTATTGTCATAAACATCCATTATTGTTGTTATAAATATATCAGGATCTGCATACAAACACATACAGAATATATATCGTCATAATCATGTCTATTTGCTTTCATATTTCATGTGTGGAAAAATGTTTCACTCTTTTTTTTTAATACGGAAGATCTAGAGAGTGAATGCGGTCTGACTCATAACATTCGCTCACATGGAAGAAAATCGACAGAATAAATCTGCTCTCAGATACCAATGATAACTCAGCATCCACTCAGAATACTCTTGTTCGGTGTGTGTTTACACTGGTTTTTGAAACAGCGCCACCACTCTTGCCTTTTTGTGCAACAGCAGCTGTTCTGGGCACGTGATCTTAGCTCAAATCTGATTGGACAGCCAATTTCATGACAGTGCCACGTACGAAATAACCAAGAAAAAGACGTCTTTCACTTCTAGTGTGGATTTCATTATTGAAGCACAAATTCAGGCACCAAAAGCAGCCCACACTAAGTTCTCTTTAATTAAAAATATGCATTTTCATTTTTATTCATAGGCTACATGGCTGCAATAATATTTCAGTTCAAAATTTTGCCATTGTTAAAAAAAGTGCTTTACTGACTGACGTTTCAGACTTTCAGTTGTTATGCTCTCGAAATGTATGCCATATGTATGTAGGCTATGTCCTAAATTATTACACCACTTGTGCAGCCAGTCACAATTCACAAAAGTAATTTACTTTTTTCTTTTTTTTATATGACAAATTCAATATAATGATAAATAAATAGGTTTAGCAAAACAAATGTGATATATCACACACACACATGCACTTAACTTCAGTAAAGACACAAATTACATAGCCTATGCAAATATGCAAATAGTTTAGCGTGCTTTATTCTCCTATATAGAATCACAATTGTCCCTTATTACCCTTTTCTGACCGTACGTTAGCTGCCAGCGGTGCCTTCTGATTGAAGCCAACAATTTATTCCGCCGATCTAACCTCTTTGGGATCGAATAGAATTGTAGTTCGGGGTTTTTCTGACGACTGTTGTTACAGCACAACATATCCCGGGCATACTGTAACCTTGTGAACCTTCTGGGAGTGTTTCCTTGATCTTCCTCTGGTAGTTGGGGCTGCTGTGACCATAGACATATATAGACGCCCTATTCGACCGCTCCAGGCACGTAGATGCGGCCCGCCATCTTGGAACGGTATTTTTGACATCATTCACCATACTGTAGGTTCGCACAGAGCCGTTGAGCCGTTCTGTGCAGGATTGTGGCATCGTTCGAATATTCAGTGATTACTATATGGTGAATGACGTCAAGTTCACCGCTGCAATATGGCAGACGGCTTACGTATAGCGGCCCATAGAAACAGTCGCTAATGAGGCATCTACATATATATTTCTATGGCTGAGACCATAGACTCTCTAGCTCCCCCTCGCTGGAGGTAATGGGTGGTGACAGACACCTAACCACACCCTAACCCTACCCCTTACCCTATCACTAAACATAACTCCACCCATTACGTCACACAGAGGTGGAGCTGGACCTCCAGAGAAGGGGAGCTGGCTCTGCAAGGAGCAGTACTTGTAGACTGACAGCTCGCACACAAGATCAGCTTCAGCTTTCCCTCACATCAAATGATTATGTTTTTATATAATAGTCTCCATTGTGCTTAAAGCCATTTTGCGAGGGCTTACTAAATTAATTATTTGTAAGTTAGCCTGCATTATAACGTCACGGATGACGTTCTGCAGAGACCTCAGAGAGCCGGTTTGTTTTGAGTTTAGCAGAGCAGAATTAATCTGAGTCAACTCTATTCCTATTAGCCAACATATTTCACCAAATGCATAACAAACGAGTATGAACTTTGTGTTTTATTGTTTGATTTCACTCTACAAAGGATGTAGTTCCCATTTGTGACAATGCAAACTCTACACAATGAAATGTGCCCAGTGGGGTCAAAAAAATTAGAAAAATGTTTCTTTTAATAAAAAAAAATTATGTATTTCCAAGTTTCCACAATTTAATTAAAAACTCCTTAAAAAAACTAAAACCTTTTACATATATTTTTTTAGTTACAACCTATTTTTGCTGTAATAAAAAATCTAAATAATTCTAACAACAATTCAAAACAAATTAGATTATCAGCAATTAAGTGATTTTTTTATAATTTTTTTATTTATTTTACATACATTTCTGAATCCTAGTAGTTGTACAACCTTACGGTCTTAATTTTTGCTAAAACATTGTACTTATTTCCAGATAAAAAAAAAAAATAATAATAAGAAGAATTCAAAACAAATGACAATTCTTATGTTTTTGAATTGTAATGGTTGTTGAGTAACCATATGACTTTAATGTTTGCTAAAAAATTTACTTCCAGGATTAAATTCCAGGAAAAATCCCACTATTTAAAATATTTATTGATTGATCTTTTATTTGACATGGACATACAATGACATAGGACAAACCATATGTATTAGTATGAGTGTTATAGCACACATGCTAATTTTCAACACCTGTCCACGGGAGGCTTTTAACAAAAGAATACAATATCAAATATACAATACAAGAGAAAGAAAGGAGAAAAAAAAAAAAAAAAACCATCAGAATCAAAGACTATTAATAGTAGGCAATTCATGTGAGCACTGTTGCTTTACTTTTAGCCATTGCTTAAGTCCTCTTTTAAAAACATTTCCGTTGCAGTATAATAATTCATTATAATAAGTATAATAATTCAAAACAAATTAGAATATGAGAATGACAAGTTGCATGAAAATGTATATATTATTCTATTAATTATTATTATTATTATTATTATTATTATTATAATACATAAATGTTTATTTTTTGCTCAAATATTCAGCATTTTTCAAAGATTAAATAATAAAATCTATCCTGTTACTTAAAATAATTTTATTAACACTTTATAACAAATTAAAAAATATATATATATATTTTTTTACATTTATTTCTGAATTTCAGATGCTTTTGTTCCATCTTATGGTTTTAATTTTTGCTAAAATGTTCTGCTTATTTCCAGGTTTAAATTAAAAAATAAAAATGTAAGAAAAATCCCATTATTTGTTGTCTCAAACCTGACTATATTTGGACTGACTATATTTTACCCTCCATATCAAATATGATTCGATGGTTGAAGTGTATTCAATTAGTGCTGGTCACTTATGGCAGATCATACATCACCTGGACCACATTAAAAAAATATTGATTTTGTTTTATAAAAAAGTGTCATATGGTTCAGCCCCCAGTGCTGATAGTGAATCATTCACCGTGTGAGATGTTTGTGCACATCTGTAGGAAGTGGTGTGATTAATAGTCAGTTTTGCATATAGATTGGATTTGGGCTGAACTCTCAGCCACGGCAGCATTTCATGTCAAAACGCTATGTTACAATCCATGCTTTCTCTGCTTTATTGCTGAGCACAGAGAGATCATACATAAGGCAATCCCAGTAATGCATCCTGGGGATTTACAGAGCGAGATAAAGCAGGGGGAAGGACACCGGTTACTCAACACTAACCCACAGGCTACGGCCTTTACCTGACCCGCCAACAACTCACACACACGACGTGACGGAGAGAAACAGACAGGACATTTCATTATGAGGTTTATGCGATGTGAGTGTTCGTACGGCACAATAAACAATTCAGTGCTTTTATTTGTGGAGAGATAAGTGGATTGAATGTTTAAGTCAAAGGGAATCAATTCCATTCAGTTTTCAATCCATTTTACTTCTTAAATGTGATGCAACAGGATATTCAGAAAACGGGTGAGATTTTAAACATCTGGAATGAAAAGACTGAATATTAGGGGGAAAGAAAATCAATAATATGCACTAGATACATTTTTTTGGTACCATGTTGTTAAAATATGTATGTATGTGTGTATATATATATATATATATATATATATATATATATATATATATATATATATATATACACACACACATATATATACACACATATATATACACATATACACACATACACACATATACACACACATACATATACACACACATACATACACACACATACACACACACACACATACACACACACACACATACACACACACACATACACACACACATACATATATATACATATTTATTTATTTATTTATTTTTTAAGACACTATTTTAAGCAGTTACCTCTCCCTCAAATTGTGTTTGAGTGATCTTTGCTATTTTGGCGGTGTAATTTATAAAAAATAATCTGATATAATATTAAAAATGACAGCATTTTACACAGTTATCTCACTTTCAAAACTGTTTTGAGTGAGATAAGCACAAATGTCTTCATTATGTTCTTTAGGGGAGTAATTTCATTTGAATAAATATCTAAAAATGTATAATAATATAATATAATATTTAGAACAAACAACATATTTATAACACAGAAATATGTCTTGTTCTTGTCTTTATGAATTCAACAGCTCTCTTATACACAATCCAGCATACTTTAACATAAATGTTCATAAATGTATTCTTTAACATCTCAAAATAAATATTATTGGCATTATTTATTTAGCATTTGTTTAATTTTAGGGGGTTATATATATATATATATATATATATATATATATATATATATATATATATATATATATATATATATATATATATATATATTTTTTTTTTTTTTTTTTTTTTTTTTTTTATATTTATTTAATTTTTGTTTTATTTTTTTTGATGCTGAAATAAGTTTAGGCATATATAATATACTGTATATTATATATGTATTTATAATATACAGAAGCCTGCAAGTACAGTATGTGTTATATTAATTTCCATGCTCATTCACATTTGAATGGAGAACAAAAAACAAACAGATGTCAATTATTTCTATAGTTTCACAAAAAAAAGGAAAGGAATGGTGGCATTCCCGTATTTACTGTTAATAGAGTCATAAAACCCCAGCGACTGAGTTCCACGTGCAGGCAGAATATCTGAATGATAGGAAGTACAGTATCAGATGAAGACACAATCAGACTCTCCTCTAACAAAGACATCAGTGCTGGAGATACACGTTTAATCTTCCTCTTTTTCCACAGAATACAGACGTTTTGTACAACAGCTATAAGCCAGGCTGAGCTAATAACAATACTTTATGCCTGGAGCTGCTGTTAAGCTGCATTATGTTCACAAAGCTCACCTAGTATAAAGTTAATAACCTGATGTTGTAATGTATTCATGGAACACACATTAAAAAGTCCTCATAAAGATCTTTTTCATATGTTGGCTGTTTACAGGCTGTCAGGCTCCAAAAAACACCATCAAACATCATCTTCTCGTAACCAGGCATCATGTATCTGCCGTATTGAATCACGAGCTGCAGTGAAGGGTGTATTTCAGGGAATGTTGTCTGTTCAGAACACAAAGCTATCAATGAAGTCTCAGCTAACGGAGAATGTTCTGGCAAAGTTATGAACAAACATTCTTCCAGTAACATTAATAGAACATTTGTTCAAATTTGCCTGGTCTTTAATACTCTTTACTAAATATCAGCACAAAAAACTTTTTTTAGTTTTAGTTTAGTTAGATCTGCCCCCCCTCCAAATTTTTTTTTGTTTTTGTAAGTACTAGGTTTCAGAACATTTAAAAGTAACATTCCCATAATGTTTGCAAAATGATAAAATTTAATGTTTTAAAACGTATTTAAAAAATCAACATGAATTTAAAATGGGCCCTATTTACTTTATTAATGCACGTTTCTGCTCTTATTGTTAATTATTTGTTTAGAGATGCACAATATTAATATTCTGGCTCATACCAATAATGTTGATGTTTTTTATGGGCTTAGAACCAATTAATGGCAATATTATCCATAATATTTTGTTTAAAGTTAAACAAATGCTACAAGTGAATTTAGCCATTACAACATTATAATATACAGTTTGAAAACCTATATTTATTTTCAGATTTGTACTTTTAACAGTGTTATAAAGTACAATATTAGTGTTTTAAAAGATTAAAGTAAATTGGTCTGTTAATTAAATAGCTAATATCTTCCAGTATTGAAAAATAAACAATATGTTACCAAAAATATTCATTAGTGTACATTTATTGACATTTTCCCACAAATATTTAAGTAAAGTTCCCATAATGTTTGCAAAAAAGAAAAAAAAATAGAAAATACTAATTCTAATATTATTTTAATATTAACTGTTTAAAAAAAAATTATATATATATATGAATTTTTATCGTTATTGTATAACCATATTTAATGTTTGCTAAAATAATTTTCTTATTTCCAGGTTTCAATTTTGAAATCACGAAAGATCCCATTTTAAATAATTATAACAAGTCAAAACTTCTTATTTTACATTAATTTCTGAATTTCAGAAGTTGTTGTTCCACTTCATGGTTTTTATTTTTGCTAAAATGTTCTGCTTATTTCCAGATTTAAATTAATGTTTGCAAAATGGTAAAATGAAATGTCCCCTGAACTTTTCATAAAATATTTTTTTTTTTTTAACATTTAAAAAACATTCACTATTTTTTAATTATTATTAATTTATTATTTTATTTTTTGCATCTTTATTTTGTTGTTGTTTGTTTAGTTTTTTTTTTTTTACCTTTTTGTAAGTTGACTTTTTTGGAATCTCTGTGAGTGAAGATTCTTTTACAAATTATTAATGTCATTATTTTGTGTGTTTGAATCAAGAACATAATGACAGAATTTTCATTTTGGCATGAAATGCTTCTTTAACTAACTTAATTTAATATTAATGATGAAGCCATTTTTAGCAATGCAAAGGTTTGCTGAAGCCCAGAGAAAGCAGACGGCCGGTCTTTCCTCCTCCTCCTCCTCCTCCTCCTCCTCCTCCGCAGCACTTTAGATTGTCAGACTCTGTCTGCGCCTCCTGCTAGAAAGTTGTGATGAATCCTTTCCAATTTCACTTTGTGCTGCAGAAAAAATTTGGCTTTGAAATAAATTAAATCGTGGAAAATGGCTGCTCTTTAGCAAGAGAGAGACTTGGATATACCATCACCTAATCTGAATACCGTCAAACCTTTGCCAGACTTGGAGGGTTTAATTCCTTTCCATATCTAATATCTGCTCTTGTGCCTGAAGCTAAAATCTCCACTAATCTTTGCATTACAGTATGCAGGCTTGCTTTACAGTCAATATTCATATGCATTGATCAGCAGTGATTTCCATGACATGGACGTCCCTCTGGAGGAACGGCTGCCATAAATAGCAGCTGATGTGTTTGTGATGTTGGCACCCGAGGGGCATCGGCTTTAATCAGTCGTTCTCTACACGAGCCGCTCCGTTAATGTTGAGAATCCATGTCATTTGTGTGGAAATGTACTTACACTATTCATCACTTCTATACTGGATGTGTTTGAAATGAATTTTATGAATGAGTCGACAGCGAGAGTCAAACTGAGAAGGTGATTTCTGTACAGTAATTATGTTCTGGCAGGAGCTTTTGTAATGTCTGCAGTGTTTGGGAGCCGGTAAATGCAGGGAATTCTGCTCAATAAATGCATGGCTGCTAATGTAATGTGCAGCGTATCGATTGAAGCTGGTTTATGCAATGTAGCCCTCTATAAATAATGGGTGGTAACGCTTTATTTTAGGGACCAATTCTCACTATTAACTAGCATGCATATTATTAGCATATTGGCTGTTTATTAATACTTAAAAAGCACATTTATCTCATATTCGGACCCCATACCTAAATTTACAACTATCTCACTAACTATTAATAAGCACCAAATTAGGAATTTATTGAGGAAAAAAAAAGGTAATAGTTTGTTAATAGAGAGAATTAGACCTTAAATAAAGTGTGACCTAATGTGCAATTTCAGTACTGAGAGACATAAAAAAAGTTTGTTTTTTTTAGGCTCATAATTTTATTTCTAATATAATATAGCATAATATTAATTATATATGTGTGTGTGTAATATTTATAATATAAAATGTATAATATAAAATATTATCTCTCCTTCAAAATAATTGAGTGTTTTATAAATATTCTTCATTATGATAGAATGTAATTTTATTTATTATAATATAATATAATTTAATTAATATAAAATTTAAGTAATATAAAAATTACACCACTTAAAGCAGTTGTCTTTCCTTCATACATTTTGGGTTTGCACCGCATATGATTATAAAAAGCAACAGATTTTTTTTTTAATGCAAAAATCTGACTCTCTTGTTTTTAACAGCTCTCTTATACACAACCAAGCATACGTTTGCCATAACTGTTTATAATAAATTTATTTAAACTAAGGCTGTATTTTAGGGAGGTTCCTATTGATTTAAAAACGTATCTTTGGGATTTTGAGCTTATTTAAATATGTAGCCCAGGGACCTTCGTAATCATAAAAATAGATGCCTAAGGATGTTTTGTAGTTATATATACACATATACTTCCAGATTCTTTGCAACTCTATGTATGTCAAAAATGTCAATGCAAAATTAAAAAAAAAGTAAAAAAAAACGCAAAATTTCAAAGGTTTGTGGCGAACGCTTTCTGAATAAAGGAGCAAAACCCCAAAAGTGTCCCCATCCCCGTTTCACCCATCATATCCAGACGCCGGTTTGGGTAACATATCACGCACAAACTAACAAGCTCTGGAGCACAACTAATAAGCTGGCGCGACTGTAAAGTTCAGCGCATGCAGGAGGCTGCTGTTTATATAGGGCGCCATCACTTTACTGTCGTCAGGAACGGGGGTAATGTGGATGATGATGGTTAATGAGCAGCCCTGCTCTCCTCCGCCTCGTAGGTAATTTGGGATGAAATGTTAGATGCCAGTTAAGATCTGCCGCTCTGACATTTGTCGCTGTCTGTGACACAAGAACTCTAAAAATAATCCTGGAGGAGATGCAGAGAGTCAGCCAGGTGCTCAAGGGCTGCTCTCGTATCGCTTCATCTCAGTCCACATGATACCTCTATATATGAGGCGTTCATCCAGTTAACAGACATTAACAGTCACATCTGTGTCAACACGGTGTTCACTCAGCTGTTTGATTTCATACTTCTGCTCAAACATGACATCCTTAAAAATATTGTTGTTGTTGGTTATTCATCCAGCAAAAAGTGTCCCAGTTTACCTGAATTCACCCCATGTGAGACATGTAATATCTCAACAAAACTATCCTCCATTAACATTCACATCAATCTTCCATAAGTATGCAGTGTCCAAATCCTATTTTACTCTAGAAAGCAAAGAAAAAATTATAGTTTTAGAAAAAAAAATTAAGAGGACAAGTGGTTTGGAAAATGGATAGAAATGGCATAAATAACATCATTGCATGCTATTATAAGATCATTGCACGAAATATGTCCTTTTATCTCCCAAATACTGTAATATGTCCATTTTACTGTTGAGTTTTAATAATAAAATGATTATTAGTGGTGACTCTCATTAGATTCCTATTACTGTAATAGTTTTTTGTGTGTGTAAATCAATACGGTAATACAGTGATTTTTAAAAAGTTAAATCAGTAGAAGTTTAGTAATATTATAGTAATTTAGTGACAATGGTGAGAATTAGATTTTGCAGTATGATAATATCATGTACTGAACTAGAGTAAAACAATAATGTAATACAGTGATTTAAAAAAAAAAAAGTTAAATCAGAAATGTATTTAGTCATTTAGAAAATGTATTATAATTACAGTAATCAGAATTTGATTTTGCCGTATGATAATGAATGCATACTGAACTGGAGTAAAACAAAACTGAAATATAGTGATTTTATATTAAATCGGTGCAAACTTATTTATATGGTGCATAAATTTACATTGGTGCATAAAGACAAGTCAGCAAATTTAATATGGTAAAAATGTTAACTAATAAATATCACTTTCCCAGCTGATTACTGGCATCAAGAATTACAAAATTGTTTTGTAGCTATTACAAGTATACAAGTAAATATGCAAATTAGGCATTTTCTAACTAATTTTCACTAATTTGCATGCAGTTCCAGAAATCTAAACTTTGGATAAATTCAGTTTTTGTTTAAATTTGTTAACATACTAGAGGGATTTTGCAGTTCTCTTTTTGTCACTCCATAAATCAGAAAATACTGTCAACAGACAGAAAACAAATCTATTATCACCATATTTTTGGAATGAAATGTGATAAAAATCAGTGTGAACAAACCCCTCGGTAAAAGCCTGATTATAGACAGGAATAAAACTGTAAGTTTGGTGTATGAAAGTGCTGCTGAAGTGGAGAAAAATCTCAACAATACATATGATGTCCATATATTAAAGATATGGGATGGAATTGAAATCTACAGATGCAAATAGATTGTGTAATAAAATAATAAACACTTAAATGTGTATTTTGAATGTTTTCTTTCCACTAGACTGAAAGAAGAAATGGAAACAAAAGAGATCAAAATAGGGCATGAAAAACAATAGTTTTGCCAGTCGTGTCTTGCATTAAATTATTAAAATGTGATTTTTTAAATTTTATATATATATATATATATATATATATATATATATATATATATATATATATATATATATATAATTATTTATTTTTTAAAGTATTAAAGTAATTAAAAGTAGTTTTTTGTTGTTGTTGTTTGCAGTATGATGTCATAATAATGCAAAAATAATCTTATTCAGCCTGTCATGTGATCTCATGGTAATAAAACACTTACTTTAGATCACTAGTATGACCGAAGTGAACTACTCATTACTTGGATTTGAAACTCACAAAAAGTTAGTTAGTGCTCTTTAAAGTATCTGTAGTTGACGTAAGCAATAAAATAAATGAGTGTGATTTTTTCAGCAAATATTTTGTGTTGACCAGCATGTGAAATGAAGCATTAAAGCAGTGTTTCCCTCTGTTCACAGACTGGACTTACATTAATGGCTGTTTTTATTCAGCCCTGCACGGCTCCTGTTACCCGGAACAAGCCTGTGTGCTTCACATCGCTTTAACATTCATGTACTGGACTCACGCTCGCTGTTTAGTATGCGCTGCAGCACAGCACGGTGCGCACTCGCTCCCAGAAAACAAACAGGAGTTAGTGGAACATATCTTTATTACGCAGTCAGCCCGGCTCAATTAATCACACCGGAGTGAATGTGAGGCCTACTGCTAAAATTAAAGCCAGAGCAACCGTCCAGCTGGCCTGAGACGCACATACACGACAGGAGGCAAACCAGGGACTGAGAAGCAGGCTGAGTCAAGATCAGGGTGTTGTTGACATCAGACACAGAGACGTTTAAATGCTGATCGGGCTGTTTAACATTCACATAGCTGAAATATGGAGGGTGAAGAGAACACAGCTAATTTTAGCTGCAAAAGTACACAGACAGCATTGACCCTCACCACGACCCTTCTTGACCCCGCAGTGACTCTCACCGTTATATCAGAGTTTTCACCCCACAACGCATTCGTTTCGTATTTGTGAGTTTACAGAAACTAAAGAGAATGCAAAAGAAAAATGTTTTCAGACCATCCAGACAAAAACAGATGCCAGTTTCTGCCATGGAAAATTAATAAATAAAGGCAATTGCAACTTTTTCATCTTTCAATTACTTTTCTGAATTGCATGATATAAACTCAGAATTGTGAGATAAAAATTAGCAATTGCCTTTATTTTTTATTCCATGGCAAAACAAAAACAAAAAAAAAAGTCCAAATTGTGAGTTTGACCTTTTTATAAAAATTGCAACAAAGTCCAAATTGTAAGATAAAAGTTAAGTTGCAATTACTATATTTATTTATTTATTTTTGAATATTATTATTATTATTTTTCAGTGGTGGAAACAGGTCTCAATAAAACAATCTTTTTTTCAATAAAAATGTAGAGTTCTTAATCAACTTTGTCTCAGGTTAATGATGTGATGCCTCTGGATTTAGTAATTTATTAAAAACATACATTAAAATGCAATGCATACATAGTGACTTGAAAACATCACCTATTGTGAATGAATTGTTTTTTATTAAATTCATTTTTGGGGATATTCACAAATATCAGGGTGATATACAACTGTCCTGATAAAGAAAAAGCCTCATTAAATAAATGAAATTGCATGAATTTCAGAAAAGAAAACCTAATGGTTTGGCATAACATTTTCTAATTATTTCATATAATCTGAACAAAATTGCTTACTAATTTTTGAAAACGTCTCAGCTTACGCATGTAACCATGATTCCCTGAAGGGAACGAGATGCGTTAGGGGAACGCCTTCAGCGTGACCGCGCTCTGAATCATCTGTACAATCAGTCCAATGGAAGGGCGAGGCGTCATGGGCGGGTGACGTCACGACCAGGAAGCTATAAAGGCACGTGCGGCAGAACCGGCTTCAGCTTCTAGGAATGAAGCAAGTGCTGGCAGGGATGCCGGATGTGTGGCTTCGAGACGCAGCGTCTCGTTCCCTTCGGGGAACCATGGTTACATGCGTAACCTGAGACGTTCTCCTTCAGGAACTCGAGCTGCGTCCGAAGACGATTAGGGAACAAGATACCCACGCTGCCAGACTGACAAGTCCCTGTCTAGTGTGTACTAGGACGAGAGGACAGAAGAGCCCAGAGCGGCTCGAATGTCGAGGTCATAAAATCTTACAAAAGTGAGGGGCGTGGACCACCCAGCAGCGTTGCAGATGTCCTGCATAGACACACCTGCTAGGAAGGCCTTGGAGGCCGCCACACCTCAGGTTGAGTGAGCTCTGACTCCCATCGGCGAGGGGAGCTGAGAGGACTCATAGGCAATATTAATAGCATCCACTATCCACCTACTGAGGGTCTGCTTAGTAGCAGGAAGACCCCTCTTAGGAGGACCATAGCACCTTTCTCCACAGGGCAGCTCTGTGGATGTACGTGCCCAGTGCTCACACTGGACACATACAATTAAGCTTCTGCTGGTCGGGCTCCCTGAAGGGAGGAGGACAGAAGCCTCAGCGCACCGCGGAGGAAACGTGTAACTAGGGGGTGTCTACCCACTGACTGACCACAGACAGGAACGTGGTAGGCCGCAATGGCCGCCACGTACACCTTAATGGTGGAGTGGGTTAACCCTGCGGAGAGACGGGCCTGCAGAAACTCCAGAACTGTACCAATCGGGCAGTTAACTGGGTTGAGCTGACGGTCTCCGCACCATGAAGTGAAGAGTGTCCACTTCAGGGCGTACAGTTTCCTCGTAGAGGGAGCTCTGGATTGGAGGATGGTCTCGACAACCTCGGTTGAGAGACCGGAAGCTATGAGCTGTGCCCCCTTAGTGGCCACACCCATAGCTTCCACAGCTCCGGGCGAGGGTGGACGATAGTGCCCCCCCGCCTGTGAGAGGAGATCTCTCTGGACGGGAATCTCCCATGGAGTGCCGTCGAGGAGAGAAATCAGGTCTGAGAACCATACTCGGCCCGGCCAGAACGTCTGCTCCCACATTGAGATGCCCAGGAATGTGCACTGCTCTTAATAAGAGGAGTTTGCCCGGGACCACACAAGGATCTGGTACGCCAGCTTGTACAAGGGTCGCGACCGCAGACCTCCCTGGTGGTTTATGTACGAGACCACCGACGTGTTGTCGGTGCGCACCAACACATGGTGACCTTTTAGGTCTGGGAGGAAGTGTTCGAGTGCTCGAAACACGGCCAGCATCTCCAGCCAATTGATATGCCATGTCAGATGGCGGCCACTCCACAGAGCACGGGCAGGGTGGCCACTCATGTCCGCTCCCCAACCGGTGAGAGACGCGTCTGTCGCTAACAATAACTGGCGACACGGAGCTCCCAGCACCGGGCCCTGATTTAAAAACCAAGGTTTCCTCCACATGTCTAGGGCTCGCACACACTGTCGAGAGACCCTGATCATGCGAAGTGGATTCCCCTCAGGGAAAATCCCTTGGTCTTGAGCCACCACTGTAGGGGTCTCATGTACAGCAGGCCAAAAAGTATCACATTGGACGCAGCTGCCCTCAGACCCAGCAGTCTCCGAAACTGCTTGACAGTGAGTGACTGGCTCTCTTTCACTCTCTTGACTGACGTGAGGATCGACACAATCCGAGCAGGGGAATGCATGCCTGCATCGTGGTCGGATCCCACACTACGCCTAGATAAGTGGTTCTCTGTACTGGAGAAAGCACACTTTTCTTGGCGTTCAGTCTCGACCCCAGCCTTTCAAGTGCGCGAGAATGACACCTCGATGTTGAATCGCCAGCTGCTCCAAATGAGCTAGAATCAACCAATCGTTGATGTAAAAGTGCGGGGTGAGAGTGCAAGGCCAACTGCTGATCACCTCAACCTCCTCAGAGGAAGAAAGGTAAAGCATTGTGCTCTCACTCGAGAAAAGTCCCAAGAGGCTCCTATATACACATGTGTATACATATATACACACACATCTAACTTCTCCTAGTTAGATGAAATACATCATTTAATTCCTCAGAAATTAAATGCAAAAAGACAACCAGACGAGTAAACACGGTCTGATATGAAAAGGATTCATAATAAGAATGAGAATGACGTAATGCACATGGTCGCCCCGGCAACGCGCACTGCAACAGCGAGCTCTCACTAAAAGGGGGAAGAACCGCACCGCGGGCTTCCAGCCCCAAGCGAGAGTGCTAGATCTGGGGAATGCAGGTGGAGATAGGGCGAACCCGTCTCCAACCCATCCGCTAGATCCATGTTGCAATCCCCGCGATCTCACTCGCCGCCATGCCTCAGCAGTGCCGGACCGGAACCGCGAGATCTTACGGCGGGGAAAAGCACAATCAGCCCTTTATCTTAGGCCCCGTCCACACGAAGACGGGTTTCTCTGTATACGCATACATTTTTTACCGTATAGGCGTATCATCCACACGAAACCGGCGTTTTCGAAGAGTGAAACCGATCATTTTTGAAACCGGGTCCCAGGGTGGATAAATTTGAAAACGCCGTTTTCATGTTTTCGTGTGGACGGCGAATCCGTATATTTTCTGAAACGATGACGTCATCAGCCCACGGTTTTTTTTTTTTTATAAAAATCAAAAAATTTACAAGCAAAATAGGCTTTAAATGAACAAACTTAAGACATAGAAAAAATTATATACAATATAATTATATACAAGTTATATACATTGTACATCATTAAAATCAATAATTAAATATGATTTAGAAATAAACAAAATAAATAAATAAATAAATTAAACCAATAAATAAAAAGAAATACAGAAGGGGTTACAACATGAGTCACTAAATTACAGCGCCACATATTGGTCTGGCATGTGTACTACATCGTTTTCAGTCGTTTTCAGTGATTCCGTGTGAATGCAGATATTTCCTGAGACGACTCCGTGTTTACGGAATTTGAGGCAAAAAAAAAAAGATCGGATAGGGAGAAATCTGGCTTCGTGTGGACGTAGCCTTAGAGCTGACAGCGCGAATATAATGATGTCGTCATTCATAATATGCTTGTGCAAACACTGCAGCTTTACAAAGCTCATCGACGTCTTTCACGTCCACCTCCTCGGAGGAAGACAAGCGGAGCGTCGAGCCCTCTCTCTGTCTGGGGGAAGAAACCGCGGGGCGGGGCTTCTAAACACAGAGAGCGGGCGCCGCTGGCTCTGATGATCCATGTGCGAGCCCCACGAGTACAGCCGCCGCTCTGCCTCGGCAGCCGCGGGGCCAGCACCGTGAGGAACACTCGCAAAGGCTCCCTTCTCGAAGAGAGCCCTCCGGGAACTAAGCGTGCCTAGCGGAAGAGCGTCCCTCGAGAGCCGACTCCGCATGCTTCGCGCCCAGGCAGACCACGCGCAAACTGTGTGTATCCCCGCTCGTGATTGTAGTGAGAGCAGGGAGGAACACACAGCTTGAAGCGTGATCCGAGATCGCCCCTATGCTTTGGTGTACTTGTGGCCTTGGACATAGTGCTTTTATTTTTTTGACAAACAACACCAAATAAGACTCACAAAACAAATATCGGACTGACAGACACACAGAGCGCTTACTGAATGACAGAAAGCTGAAGCCGGTTCTGCCGCACGTGCCTTTATAGCTTCCTGGTCGTGACGTCACCCGCCCGTGACGCCTCGCCCTTCCATTGGACTGATTGTACAGATGATTCAGAGCGCGGTCACGCTGAAGGCGTTCCCTAAGCGTCTTCGGACACAGCTCGAGTTCCTGAAGGGGAACTATCCATATCATGCAAGCAACATGCAGAATCAATAAAAATGCAATAAACAAAATATAAATAAATACTCTCATGACTGTTGCAATAATTCTTTAAAAAAAAAATCTGATAATTTGATATTTTAAGACAATACAGTTCATGGTGTGACTATCCAAAAACATGATATTTATAAAGTAATGGTTTATTTATTTATTTATTTATAAATCAATGTGTAGACACATTTATACAAGGTGTAAGGAAAATATGAAACTAGATTTTTTTTTTTCGCTCACATAATCAAGTCTTAAAAGCATATTAATGCAAACCACTAATTTGTTGTTGGGAGAATCCGATTACAAGTATTTGAGCTCATACTGAACTCAATGCATTTCGTCCTCAGATCTGAGACTAGTTTGAGACATTATTGAGATCCCTTCTGAAACCCTATAGAGGGGAGACCCATGTGAGAATCTGTGGTGTTTTTCTCAGGAGATGCAGGAGGCCTCAGTTTACTTTCTATTCAATCCCATTTCTGTCTAGAAGAATCACTTGAGATGTTAAAGAGATCTCATTACTGGCTTTTCTTTCTTTGAGTGTTTGGCTCGTGCCGTCCCATTAGTGTGATACTGCGCTGCTCGTGCGCTCAGCACCAAAACAAGAGTCACCGGATCACAGACAGCCGAGCGGTGACTGCATGCACAAATATACCCATCCATCCATGGCCTGAGGGATTATGATGATATCGGCATCAACAAGATTGAGGCTCTGACACAATGAGGCTTCAGGTGCTGGACTGTAAACTCAGCGCATGGAACATTCCATCCCATTCTGACTCTCTGGTTACAATCTGCTACCCTGGACCTTTGAAACCAGGCAAGAAACAAGAGCCCAGCAGTTAGTGTGTGCGCTGAGGTAATAAATTCCGCACTAACCTTTCCCAGCTGGTCAACAGAGAGTCGGCCGGTGTCACTTTGAGTCTTTACAGGGAACAGGGAACTTTCTCAAAGCGTTGTGGCAAGCTTATGAACAAACCTTCTTTCAAAACATTTCATTCAACGTTCTCAGAATGTCAGCGCATAAACATCATTTATACATCTTTCATGGAATGTTTTTTTCCTCAAATGTTTTAGTTCAACAAGTCTTGGGGTGATTCTGGAGACAGACATTAGTTTCAGTAGTCATGTCAAAGCAGTAACTAAATCAGCATACTATCATCTCAAAAACATTGCAAGAATTAGATGTTTTGTTTCCAGTCAAGACTTGGAGAAACGTGTTCATGCCTTTATCACCAGCAGGGTGGATTACTGTAATGGTCTCCTCACCGGCCTTCCCAAGAAGACCATTAGACAGCTGCAGCTCATCCAGAACACTGCTGCCAGGATTCTGACTAGAACCAGAAAATCTGAGCATATCACACCAGTCCTCAGGTCCTTACACTGGCTTCCAGTTACATTTAGGATTGATTTTAAAGTACTTTTACTCGTTTGTAAGTCACTCAATGGCTCAGGACCTAAATACATTGCAGATATGCTCACTGAATATAAACCTAACAGACCACTCAGATTCAATTTCTATATCATTTTAAAATTCCTTGTTTTTATTATTATTTTTAATTCCTTGTTTTTATTGCTGTGATTATTATTTTTAATGACTATTTCACTTTCTTTTATGCAAAGCACTTTGAATTACCACTGTGTATGAAATGTGCTATATGAATAAACTTGCCTTGCCTTGCCTTAGTTGGACGTTTGTCTAACATTTTTAAATGTTACTGCTTTTTCAGAATGTTCAGAGAACTTTCAAAAATATCATTTCCATAATGTTTGCAAAATGCTAAAATAAAACATTCTCTTGATGTTTTTCTCTATTCACATAACCAAGTTTTTTGTTTCGTTTTTTTGGTGTTTTTGACCCAGAGAGAACTCTTTTTAACCCAAAACATTCTAGTTAATGTTATCACATTGGACTTAAATTAATATTAATAATAATGATCATTTTCATGCTTTGTTGGGATTTTTTCCCACCTCGTTACCCTAAAAAAAAATAAACATTAAGTTATGAAATCTTTATTTCTGAATGTTTTTTTAAAAATTCAAAATGTAATTTTATCATTTTTTTGATGTATTAAGACCATTTCTTCTTGGTTATGTGAATGTTAGAGGAACATTCCCTTCTATAATTTTGAAAACATTATGAGAATGTTCTGTTGTTATTACTGAAGAATGTGATTGAGCATATAGTTCTGAGAATGAGAAATAACTTCATAAGGATGTTCCGAGAACATTCTTCTAACAATGTTTCCTTTCAACATTGCAAGAATATATATGAAATATTACTGACACATTCTATAAAAAATATTTTAAGAATTTTTTGTCCATAAAAACAAACAAACAAACAAAAAACTTTTAGTCAACTTGTTTTATTTCAATTAGCACAGGTTTTGTATTTCTTTTTGGATCTGATTGATCGTAGGCCCCATTGATCTGAGCTCATGCGCTTAAGTTTTTGAGTGAAAATTGCCAAAATTATCCACAAATAATGCTTTTTGAGGTCATTTTTTGACCAGGAACACCAAAAATAAATAAATAAATAAAACTGGATCATTTTAACAGTCAGAAAGACATTTTCAGAGCATATTTTGTTAGCTGGGTAACAATATACTTATTTTCATGCATTTGCAACAGCAGCACATTTATAATTATTGTGCCATTCCTCTGTGTGCCAAACAATAAAAATCTGTACAAAAACCTCCCATGAACCCATTACATATTCAGTCTTGTTCACATGCAAATGGGTCCCTGTTTACATGTATTGCGCTGA
This sequence comes from Barbus barbus, assembly GCF_936440315.1. Lineage (NCBI taxonomy): Eukaryota > Metazoa > Chordata > Actinopteri > Cypriniformes > Cyprinidae > Barbus > Barbus barbus. The sequence continues at coordinate 2,261,351 of NC_136716.1, read as the reverse complement.
CGTGCTTAGCTTTAATGAGGAATGAGCGTAATTGCAACTGTGTGGTATCTGCATCGATCCTACAAAGTAATTTAATCTCTTTAGTAAATTCCAGTCGTGTTATTACACGGATTTCAGAAATTACTTGCACCAATATCCTGGCATTAAATCTGAATCAGTTGAAGATTGGAATACTGTGGATTCAGAATCCCTGAAGAGCTCCATTATGTGGTGTCTTTCATCTAGGACTTTAATTCAGCACTGGCCTGAGGGAGCTGGGATTAGAACAGAGCCGTGTTTCTCTAATTGGACACGACAAGCTCTGGTCAGTCAGATAAGGTGAGGACTTCAGGCCACGGTTTAGTCCGGCAGTGGACGACCGTAAACTTCAAACCACAGAGAGCCGAGGAAAGACGTGTGACGTTCTTTACGCTCTTTATTTTTAGTGTCTTTAATTAGACAGATTTGCAGCAACATATTCTTATTCATTTAAGGGTTTATGCCTTGAAAAATTCCATTCCCCAGTGAGAATGTGTGGAGCATAAAATATTAGAAAGGAATTTTGGCCTTATTCCAGTTCCAGACTACATGATGTAATCATGCATTATTCTGAGCATCCACATCAATCCTTCTCTTCAATACATAAAAACATACAGTATAACTCTGAAAAGATGGCTCCTTTTGCATTAAAAAATAGGAGATATAAAACCTTCGATATTCTGAAAAGGGCTCTATGAAGACCAAATATAGTAGATCTAATCTGTATGTTAGTACTTCTAAATGTAGACAAAATTCACATTTAAAAATAGGTTTACAGTTTTCAGCAGCACAAATACTGATGACTCATCTTGTACTTGGGGGAGTGGCCAACACAATTGCCCAATCAGGTGCTCTGTAGAATTTTCATGCCCCTCCCTCTAATACCACCTGCATCTCAAATGATTTGTTTCAAAGTAACTCCTACACCATTTTATTTTAAGTGTAGCAAGTGTAAAATCATAATGCATGGCCTAACTAAAACCTAGAGTAAAAAATAGGTTCCCAAGTCCTTCAGCGGCTTAATATCTTGTTTTAATAATCCATACGGAGAAGAAAACTTCATGCCTTTTTATCAAACACATACTTATAGAACACAAAAGGTAAAAATCTGCCGTAAAACGTAAGCCTGTAGTGTATTAAGTCACAAGGTTATTGTTCAGGCCTTCTTTCTCAACACAAACACAAGGGAATCAATAATCTGGAGTCAGAGAAGGTTTCTCATGTACAAGAATAGGCTCTTTAAAAGGCTTCCCAGCATGGTGGCAATTATGTGCGCTCTTTTCTAAACAGTCCTTCGGTGACCTCAGCTCTCTTTTTGACTGATCACTGGGCCAAGCTGTGAGTTTAAGTATATGCCTACTATTGAGTGAATGTGTGCTGAGGCTGAGCAGTCATGAGCACCAAACAGGAATGAAAGGCGAGTGCTGAATACTGACGCTTAGCCGGTAATTCATCCTGCTTGAGCTGCTGCCAGGTATTCGGCTCGAGTTCTCACACACTCGAGAACACCATGGGAGCGAACGGGACAAATGTCTCAGACCACTTGTAAAATACTGCATCTATCCTAGTTTCTCGACATATCAATCTGAATGGAACTTTTTCAGCCTTTTATTGTGGTCTCAGACCCCCCCCCCCCCCCCCCCCTCCCTCCAATTGCGTACAAAACGAAAGGTTATTTATTGGCATGGAAGGTTCGATGAAGAATCTTTAATATCCATGGAAGCTTTCCACTGGATAAAACGTTCTTTATGGTGGAAAGTTTCTTTAATTAGTTAAAATAAAAAATAAAGGTTCCAAAAGGGAGTTTTCGCAGCAATTCCATAGAACAGGGGTCACCAAACTTGGTCCTGCAGGACACTGACCCTCCAGGACCGAGTCTGGTGACCCCTGCCATAGAAGAATGAGATTGGCTTCCCCAAAGAACCTTTCAGTCAACAGTTTCTAAAAAAAAAATTAAAACAAACAAAAAAACATTTTCTCGTAGTGTGAAGAACATTTGAATAATCTAAAGAACCTTTCCACTATAAAGATCCTTTTGTGGAATGGAAAGATTCCATAGATGTTAAAGGTTCTGCACTGGTTCTTTTAAAAATGGTTCACTGGTGGATTTTTATTTATTTTTTATTTTTGAAACAATGGAATCTTAATTTTTTTTAAACGATGGAACTCTTTAAATACAATTTGTTTTGCATTGGAAACCATAAAGGTTTCAAAAGAGGGTTCTAACAACACTGCCACAGAAGAAACACTTTGGATTCCGCAAAAGACTTCTCAATATAGATTTCTGAAAATAACCATTGTTCTTAGTATGAAGAACATCCAAAGAACCTTATTCAACTATAAAGCACCTTTTATCCAATGGAAAGGTTCCATGGATGTTAAAGGTTCTTCATGGAACCAAAGATGTAAAAAAGAGCAAAGATATTTAAGACACATGTGGCACTAAGGAGTGCAGCTAAAATGTTATATTCTTTTGTAAACTGTTTACTGGAGGGTCATATGGACACCAAAAATTGCCATTCACTCAAATTGAATTTTCCATTCACAAGGGAACTGCAAGGGGTTTATGAGATGATGAAAAGCTAGTAATTAATTCACAAAAACAATTTTTAAAAAATAATAATAATTTGAAAAAGAATTTTTTTTTTTTCTATACTTAATTTGTTTACCTGCATGTGACCATTATCCAACATTAGTGTGTTATAAAATTATGGAAATATTAAATGAAAATCTCAGGGGGACTTCAATGAAATATTTTAGATCAAAGGGGTTGAGCTAATAATAAAGTTTGCAAAAACCTCCTCTTAAAACCTTTATTTTTAAGAGTGCATAGAACATTTTATGGTCAATATTACAGTCAATATTGTTTGTGGCTTCGATAAATACATACAGAGCATGATAAAAAAATAACAAAGCCTTTTCTTTGAGGGCTGTAGGAGGTCAAAATCAACTCTAATGTCCCATAAATGTTCAACCATATTTTGAAACAAGGTTCTTCAGTGGTATTCATAATTTGTTTCAGATTGGGAACATCATAGCGAACCGTGATGTGTTTGGTCCTGTAAAATGGCCTCATTTTCCACGGCCATTATATGACCACACAGACCGATCATTTGACCAGACGACTCCCACATTATGGCCGGCCATACCATCTGCAGATTCCTTGCTATGTTTAACAGCTGGCCATGTACATTGCAGGTTGAAGGCCTCTTTTGGCGTTCTCCAAATGTTAGACATAGGGTGAAAGTTTTGTGTTTTTCCATGCACTGTGGGCCTTACAACAGGTTATCCATCATTGTTTACATTGGAAAGAAGTACATTTCCAATACTGTGTCATAAATCATCTTTTTCTAAACCTCATGACAGATTGGTTAACACAAAAGTACTGATTCAGTTATCTGGTCATCTGTGACGTTTTTATTTTGTATAGTATTTAGCAACTTTCCTTCTCAATTCGCTTTGACTTGTGACCATCGTTCCTCTTTTTAGATATATTTTTGGCATATAGTGAGATTATTTTTAGCATTGTTCCCAAAACATATGAATAATTTTTCAATATTGTCACCAATGCATTTGCTGTTTGTAACCCATATTTGAAGATTTGAAATTTGCACATGACGTGTCAAAGGGATTTTCCTTTTTGTGTGCGTAAAAAAACAAAAAATTGCCTAACAAACAAAATAAGTCAATATTTTTGGTCTGGAGGAGAAAGAATGAACATAAATGTATATCTGCTAAACTTTTAAAAGCAAATACAGTCTCAAAGTTAACAGGATAGCCAAAATTAATTGGTACACTGCAAAAAAAAATGATTTTTGAAAAAATAGAAAAAAAATAGACTTCATTCAAAAAGAGAAAAAAGATGATTTTTCTGACCCCATTGGAAGATATATTTTTCTTGTTTTAAGAAAACAACAATTGTTGCATAAACTCATGATACATTTCAGAAAGCAAGTCTTAATATCTTATAAAATAATAAATGTTAGGACAAAATGTTCTTTAAGTCATGTTTATGGAACATTTATAACTTTATTAATATTTGATATATATTCGCATAATGTTGAGAAAAAAAGTATTGAGAAAAAACAACATTCTCAAAATGTCCTTATGATGTTATTAGTACTTGAACGTTCTAAGACACATTTTATAACCTTTAAATAATGTTCTAAACATGATAAGAAAACGACACATTTTCATGTTCTTAAAATATTATTATTATTATTTTTAATCTGATTGCATTATATTTGGACCTTTTTTGTAACCTTTAAACGTATAATCACAACAATCATTTTAGAAACATTTAAAATATTTTTACTTCCTAAATTAGTGACCTTGGGGATTTTTTAGGTTTTGTACACCAAGACAAAAAATAGTTTGTACAGATTATTTGCAGTTTAAACTTTGTGGGAAAACAGGCTTTTACACCCAATTCCAAATAACTGGGTTACTTTTAAATAGTACAACCCATGATATTTAAAGCTGTAATGATATGTGCTTCTACTCTTTCAGGAGAAGTCATAAGAGTCATGGATTTTTCCATCCTATTATGACCTTTATTGAAAATCATATAGCACATCAGTGAGCCCTTGGCTTTCTGTGCTGCTGAATAATTTAGACTGGGGTGAGATCCTCGGAGTGCTGCACTGATTTACTTACCTCGCCGGATCCTAGTATGACATTGCAGTTGCATTAGACCACATTCAGTTGAGGTTTCACAAGTTATCTCCAAGAAACAGAGCCAAAACATGGCCCTCGAGCTAAGAAAAGCCTAATATTTTCACCACAGCATTGGTAGCGTGTGTCATGTGACACTGAGGTCATGCCCTGCGGATGGTTTCCTATACATCACAAAGCACCTGACCGGGATTCCTTTGTGTTGAATCAGTGAGGAATTCCTCGGGTTTGACATACGGGGTGTTTCCACACATCCTTCAGTCGGTGGGTGTAAACATGTGAACTCAAAGCTTCCTGAACTCAAACTCATTTATAAAGAGCTAAAGGAAGGCTTACAGTGTCATATTACTGACTATAATATATTTCAATATTAATAACTATCATTATATAATTAGAATGAAAACTATAACTAATTAAAATAGAAATATTTAAATATAAAATATAAAATTATAATAGTCAAAAACAGTTGAATTGGACCATAGTTTAGCTCATTCAAAAACTATATTAAATGTAATAATCATTGAATCTCAAAAACTTGAAAAGATAAAGTGTATACTAAATGCAATAAAATATTAAAATTCAAATAACTGTTAGATATAGTATATACTAAAATGATTACTAATTATAAATTAATTATTAAAAATATTATAGAAAATTATAAAATAATTTTTTGTGCATCTGTTGGTTTAAAAAAGTGCAAACTAACCAATTCACTAGACTCATGCCACTACATGCGTGAGAGATGGACAGATTAGAATGAACTGCTTCACTAGAATGAATAGGATTTAAAAATGTAGCTGCTGTCAGTCAAGATGAAATCTCGTAGACGTCAGTCAGTGTCGGTCCTCCTTAAACACATATGTTACATAAGGCCCCCAGAAGTCTAGGACTGGCTCTGACGTCAGTACAGGATCAGCTCAGTTCTGATGCAACCAAGGCTGGTTTACAGACACAAGCTTAGTAGCTAATGCTGAAGTTACAGCTGCTTCTCAAACCATCTCTCTTGAGCTAGATTACACAGGGAGTTGTGTTGCAGCTTCCACTAGAAGTGCAGGTGTTTAGGGAGGCGTCGAGATGAAATTACACAGGCCAGAAAACAAACAGCTCCGGGATCGGCCGGGATCCGCTTGTCATTCATTGTGTCTGTCGTAACTGCGATATCACTGAGCCGTTTTAGCTCTTAAGCGCTGCTATTGCGGCCTGTTACCGGCTGAGTGTTATGAGCTGAGCTATAAGCCATCTGTAGGAACGATTCTTCTCACGTCACGCCATAAACTCTGCTGTAATCGGGCCTGAAATGTGTGTGTGAGTGTTTTGTGAAAGATCTTGTTTGTGTTTACTAGCATACTGCTTCTATAGATGAAGTGTTTGAAGCACCTACGAGACCTTGATTCAGATCAAGTCAACATTAAATTAAAATTCACCCTTTTTAGTGGTTTAATGCATGCTCCTGGTCTGGCGAATGACTCTTGAAGTCAATAGATTTAGTGTTTTTCACATGTGTTGTTTCAAAGCAGCTTCACAGAAAATCATGCTGTTAATGTTTAATATCTTGATATCATCATGCCTTGTAGTTGCATTTATCAGATTAGAGCTGTGTGATACTATTCCTTTTGATACAATTCTAGCAATCAAGCATGTGAGATTTGATTGTGTGTCTGCGGATAAAGCTGGATATACTTATGTATCTGACTTTAGTTGTGCAATAGTGTAATCTATAGTAATAGCTTTAAAAAATGTAAATCTTACCTAAAAGTTTTAAACTTAGTGCATTATTCACTAAGTGGGAAAAAAGTGCTAAAAAATCAATTTTTATCATAATTTCTCCACTGGCATGTTACAATCCAATTAGTTCCTAATGGATAAAATCAAGTCCAGCCCTACATTATTTCTCATTCAGTATGAAGTAAAAAGATAATAATAATAATGGAATATAACATAAAAATAAATAAATAAAGTTTGTTTAATTTATAAGAACAATAATTACTTGAATATGTTTAGAATATATTATTCAGTATAATATATAATAATTATTACGTGAGATGAGCATGAACAATTGTTGGGGGACAAATTTTAATTTTTTGGAATTAATCTAAAACATTTTTACATACACTTTCACTCAGAACTTGCAAGGAAATTTTTAAATAATTAAGAAAATCCAAGTAACAAATTTAATTAAACATGAAATTTTAAATATTAAAGCACTCCAGTAATCATTGTTTTAAAACTTCCAACTTTTTGTTTTTTTTTACAAGTTACAAAAAAATCCAGTATTATTCACCAGATGTTCCTGACTTTCAAGCTCTTCTTCATGCAGATGCCACACATTTTTACAGAGGGTGTTGAACTTCACACACATAAGAGCAAAACTCCACCTAAAAACTACAGAAAAACACACTGACTGAGTAATATTAACATGCCAATGCAGTTCACATGCAGCTCAACCCGTTTGCATGTCTGCAGTGGGCAGTGTACTGCGGCTGATGTAAAAGCGCATTTATTCCCTACAGTCCTGCCTGAGGTATTATGATCTGACTGTGTTCAGATACTGACCTGTTACTGACCTTGATGGAGTGCTTTCATAGGGTACAGTGTGTCTCTGAACGATCTACAGCACGCTGGGAAAGATCCTGTTGTGGTAAAGTGACTTGGCACTGCCTTCAAAATGATACTGACCAAGGTTTGTCCGATTACCAAAACACATTTTTCCAAAACACACTGGAATGCTTGCACTTTACTATAGTATATTTCCCTTTTATGGACACTGGCGATGGATCAGAAGGAGCTGGAATCTCAATCTAAAATATTTTGTGTAATATTACATATAGGTTTATGCTTAAAACATTCTACCTGAAATAAATCCTGATGCTCAGGAAATGCTTTCAATATCGCCTGCATTGTGCCTCGTCCCATATGACATATTTTCTGGCCAAAATATATTTTAAATATATGCTAAATATATTTATAAGCAGTTAAGCTCAATAAAATATTTTTTGAAATTGAAAATATATTTAGTTTCAAACTACATATACCAAAATATATTTCCAATTTGACAGTAGCCTATAGCCAATTTACAATGATTTAATATTGTCGAATATATATATTTTTTTCCGAATGTATTTTCTTGGTTGAAATATATGGAGGGCAAAATATATCTTAAATGTGTTTTTGAAATATATTTTTTAAAATATACAAAACAAATGGCCAACAATACATTAGTAGAAAATATATTTATGTAAATATATTTGGGAATTTATTTTAGTAAATATTTTTTGTGTTTGTCATTTGAAATATATATTTAAAAAAATATTTGAAAATGTATATTTTTGCCATATGGGTATTATACTGTAAATCACGTGGACTTTCTATTTTAATATGCATAATTTATTTTCTTTTATGCCCTTAATATATACATGTTTGGAGTCACTCCAGACAATAGCAAACACTTATCAGGTTGCTGTAATGAAAATATAGTTGGTGTTTGTCCATGACTGCTGAACCAGGCCTAGTGCATACAACCAAAACACATTATCGACGTCGAATAACCTGGTTTTTCTCATGTGATATGCTTAAATTACTACCAAAATAATTCCCACTGCCAAAACATACTCGAGATAAGCAGATGGTGCTCTATCTGTGTCCACGCTGGCATCAGCAAAGTCTCAAACTGCAGTATTAAAAATAAACAAGCGCACATTGTGAATGCCATGACCAGTGTAATCTCAAAACGCTCGCTCTCACAGAGGCTTTGCACTTCAGCTGCGAAAACAAAGTGGCCATTTGAAGCTTAATTGTTGCTCTGCACTATAGCAATAAGCCTCTCACAGCAGGAGCTGAAATGCAATGCAATGAGAGCAAACACAAGTGATTTTTCAACCTTCACCGCATTTGAGACCAACATGCTCCAAAATGGTTTACACTTCCGATCTTGAAGAGTTTATCACCTGAAAGCCATGAGGAAATGTCACCTGATCATTAGTTATAGTTATAACAGACACAGAAATGAATGAGAGGTGGTGAATCAGCCAAAGCTCTTATTAGTCTTTTAAAGGTCACCTGCGCCGCACCTTACAGAAAGCACACATTCACAGACTTCATTTTCATTTTGCAATGCAATGTTTGACTTTCTTTAGCACAACATTCAGCTGCTTTCAGACAGGAATCAAGTTCAGTCTCTTAATGCATGCATTTATCTACGAGCAGGTCAAACAAGATTCTGCATGGACACATATTGGCTCATCATTTGCTCTTGTCCTCGTTAATCTGCTACAAACATTCAAGAACAAGGAAAAATGTCCGTTTTTGAGTAACTTACATGTTCTTCCTCATTAGAAGCCATTTTGTGTTTTAGATTTGGCGATCATTTTGCATCAGAATCATATTCTCTTTGAAAATCTTTATTTAGGCATGTGGAGGTAGTGAGGTAAGATCCTCCAAATTGAACAAGACTATTAAATATTTCATGAACAATGCTTATTTCGTAACATGGAAGAAAAAGGAACGCCATTGGTTTATTCTTGCCTAAATTTTCTTTTATTGAAAAAGGCCAGGGTGCAAAGGTCAAATAAAAAAAGAAAACAAAAATAAAATACAAGCATATATTTCAAGCATTTTAATACAAACTTAATAAACTATTTCAGTCCCTCTTGACATGTAAGACACTGACTCAAAATACTTTGTTATACCACTTTTTTTTTTTTTTATCAAGTATTGCACAATGTAGGTACAAAATTAATATATACGATTACATTGTCCATAATATAGCAAAAATCTGTTGAACTCTTAACAGAAAATACAACTCTTTTTGTTTCAAAAAAGCAAATATTCCTACACTGAAATTCCAACACTAAGGAATATTCTGTACACAATCTTTAGAATTTGATCTAGTTTTTAAAGATGAATTTAACAATTTAAAAAAAGAAAAACAAAATATATTATAACATAAAGCTTCTGCAGCCATCACAGATCACTGGAGTAGTAAAAAGATATAAATGCAATACCATGTTGTAGAAACAATATATATACTCTGATATTTTACAAACTCTGTACTCAATTAAATTATACAATTAGAAAAAAGACCACGTAACCCCAGATATATATGCATTAGAGCCAATTTCTTAAAAATCAGCCAAGTCCTACCAACTTTAAAATACTGTAAGAGGCCAGAACTTGAAGCTTCGGTTTCTTTTTTTTCCCAATGTTTTAGAGTAGTTTTCTTCCAAAAGGCTAGTAAAAAATTCATTTTTTGCTTTATTGGCAAAAAAGGAAAAGAAATGACGCGTATTGACCGAGCTTGGCCGTGGACGTGTGTGTGTGTGTGTGTATATAACACAAGCTTTAGTACAAACTCAAGGGGGAAGAGAGAGAGATCGAAGGGTTAAAAAAAAATAAAAAAATAAAGTGAAACGAACACCCTTGGGCACATGCGCTTATCAGTGACTAATAGGGATCTTGGTTTCCACATCCACAGTTGTGCGTCTTCGCCTTTCGTTTTCCTTTTGCCAACAATCATTAGTTAGCCATGACCGGCTGGAATTGCTGGTTTGAATACTGCATGTTGTTGAGACTGAAGTTTAAGCCATCCATGAGAGACTTGTCATTGATGCTCCCGTAGGCCGCGAACACGTCGAAGGCATTGCTGTACTGCAGAGGACTGAGGCTAAGCGGGTTTTCGCTCGGGAACGTCGTGCCTCCGGAGCTCCCTTGGCCTTGCAGGTTGGGGAACACAAACTCCTTGGCGTTGGGCGAGAGCGCAGATGCCTTCTGCTGCTGCGGAGGCGAAGCTCCCAGGCCGAAACTGTAGAGCGAATGCATGGAGCCGGAGATGGCTTTCTGCTTGAGGAGGCTGTTGACATTCAGACCCAGGTTGGTGGGAGAGCTGCGTGCGACTTTGCTGCTGTTTCGGCCGCTGTTCTTCATCTTGGTGGAGCCGAACTTGGTTGCAGCGAACGAGGCGGTGGTGAAGGTTAAAGGCTGGGTGGAGCGCGGCATGAAGGACGGGCTGACGGCCGCCGACTGGCCAAATGGCGGTGGCGACGGCGAGCTGGACTCGGATGAGACGCCCACCGGGTCGCTGATTGGCATGAAGACCTGAGCCTCCGGGTTAAAACTGTTTCTGATCTCCTTGTCCAGCTCGGAGCCGTTCTCGCCGCTATCGTCCACGTATAGCACCTTAACCGCTCCCTTCTCCCCGATCTGATAGGACACTTCGAAAGGGTCGATCCAAACGCTGAGGTCCTGAGGCAAATTATTGCGGACGTCCTCGATGTCCAGCCCGCTTTCTTTGGCTGCTTCCTCCACGACCGGATCCACCTTCTCTCCCACGTGGATGCACCTAAACCCGGATCCTTTGTATGGCTTGTCGGGGTACCAGTGTCCTTCATATTTCTTCTTCAGCTGCCTCTCCAGCTCCTCGCCAAAGATGTTGACTCGCCGCCGCGGGAGTTTGTTGTACAGGTATGAAATGATGAAGTTCAGCGCTACTTGGATTTCAAGCTGCATAGCTGCTTTCGTTGAGTGCTGCAGAAACCTCCAAGGCAGTAGTGATCAGTGGGGACTCAGAAGTGCTGGTGGACGAGAAACGCTCCGCAGGAAAATCTTCTCGTGCTCCTTGAAGGGGGAAGAGAGGCAAAGTATTGAGATGAATGTGACTAATCAGCCTACAAATGAGACCCTGCAGCATAAAAAAATAAATAAAAAGTCATAAGTTGCACGGGTATATTTATGGCAATAGCCAACAATACACTGTATGGGTCAAAATTATAGATTTTTCTTTTACGCCAAAAATCAGTGGGATACTATGTAAAAATCTTGTTCCACAAAGATGTAAATTTTCTATCATAAATATCAACTTAATTTTTGATTTGTAATATGCATGGCTAAGAGCTTCATCTGGACAACTTCAAAGGCGAATTTCTCAATATTTTGTTTTTTTTTTTACCCACAGATTCCAGATTTTCAAATAGTTGGATCTCTGCCAAATGTCATATTCAAACCATGCATCAATGGAAAGCAAAGCAGATAATGTATAATTATCTATTTTTTTTTAAAAAAAAGGCCCTTATGACTGGTTTTGTGGTCCAGGGTCACCCATGTAAACAAACACAGCTCAATAAAAGGCCTGAATGCGTGCTCAAGTCGGTTTAAATGCACCGTGCATCTACAGGATTCGAGGGAGATTACATAAGGATTCTCTTCCCTGCTTTATTCCGTCAACTGTTGGTAAAAACGCCTTTATGTTAATATAGGACATGCGAACACAATGCGACACACATTGCGCAACAGATCGGTCGCGACCAATAGCGTGACGCTCCGCTCGGGGTGTGTAGCCTTGACCAAATATACACCAAATATAACGCTAAATATTTGATAGAGCTTCGATATTTGGTCACGTAGAGCGAGCGAAAGACGTAAAGTAGTGCGTCTGTTCAGCTGTTCGGCTACTAGTGAGCATCGAACGCAGATATTGAGACACGGCCATTGTTATGATGAAGATGGATCGGGAACATTCTGGACGTCTTCTGTAAACAGACGAGCTCTGGAAATATACAGCACATAGCGCCGAGCCTCCAGACAAATAAATGACGGGTTTCACATACATGAACTTCGACGCTGTACATGTTTTAGGATTCTAACAGAAGACAACATTTACACACTGAAAACAGAGAGAGACTCACATGACTGCACGGTTTTAGAGAGCCTCGAATTAATGCGAAAACCGATCATTTATCAAGAACAGCCAGGTCTTCATTCAAGCAGGCAATAGAATCGGAATTAATCGGCTTCTTAAAGAGATAGCGCACTCAAATAGAAATTCACTCGGATGTTTGCCTTCGTTGCTCTTGCCTTCTTTTCGAGGAGCGCAAAATGAATATTTTAGACTAACGTTACTGACAGCTTCGGTCACTGTTGACTTTCGAGGTATTTTGTATGAAGCGAATGGCTGTCATTGACGCCTCTTTTCGTGGTCCACATAAAAATACAACATTTTTGGAGTAAACAAGCATTTTGACGCAATGCCATTGAGATGCAACGATATATATATACATATACGTTTGCTTAACCCACAACAAACGCCTCAGTTTGACACATTGCGACTGTTCAATGCCAGATACTTACATTAAACGACCGTGTTTTTGTCTCCTGGTGGCTTCCGCTTCGGTTCCTAGCTAACAGTTATCGAAAAGATTATTCCAGTTAGGTTGCATCAATATTAGCTGTTTTTCTTTTGAGAATTGTGGTATTGTTTGGAGTCTATCGTCAGGCTCCGACTCCCCACTGCCTGGGAGTTTTTACAACTCTGCCCTTTAAACTCCTGACTGGAACTCCTTTATAGCGCTCCTCCGCCACGGACATGACGGGGGCGGTGATGCGGTTTTCAGAGGTCAAAACCCAAACGTCGCTTACGATTGGACAAACGCGCTTTCGTCATGTATTTGCCTCCGAATTCTCCGTGCTGATTGGCTCAGAGCTACGCCGATAACCAAAAAGACCCGCCCCTCGACCAATAAGCGTTTAGTACATTTATGGCTGGCGTTTCTAGTTATGTGCCTTCCTCCCATACGTAGGCGATCTAAACATAATAATAATAATAATAATACACTGGCTCCTTTGTGTATTTGATTTATCGAGACACCTCGCGATGTTTATAGTTTATCGCTAAATCTGATATAGCGCTGCAGCGTATAATACGATATTTATATATAAACCTTATAAAACCCTCTGAATAATGGATCTTTTGGATTCATAAAAATTTGTAAATAAACACATAAAGCGCAGAGCGGAGTGACTTTGGTCATTTGTCCACTGAGGTGTGATCTGCCCTTGTGTGTTTTGATCCTGGCACTCTATTGGCTGGCCGTGCTTTCGTCATCATCATCTATGCAAATACACTAGTACACTCATTTCTGTAGGTTTACCTTGTGACTTTTCAAGTTATGCACTATGCATTGCTTTTTAAACGACATGCATATAATGCAAAAATAGTCAAATAACTTGCAAAAAACAAGCTCTATATTAAAGCATAGTCTATGGCTGAGTGTAAATCAAAACCCAATTAGCCTATACATCTGTGCTACATATATAGTAACACAATACAACCGTGTATAGTATCAGTATGTTGATGCCTTACACGTCTCAGATTTCATTTGCTGGGTAAACCAAGCTCCCATGTGCAAGAGGTTTAAGGTTTTTGGCGTCATGAATTGTTATAAGCCCATCCAAATATAGGCTTTGTGTACACAATAAACTTTGTTCCATATGGGTGAGGATTGCAGAGGAATATCATACACTCCAGTTCTGTCTACATTTGGGAAATGACTCCAGGCTCACAAAACAACACCATGATGCTTCTGTTTTATAAGAGAGTTGCACTCTGGGCTTAAACAGAAATTAATGCAATCCCAAATTGTGTATTTTAGCATCTATTCTCTTACTCTGGTGTTTGTCTAAGCAACGTTTTCTTATTGGCCTAATGACACCAAGGAACATGCTAATGACTGCAGAATGCTAAACTCGGCGGTCAGGATAAGCTCATTTGCTTAGCAGGGATATTGTGAACGTTCAAAGTTCAGAAAAAGCCAGCGTGGGAGGAGGGAGGAGCGACGCGGCCAATCAGCCGCCTGCTTATTACCTTTTTTGGTTCTATTGACTGCTGATTAGGTGGTTAGTGAAATGTGACCTGACGGCCTGTCTCTAAGGTTGTTGTGGAATTAAAAACACTCAATGCTTTTATGACGCCTAGGAAGCCAAACACTGTCATTCAGCATATATGTGAGGCTGTAAAACCCCGTTTCGTAATTCAAATGAGCTTTCCATTATCCAATATCAATCATCTAAATCTGTGTGCTATAGTTTATTAGAAGCTGAATGTTATATAAAGCAATTGGTGATAATACTATGATCATTTACTCATCCTATTATTGTTCTGTGCACTAAAAAAATTATATTACTTAGTATTTTAGTCTTGTTTTCCAATCCAAATATTTAAGCATTTTTCAAATCAAGATTTTTTAATAATTTACTTGAAAAGCTAAAATTCTTAAGTGTTTATGCTCGTTAAATTTTCTAAATGACACAAAATATTTATGATTTTCTGACAGATTTATTAAAATTAAGTGTGTTTTTGGTTTGAATATTTTTTTAGTTTAACAATCTCCCAACCAACCTCAGAGTAACTCTCATGCTGTCCAATAATTCAAAAAGGAATTACAGGTTTAAAGATAAATAAATAAATAAATAATAATAATGATGATAGTAATTGTAAAAAAAAAAGAAAAAAATCAGTGCATGCATATAAATGTCTACATCTGGGAAAAGAGGGAAATAAATAGATAAAATACAAAAAAAAACAAAATATAAATTCAAATCAATGAAAGGGTATTATTTAAAATTGTCAGCATAATCAATGAAAGGTTGCCACGTCTTAAAGAATTGTTTTCCCGATCCTCTTAATGAGTACCTAATCTTTTCAAGGTATAGACAAGACATCGTTAAAATTAAGATTGTTTTTGCCAAAAATGTCAGCCAGGGAAATAGAAATAAACATAAAAATAAAAATGTGGTCATAAAAATATTATAAGGGAATATTTATTCTTGTTTTAAGCAAAAACTCACCTAGTTTTCTGCAGGACACAAAATATCTTGTGTCATTGTGCATCTCAAGATTGATTAAATTGATCAAGTCTTCAAAAAATAAATAAATATTTATATATATATATTATTATTATTTTTATTTTTTTATTTTTATTTGCAGTATGACTTTCTTTCTTCTGCGAAACACAAAAGGAGGTATTTAGAGAAATGTTTCTGTTCAATGGGCACCGAAACTGTTTGGTTAACAAATATTTTCTTTTATGTTCCAGAGCAGAAAGAAAGTCATACAACATGAGAGTGAATAAATGATGACAGAATGATTATTTCGGGTGAACTATCCTTTTTACAAAACTTGACCTATACATTTACATTTTTATTTTCTGAAAGATTTTGGATTTAGTTTTGATGGATGACGTGAAAGTGAAACGTTTTCTTTACTGTTCCTTACATAAATATGACGTAGAAGCTGTAGCATAGCAACAACAAATATACCCAGATAAAACAAACGGCGGCTCCTCCCTGCTCATGACATACACTTGAAGTCAACACTGATCACACCCTGCTCTTTCTTAAGGTTATTTCAGGAGTTCGTAGCGGCCGCTCTACATTCCAGCCATGTTTGCATTCCTGCTCATTCCATCTGTTATGCTTCTGTCGCTGATGCAGTGAGATATAAGGAACGCCGTGAGTTTGAGATGCTGTTAGACGGCTGAACAGGTAGAGAAGGGTACGAGATCCCAGATTGCTCCTCTGCAGGGGTGTGAATGAAGCGTTTCCAGCATTCACTGACTCACACGCTGGAGCTCCGCCAGTGGAGGTGGAACAGGCCGTTTACATGAAGTGATGAGAGCATCAACAACACAACACTGTTAGCAATGAGATATACGGCACACGTGCTTTCAGTTTAATCAAAATAAGACTTTTTGTAGATTTTAGTCCATGTCTTATAGCTTTATACACACACTTCTAAGGTTTGGGGTTGGTAAGATTTCATGTTTTTGAAAGACGTATCTTCTGTTCACCAAGGCTGCATTTATTTGATCAAAAATACAGTAAAAAATTAAGAAATATTATTGCAATTTAAAATAACTGTTTCTATGTGAATCTCTGTTAAACTGTAATTTATTCCTGTGATCAAAGCTGTATTTTCAGCATTACTCCAGTCTTCAGTGTCACATGATCTTCAGAAATCATAATAATATACTGATTTGCTGCTCAGGAAACATTTCTGATTATTATCAATGTTGAAAACAGTTGTGCTGCTTAATATTTTTGTGAAAAATGTGATACATTTTATTTTTCAGGATTATTTGATGAATAGGGAAAAACATTTATTCTTGATTAATAAAGGTATTAATTTCTTTAAAAAAAATTACTGACCCTAAAACTTTTAATTGCACTATTTATTTATTTATGATCTATATACTACAAGCTGTATTGTTGTGTGTATTTAAATGTGCTACACAGCAAAAAAATAAATAAATAAACAATCTGTCTTGTTTTCCAGTACAAATATCTAAACATTCTTAAATCAAGACACATTTAGCAAAAGTCATAAGTCTTGTAAGTCTCGTTTTCTGATAAATGAATCAAAATTAAGTTTTTTGTTTTTAAAATAAGAAAAAAAAAACATTGCCAGGGGGCAAGAAAAATAATATTGTTTTCCTTTTGAATTAATATGATTTTTCTTATACCATTGTCAGATGTTTTGTTTTTGTTTTTGTAAGCAAAAACGAACTATTTATTTATTTTCATTTGGAAAACAAGACTTACTGTAGTATCTCAAGTCATTTTGCATCTCCAGTAATCTTGTACTGGAAGGAAAACAGTATAAAATAAGCAAAAAATAATAATACAAAAAAACTTGTTTTGAAACAATGCCGGATGGAATAATATCTCGTTTTTTTTTATTATCATTACCTTCATATTTCAAAGTCCCTTTCACATTCAGTAGTTGTTTAATGAGGAGCTTTACTGAAGTCACAGGCTCCTGCCAAAGGCCTGAACACCACCGTACAAATCATACAGACGCTATAATATTTACATCTGTGTTGCAGCTCTAGCAGATCAGCTGCTCTGCTCTCAGTTAGTGATCAGAAACAGCTTTACACTTGACTATGCAACACATTATAGCTGCCAATGATCAGAAAGAAGGGAAGTTTGGCGGTCCGACTCAATGTTTATTAGTGACTGAATGCCTCCTAAAGCACTCAAATCTACATTTCCATCTTTTTATTCTCATGTAAATCTAAACACACTGCAGGTGTAATGAGCTGGATTCACTGACAGATGACAGAAGAGAGAGGAAGGAGGAGAACAAATGCTTTCGACGCTCTATTGTTTGCACAATATAACATCATTGTTGCTTTAAATAAAAGAAATGCTAACTGAAATAAAAATACGCTTATTTTATTTCAGCTATAGCTGTGAACTTGTGCCAGTGAGGTCAGAAAAATAAAGTACTTGTTGGCCCATCGTTACAGAAGCATAGTGTGTCCCACTTCATCGTCACTCATGAGTCCAGCACAGCGTTTCCTCCATCCCAGTACAGTCAGTTATGATAATATAATAATGTGTTTTGTTGTGAGCTGATGTTGACAGGTTATATATCTGGATGGTAATGCGGTCAGTGTGGTCTGACCGGCCGGTCGCTCCTGTCTCTCAGGGCGAGTCCACATGAGCTCATATCATGCCCCGCCAACAGTTTAGTTAGTGATAAGAGCCTAACGTCCTGCAGAAGAATGACCCCGGTTATCTAACAAACACCAAGCAGAGCCTTAACAAGAACCTCCAGGATGGAGTGAAGTCTTCTCTGGATGTTGAGATGTGGTGGAGTCCTCAGATCTGGATCCTCCCAAAACCAACAACATTGTTCTGAAAGTAAAGCATTCAGAAGGAGTTTCACAGCCTCACAGAACAAGGTAAAGTTTTCGTGATGCCATAAGAGAAGCATTTTAAGGTCTGTGCAAAAAAATCACTTCAAAATTGCGAGTAAATTTCACTAATAATACAAAGAAACAACAGGTACATGGTAAAAAAAAGATTTTTCCAGGTTGTAAATAAAGCAAAGATCATTGGAGTACAAGAAAATATAATTTCAGCCTTTCTACTTCAAAATATCTTATTTTATTCAGTGCATTACTTGCCGATTCTTCAGTGTAACAGTGACATTTTGAAGTAGATAGAAATAGTATTTTCTTCTCTAATTTTTACCTACACTGTTATAAATAAATAAATAAAGTAATACAATTGAGGTAAGGTTATTATAGATCATCAAAACAAACTAAATCCATAAAACATTAGTGCTGTCAAATGATTAATCGCATCCAAAATAAAAGTTTTTGTTTACATAATATATGTATGTGTATTGTGCATATTTATTATGTATATTATGTATATTTATATGTATATTTATATTTTTTATATATAGTATTATTATGTATATATAAATACACACACATCCAGAATATATTTTTACATGTATATACATTTATATATTTATATTCTTATATTTTTATATTAAATTAAATTTATATTATATTAAATACAAATATATTTAATATATAAACATAAAATTTTTCTTAAATATATACATGCATGTGTTTGTATTTATATATACATAATAAAAATACACAGTATATATACATATATAAACTATTTTTATTTTGGATGCGATTAATCGTTTGACAGCACTATAAAAAATACTTGAAATAAATTAAATGTTAATTAAAATAAAATAAAAAACAGTATATTTTATTTCAGATAGTTAACAAGGAAACATTTCTCATTTGGTTTAACTTGATGTACTAAAATAACTAAATATATAGATATATTTAAAACAAAAAATATAAAAATGACAATACATTAACAATAACAATACTAAATTTACAAGACAATACTATTATAGCCTTTCTGCTTAAATCTGTATGTTTCAGTCAATGCATCATTTGTTGATTCTTTATTTATTTTTTGTGTAAATTACTAGCCATTTCTGAAACAAAACTGTTTCTACACCAGTTTTTTTTTCAGTGTAACACATCAAATCAAATGTGAAGTTCTGAAGTAGAAAGAAGTAGTATTTTCTTGTGAAATCTCCAATAATCTGTATTATTTACAACTTATTTTTAATTTAATATATTTTTCTTATGACCATTATTATCAGCATAACAATTGAGTGAAAAGTTGGATAAATTCTCATGTATTTCATAATGTTTTAGTATTTAGTTCGTGAAACCTGATGCTCATGTTCTCCATGATTTGAGATCCAAAGAACATATGGAGTGAAAAACTGTCTATTAGTCTTAAATGGAAAACATTTTCAGAATGTTTCTTTTATTTTTTTCATCCTAAAGATTTCTGTTCAGGTTTGAATTTGATTTTAGTCCCACATTTTTTTTTTTTAGATCAAACTGATTCATGTCAGCAGATGCAAACTAAAACCAATATGCTGACCTGAACCTTTTAAAATCTCAAACGAACCAAATCCTCATGAATCTGTATATTTTGTGAGTTTTGCTCCTCGGGAATCTCAGCTCCATTAGTGTCTGTGACTCTCTGATGGCTGTTTCCTGATGGAAGTGTTTCTTTCTTCTTCTGGTTTTAAGCGTGCTTGCACTCGAGGTGGACAGTCTAATTACAGCCTCTTCACTGAGGAAAATGTCAGTGAGATTTATGAAATGTAAAGGCTGTTTCAGGAGCACATCATCTTGCCCTTTTTGTTTTTGTCCTCAAATTCAATTACAGCTTCTTTTGTCGCAGCCCGTCTTTATAAGTTGTTATTTCAGCTCTCTCAGGGGGACTGAAGCGGTCTAGACCAGAAACCGCTACACTGACCTTCTAGTCTTTTTCTCCTTCTGTTGTCTTTCTAAAGCTTAACGATTACATTTTACACTAAATCTTGGGTTCTTTTTAATTCTTAGATTCAGTTTTAACCCTTGGTGGATTACATCTAAACTCTAAGAAAAGTCTATAAAAAAGGATCCAATGTACTATGTTAATACAAAGGATTTTTCCATATAGATTGTTTTAGTAGTTTTTGCTATAAACACTAGCAATATACAAGTAAAACAACTGTAAAAAAACATTAAGGTTTGAAATACAGTGGGGGAAAATTATTTGCTGATTTTGTACGTTTGCCCACTGACAAAGAAATGATCAGTCTATAATTTTAATGGTAGGTTTATTTGAACAGTGAGAGACAGCATAACAAAAAAAACAACAGAAAAACGCATTTCAAAAAAGTTATAAATTGATTTGCATTTTAATGAGTGAAATAAGTATTTGAGTCTCAGCTTGTTACCTGTATAAAAGACACCTGTCCACAGAAGCAATCAATCAATCAGATCCCAATCTCTCCACCACGGCCAAGACCAAAGAGCTGTCCAAGGATGTCAGGGACAAGATTGTAGACCTACACAAGGCTGGATTGGGCTACAAGACCATCGCCAAGCAGCTTGGTGAGAAGGTGACAACAGTTGGTGTGATTATTCGCAAATGGAAGAAACACAATAACTGTCAGTCTCCCTCGGTCTGGGGCTCCATGCAAGATCTCACCTCGTGGAGTTCCAAAGATCATGACAACGGTGAGGAATCAGCCCAGAACTACACGGGAGGATCTTGTCAATGACCTCAAGGCAGCTGGGACCATAGTCACCAAGAAAACAATTGGTAACGCACTTCGCCGTGGAGGACTGAAATCCTGCAGCGCCCGCAAGGTCCCCCTGCTCAAGAAAGCACATATACAGACCTGTCTCCATCCAAAATCCAGCTCTTTGGCATCAACTTAATCAGAATCAGAATTAGCTTTATGCCAGGGCATTGAAAATGGGTCATGGATGGGTATTCCAGCATGACAATGACCCAAAACACACGGCCAAGGCAACAAAGGAGTGGCTCAAGAACAAGCACATTAAAATCTGTGGAGGGAGCTGAAGGTTCGAGTTGCCAAACGTTAGCCTCAAAACCTTAATGACTTGAAGAGGATCTGCAAAGAGGAGCGGGACAAAATCCCTCCTGAGATGTGTGCAAACCTGGTGGCCAACTACAAGAAACATCTGACCTCCGTGATTGCCAACAAGGGTTTTGCCACCAAGTACCAAGTCATGTTTTGCGAAGGGGTCAAATACTTATTTGAATTTATAACTTTTTTTTTTCTGGATTTTTTTGTTGTTATTCTGTCAAATAAATATACCATTAAAATTATAGACTGATCATTTATTAGTCAGTGGGCAAACATACAAAACCAGCAGGGGATCAAATAATTTTTTCCCCACTGTATGTGTAAAATTAAAATAATATGTACTTGTAATTTTTTGCCAGGACATTATCCATTTTTCTACCTTTTTCCCCTTACACTGTAAAAAAAAATTTCAAAGCAGGATGATAAAAAGTTAATTAAAACTAAAATGAAAACCATTAAAAAAATAAGAATTTTCACTTGAAATGAAATAATTAACTGAAATAAAATGTATAAAAAAATTAAACTTATTGTATTTGAGCAAGTTGCCAAGGCAGCATTTCTAATTTTCGTTAAGTTTAACCGGGTGTAAAATAACTAAAACTAAATTAACATTTATTAAAATACAGACATATCTAAAACAAAACAATAATAATAATAATTAAAAAGCAACAAAATTACTAAAACATTAACTAAAATTAGCATAAAAGCAGAAAATATAAATAAAATGCAATAAAATTCTAAACATTAAAAAAACTAGTATCTCAAAGATACTAAATACTAATTCACCGTTTTGAAGATGTAAATAAAATAAAAGTGTTTTACAGGAAATATTATTTCAATTTTTTTACTGTGTTTAAATGAAAGAAATTCAACGTTTAAAAGTTTCAAATGTTTAATTCAATGTTTAATTCATATTTAATTGCTGCTTGCCATTTCTTTGTGAAATGTAGTCTACTAGCAATTTCTGAGTGAATATCGTTTCACCATTTTTTCAGTGTATTAAAATATAATATAAAATAAAAATGTAGAAATTAAGTCAAATTAAACACACACACAAAAACTAATATTTGTACTTTTTCTGTCAGAAGAAAATGAGTGTGAAAATTAGGATTTAAGTATTAAAAACACTTTTGTCACTTGCAGCAAAATTTTTTTTTTTCAATTCAATTAAAGTCCAGTGTCCAGTCCAGGCCTCACTGACTTTGAGGACAAAACAGTTTTTAAAGTATCTTTCAAAATATCTTCCAGGTTTGGAATGGCATGATATGATCACAGAATGATCATTGTTGGGTGAACTGTCCCTTCAATGATCCTAAAATGAGCCAAAAGCTCCACACTGGGGCTTCAGATACATGCATGTTGAATGTAGGCCCTCGCAATGAAATCATAAGCACATCTCTGAAATCTGATCTGAAGAGGCTGTTGTCTGTAGAGATGAGCTAAGCTCAGAATGTCGCGCGGCCGTGCTAACTGCTTCAGAGCCGGTGTGAAAAGCCATTCATCACCCAATCCACAGATTGAAGGAATCACTAAAGCCTTTCCTTCTCCTCAGACGCTGGGTTCTTCATGGGAAGCCTGTGTTTAGGTTTAGTCCAAAGTAAACAGGGCCTGTGCACACATATAGACTGACTTCTCTTCTTCTCATCGCTGAATATTCTTCAGGCATCCGAAGAGGTTGGCGTGTCCAAAAAAGACTTTGTTTCGACGCTAAAAATAGGAGTATTTAGCAGAAACTCTATGTGAATGTGTGTGAAACGGAGAAAGCGAGAGTGTTGCCAGCGTTTCAGAGAAACACATGTCAGTTGACTATATAAGCCCATCTGTTTGAAAACAGCTCTTATGTCGAGCAGCGAACGCGAGAATATGAATATTTAATCTCTCCCGAAAGAAGAGGAAAACAAACAATGGGACGATGTCTGACCACGTCTCTGGCCAGATTCACAAAACCCGTCTGCATGCTCTTCTTGTACATGAAAGGATTCTCCATTATCTCAGTGTATTAAATGATTAAATGATTATGAGACAGTAAGAGGCCTGTTAAAGCTGTCGCACACAATCTACTACATGCTTTCTGTCTCTGATTGATCTTTTCTTTTAGTGTAATTGTACAAATGTCCAGCTTCAGCTGCTGCTTCACGTATCTTTTCTATGTCAAATCTTTACTATTAAGTAAACGTAAGAATAGCTTAAATCATATTTCCAGATGAGCACTTACTGGACTGAAGCAGCTCAGCTTTACTTGATTCTCCATCAGTCGTTTTTTAGAAAGAGTCTCAAATCTGATCATCAGGATCTTCTGAGGAACGTTTGTTTCCAGAAGCTTTACTTTCAGTGTTCCTCAGCGGAGGAATGATCTTCACAAACCTCCAGAACATCTCACATCTTCTGAGGAGCGTTTATTTCTTCATCTCTCAATCAGCATTGCATTGCATTATATGTTTGGATCATTTCAATCTCATCTTACTGAGACATATTATTGGAGATATAGAGTGACGAATGATATTTATATAATTTTATGTAAGTATCTGCTATAAAGATCTCATTGATTTACATTACAAACATCAGACTTTCATCAAATATCAGCATCTGCAATGAATGGCATATTTTTGGTCAGTTTGAGTCTCTGAATAAAACTGAGCTGTTTTTTCCCTTCATAGTCTCACTATATCAGACTATATGAGCCATAAAAGCTGACGTGTGTGTGTGTGTGTGTGTGTGTGTGTGTGTATGTATGTATATATATATATATATATATATATATATATATATATATATATATATATATATATCAGGCTTTACAGGGTTCAAATCAGTTGCAGTAGTGTTGGATAGTTTGTTAGATTTTCTTTTATTTATGGAAAAGTAATATAGCACAATGTGCAGTGATATGAATTGCTTAAAACAATGTACATTAAGTGAGGGGGAAAGCCGAAATATGTCCTCTATGAATGACAAATTAAAATTCTGCTATATTCTACAGTAATCGTCTCTAAAGCTCAGAAACCGAACGCAAGGGTCAAAACAAAGCATGCATGAGTAATTCTCTATTCAAAAGTAATAACATTCTCAAATGTCCTTCATCCTCCAGACACTGACATGCTGTGCTTGGCAAATGATTTGAGAG
The DNA here is from genome assembly GCF_936440315.1 of Barbus barbus. Classification (NCBI taxonomy): domain Eukaryota; kingdom Metazoa; phylum Chordata; class Actinopteri; order Cypriniformes; family Cyprinidae; genus Barbus; species Barbus barbus. The sequence goes on along the minus strand of NC_136716.1, from coordinate 2,236,983 downwards.
CTTTTGGTAGCTGTTTATAGCCAAATGCAAATAACGATGGATTCATCAAGTGTTTTAGACTGGGGGTTTTCAAAAGTTTGATGCCACAGACCCCCAAATATGATGATGCCTTTGCATGGGACCTCTCACTAAAACTCAAAGGCAGTTATACATTTTCATGTATAACCATTTATGCTAAGAAAAATTCTCTGGATGAACAGACAGACAGATAGACAGACAGATAGATAGACAGACAGATAGATAGACAGACAGATAGACAGATAGATATGCTTTTTTCTCTAAAATATTTCTTTCAATCGAGTAGCTTGTGTTTCATCACATAATAAACGTCACAATTATTATTATTTTCTAGGTAGTCTTAGCAATTAAGCTATTTACATTTTTATATATTTAAAAAATAGAAAAATACAAATATTGAATGAAAGTGAAAATACTTGTTTATTAAAGTATTTAAAACGTATTTTTATTTTAATAAATGTAAATAACAAAAAACAAATATTTGTATTTAATATTTAAAATATTTATGAAAAAATATTTTAGTTTGATTTGTATTTTTTTTTTTAGAAACGAAAAATAAAAGTATTAAATAAAATATTTATTTATTTATTTTAATCTGCCCCCTAGCAGCCCATGGACCCCAGTGTGAAGCCCTCTGCTTTAGGTGAACCAGTGTGAGAGAAACTCATATAGCCTATATGTGTGTGAGCGTGACAGTCACAGCAAGCTTTTCAGCTCACATATAACTTGATTGATCACTTTCTTTGTGCTGGTCGCTGCACACACAGAGTCACGATTTCCCAGACAAACAGTCCAAAAACAGCCGACGTAGCAGTATTTGCATTGTGCGTGTGCATGCGTGCGCATTTTCCCCTTCGGGACGCCGTGCTTCTCCCGTTTCCAGTCTCTCTTTTAGCTTCGCCCTAGTTCAGAGTCCGCTAATTAATCATGCATTATTGAGAGCCGCTGCTGGATGAGGTTCTAGCCTCGCTGCAGTACAAACACACGCATGCAACTCCACTGTAAGGACATCCGGGGTCAGGTACGCTCGTGCAACGAAACGTTTACAAATCTCATCGTGTTCTTTTAAATGAGATGCCATCTGCAATCTTGCCACGGGCGTCCTGTTATGATGCAAATGACCTCGGTCTGAGTGCAGACACAACATTACAGCGGGTATTATCTTGTAGAAATGTGCTCAGAGCGAACGCGCTGTTTCTTGTGCGGCGTTGGTGCGGATCCAGGGCCAAACCTGCTCTCCGCAGGCACAGATGACCGTTCCGGGGGAGGAAAAGCAAAGCCCCCGCTCAGAGCAGCTTGGCATCGCGGCGGGTCACCTGCGCTTCCTCCGCGGACACCGGCTCTCCGCGAACTCACCGTCTGCTGCTGCGCTGCTCACAGACGCGGAATAACAGCGCTTCATGCCACTGCCTTACTGGACAGAAACATGACAGTGTTCTTACTTAATGTCACGCATGTTTACAGGCAGCATCCTAAATGAAACAGACCCTTACAGAAAAACCACATGTGAACACACGGGTTTCACACATTTACACCATGAAAATGTTCCATGTCACATGTGATTTTCACAAGTTTAGTTCATGTGGTTTTTCTGTAAGGGGAACCTCATAAGGCCTATATATTTTTTAAATAAAGTCTGTTCTGCTCACCAAGGCGGCATTTACAGTATTTGGCAGAAAATATTGTACAAATTATGACATATTACTACAATTAAAAACATCTGTTTTCTATTACTCCAGTCTTCAGAGTCACATGATCTTCAGAAATCATTCTAATATGCTAATTTGCTGCTCAACAAACATTTCTGATTATTATCAATGTTGAAAACAATTGTGCTGCCCGACACTTTTGTGAAAACCGTGTTAAATTTTATTTTTTAGGATTCACAGATGAATAGAAAGTTCAAAAGAACAGCATTTGCTTGACGTAGAAATCTTTTGCAACATTTTAAATGTCTCTATTGTCACTTTTGATCAATTTAATGCAACCTTTATGAATAAAAGTCAAATCTTACTGACCCCAAACTTTCAAATGGCAGTATATCCCAATTTCCACAAAAATATGAAGCAGCACATGTTTTTAACACTGATAATAAGAATTGTAATTGCAATTATATTTCACAATATTACTGTTTTTACTGTATTTTTGATTAAATAAGCCGGTGAGCAGAAGAAATTGTATATTTACACACACACACACACACACACACACACACACACACGGTGATAGCTTTAATATATATATATACAGCCCTGAACGTCAGCGGAGACCAGGACACCTAGATGAGCCCCAGAGACTGATCCCCAGTGAAGACCCTGTCTCCAAGACGGCCATCGGGACAAGACCACAGGAACCAGATCTCATTCTGCTTTAGCCTAGATTTAAACTGCTGATTTTGTCTGGCCAGAGGAGAATGACACTATTTCGACAAACTATTTCCCCGTCTAAATACTGTAAAGCTGATATAAAGCCACCCAGCTCTATATCAAGCCGATGTAAAGCTGCTTTGACACAATTTGCATTGTTAAGAGCACTATACAAATAATAGTGACTTGACTTGACATATATATATATATATATATATATATATATGTGTGTGTGTGTGTGTGTGTGTTATATAGTCAATAACTTTATTTTTATTTTTATGTAATAATTTATTTAATTTTAATTATTTAAAAAGTTATACACACACGCATTGATTACCTAATTTTCTATTTTTTATTTATTTTCACTGAACACATTGTGGGGAAGTCGTGGCCTAATGGTTAGAGAGTCGGACTCGTAACCTAAAGGTTGCGACGAGTTCAAGTCTCAGGTCCGGCAGGGATTGTAGGTGGGGGGAGTGAATGTCCAGCGCTCTCTTCCACCTTCAATACCACGACTGAGGTGCCCTTGAGCAAAGCACCGAACCCCCAACTGCTCCCCGGGCGCCGCAGCATGCTCCTTGTGTGTGCACTTTGGATGAGTTAATTGCAAAGAACAAATTCCGAGTATGGGTAACCATACTTGGCCACGTCACGTCACTTTCGCAATGCATCCCAGGTTTGTTTTGTCCTTGACAGATACATGTAAAGCTTTCTTGGAATTTAGCCAAAAAAGCTCTCTTAGAAGGCGGCATAATTAAGTTGACTACCTTCATGTTTGTTAGTGTGATTATAAGTCCATCATGCAGAAATGCTGAAGGTGTTTTGAATCTCATTTGTTCTTTAGACAGCTGCTAAGGTGCAAGAGGAACGAGATCTCGCTCCCTCCTTTCAATGCTCCCGAGGTTCACTTCTCAATATTTCATGCCGAGCAGGAGCTCTCAACGTAACCAGACATTCAGAGGACTCTTTGAAAGGCTATTTTGTTTGCTGTGGAAATTTGGTGAGATGAGCCATACAAATGAACTCGATGAATATGGAAATAGCCAGAGAGAGTCGGTGATGACTAAGAACGAAGGTGAAAAATTCACAGCTGACAAGTCTTGCTCCCAGTTGTTGTTTTTTTCTGGTGAGCTTGAATTGTATTTTTGGACATTTCGTGTCATCGGCAGATTTCTCAATATATGAAAATGAATAAGCAATCAGATTCTGGCACAAATGATGACAGAATTTTCACTTTTTGGGTGAACTATCCCTTTGCATTTCCATATGTTTTTCATACAAAGCAACTGTATTACTTCAGCAGACATTTAATATAGTATTCGATTCCTACGACTCAGGATCAACAGTAAAACGTGCCTCAATTTTGCAAGACTTAGAAAATGTACATTTATATCCAATTCACTGCAGTTTCCAGCTGAAGTGAACACGAGTGGCAGTAAAATACCAGCAACCTTATTTCTTTTCATACAGATTATGATTACAAGGGCAGTTTATTGATTATTTTTAGGTGGTTCCTTGCACAATATTATGTTATGATCTCAAAACACTTTTATCATAGTGCATAATATGTAAGCTAACACATTTTGATGTTTGCACCTCATAACCAGCTCCATATTTTGATGTTTTCCGATGTAGTAAACTTGCTCGTTAGCACACCTGGTACAGCATTGCACTTGTGATGTGAAGCGCTCCTGTGAAACACGAGTCATGATGAAAGAGCTCAAAGACTAGAAGCAATATAAAAGGACATGGTTGCTTCAGCAAATGTGTATTTTATCTCACGTTTGCTTTTGTTAACACTATCATTTACCTTTAGGATCAGATTTAGTTACATTATTTTTTAATGCGATACAGCATTAACCTTTTAGCACATTTCATTTCGATACTGTCGTTATATGAACAACAACCAGTGTAATAAAATGCTGTCAGTTTCAGATAAAATGGAGTCCGCTTTTAGTGCCACTCAATGGACATTTCACTTTAAAAGTGTTGCAAAATGGGCAAGAAGCAAAGGAATATAATTTGTCGAAATGCCACCACAGGCACGTTTTTCCAGTGAGCCTGAGGTGCATTCATATAGCCTGCTTCTCACAAACTTCAGTAATGTTTCTTAAAAGTTTTATAAATGTTAGGACAAAATGTTCTTAAAGCACTGTTTATGGAATGTTCCCATAACTTTATTAATATACGCTCTCATAACATTGAGAAACCTTTAAGAAACTATTTTGTAACTTTTAAATAACGTTATATTTACAACAAGAGCATTTTAGGTAAAAATAAAGTTAGTAGAATATTGTAAGAAATATTTTTGTACCCTTTAAAAAAACATTCTGATCCCCACAAGAAAACTGGACATTTCAGCATTTTAGAAACGTTTCAAAATAATATTCCCACAACCTTTTTATAACCTAAATTTGTTACCTGGGTTAATGGTGTTTTGCACGGTTGACAATTCCAGTCCCCATTCACTTTCATTATATTCTCCAGTGTTTAACTGAATAAAAGTGTCTGGAATGACACGAGGGTGCAAATGAAACAGATGTGTAAACGTTGACAGGATTTTCATTTTTGGCTGAACTGTTCCTTTAACAATCACAATTTATTTTGCCATGATCTCACCGGGTCAAGACTCTCATTGGACTCGCAGTCATATGAGAACTGATACTATCGCTGCTGCTCACCAAAACAGGATACGGTTAAACTAGAGTGTGTCCATTAGGAGGCGTGTATGTGTGTGAGTGTGTGTGGACAGACACGGGGAAAATAGCACCTCTCATATGACCGACCAACACGCAAGACCCAATAAACACTCTCGACACGACCTCAACATTTGATCCATTTCATGCGAGAGCCAAGGTTGTTTACTGCTTAATTCACGACGCTGGGCTGGTGTTTGCACGGGCCGTGAGCTCAGGGCTGGGGAGGATAACAGATGAGGTGGCCCTGTGTGTTTGGGCGGTGGGGGTTGGTGCGTCTCACCCCACGGCACAAACAAGCTCTTTTTATAGCCGAACAGCCAGCTGAAGACTTAGGATCAGCAGAATGCAATTTAGAGCCGGCCATCTCTTAAGTTACATCATAAGACCTCCTGAGGATGTGACCAATTGCATAAAGATTCACTAGCAGCCCTTTGTTGCTGAATATGTTTGACCTGGAGTGGAATAAAATCACTCCAAATGATTAAAATTGCCTTAGTTTAAAGGACAAATATCTGAACATTGTTAAATTAAGACATAAGCAAACTGACTTTTTGTTTTCTGAAAAAAATTATCAAAATGGGGTGACTTTTAGCTTAAAATGAGCACAAATATCTGCCAATGGGTTCGGAAAAATCAACTGGGAAATGATTTTTCTGACTCTACTGGTGGGGTATCAAGATACAATAACTTGAGAAGTTTCTTTATATATCTTTCTTTATATATATATATATATATATAATTAAGTGATTTTTTATCTCAAGTTAATGTATCTTAACTTAAGAGCACGACAAAAACAAAAAAAAATTAGATTTTATTTTTTTACTGGAAAACAAGACACAAATACAGTTGAGCTCAGATTTCGATTTGCATAATAAATGGTGCATTTGCAAACAGACCTATTGTGATTTGCACAAGGCTTTTTTTCAGTCCATTTATGCTCTGATTCAGTCTGTTTCAGCAAATGCATTGCTCTTCAGTGTCAGCGTGTTTGAATTTCAAATTAGTGCACTGATGGAAAATATCCTCGGGCTAAATTGTTAAATATTTGAGCCTAACATTTAGAGTGTTATTTATTGCATGCAAGATAATTGAAATTGATTCATCACACTGGTTCAAAACATCGCCTGTCCACTCGCAGGAATTATTGTTTTTGAAAGCAATATAATCTCCAAGAGAGTAACAATATGAGCAATATCAATATGGCTCAGAGGAACAGCAACAAGGAAAAATCAATGGCGATGAGGTAATGCATGAATGCAGAGGTCTGACCCGGAGACCTTCATTTGCGCATGTGTCAGACCTTTGTGCTCTTCCTTTGAAAAAAAGTGTTGTGATAGTGAGAATATTGAGATATATTTTAGGTTTCAGTTCAGTCCCTCAAATGAGGCTGAACAGAGAGCAGACACATCTCTCTGTTTCTGCACATCATTTTCTCAGCAAGGTCTCAAACTGTGCTCCGATTTGCCAAGATACCAAAGTCTTTGATCAAAAGCCAGAGATCTGTCATCAAAATTCCTCCAAGACCAATTCTGAGCTACAGCATCTATACTTTATAGGTCTGTACTCATGATTTGTCTTGTGTTTCTTTTCCTATTTTAGGATAAACACCTGAGACAAAGTTGATATTTACATATAAAATAACTGAGAATACCATGAATAAGCAATATGTTCAACTTATTTAGGCCATGAAAAAAGACTAAATTTTCCATGCACTCGTGGTCTTTTTTTTTTTGAGTAATTATGCTCCACAAAAATATTGGGCAGCACGACTGTATTCAACATTGATAATAACCAGAAATATTTCTTGAGCTGCAAATTAGCATATTAGAATGATTTCTGAAGGATCATGTGACACTGAAGACTGAAAATTCAGCTTTGATCTCAGAAATAAATTACATTTTACAATATATTCACATAAAAAACAGTATTTTAAGTTACTACAAATTTACTAAAACAAAATTACTAAAACGTTAACTAAAATTAAAATGTAAACATATTTAAAATAAATATTAATATTAATAAAGAATTAATAAAACGTAATTCAAAATATTATTATATTTATAAAGTGCTTTTGAGGTTTGAAAGACACAAAAAATAATATTATTACTCAGTATTTTTGTCTTGTTTTCCAGTACAAATATCTAAACATTTTTAAATCGAGATACATTTTTTAAGAAACAAAATGACTTGTCTAGCTTTCTGGAAAATAAGTTTAAAACAAGACAAAATATCTGACAATGGGGTCAGAAAAATCAACATAATTCATAGGAAAAACTAATTTATTTTTCTTAAACCACTGGCATATTTTTTTAAACAACTCACTTCAATATGCTACATTTTCCAAAAACAATAAATAAAATAAAATCACATTTTATAATAAAGCTAATATATCTTGATTTAAGAATGTTTAGATTGCCTACTGGAATTTGTTTTTTTTTTTTTTGTGCAGAGAGTAGTGATGACAGAACATTAATAATTTTACCGTTAAAGCAGGTTATAATTACTGTTTGTTCTGCCATAATATGCATGTTGTTTCCTAACAAATGCATAAATAAATAATAAAAGGAGAGAAAGAAAAACAGAGGGAGAGAATGAAAAATCACAAAGCTTTAAAGCCTACTCTCCGTCTGTCACTGTTTTCATCATCTGTAATATTAGAGAAAGCAAATGCTTTTAAAGTTAATGCCATCTGAATTTGGCTTTAACTTCTGCTGGAACGATCCTGTTTAAAAGGTGTGTGAACGTGTGTGGGAAAGAGCGAGAGCTTACGCAACCGGACCCGAGGGAAGAATTATGGGTTACGCTGCATTTACATAGAAGTGTTTGGATAGAAAGATAGATTTTACTGTCACGACACAGTGTGAAGCTGCAGGTAAAGGTGAGCGTTTCTGATGCATGACGGATAGAAGCGTGTTCTGAGTCACGAGAACATTAATTGGTCACAAAGCAGAAGCGTGTTTAACACGAGCCTTGTCCTGAGCTCAATCATTTCACAGACTGCCATTAATTCCTTCTTGGAGCCGAGACTGAATTCACAGACTGGATCTGTTTGATAGGAATTCATTAGAATTTGGAGCGCACTAAGATCTGATGCAAGTTACTGCAAGACGGAAGATGTGAGGAAAAATGAATGCATTCATTCTGGCCTGTCAGACTGCAGACGCTTACTATAGTGCATCCATTATTAATGTATTTAAATACTACTGAAAGTCTGTGTAAAATGTCTTAAGTCTTAAGATGCATCGAAACCAATTCCAGAAGTGGATTCTTCTCTGGTCTTGGTCTGAAATGATATTTCATGATAAAGCAATCACGTTCAGAGGAGGTGCATACATTCTCAATGTCTTTGAATGCAAATGTAATGCAGTCGAATGAGTCACTTTAGAAAGCGTATCAGGAAATGCAGACCACTGACAGCAGTCGTGATGCAGCTCACAACGCTCAAATAAATACAAATATGAGATGAATGAGACAGAAGTGTCCATTATGTTCCCTAATGGTTCAGGAAACACTGTAGGAAAAAGATTTGTGTAAAAACAGAAAGTTAGTCTGGAAATACAGTAAGGTTAGAAGGTATAAATGCACGTCTAAATCCAAACTTTTTAATGCGAAAGAAATTAGGAAAAATAAAATAGATTTTACTCCTCTCAAAAATGAACATTATTTCATCATTTACTCCCTCTCATGTCGTAACCTAGATTTATAAAATTATATTTGATATATTATATCTGTATGACTTTCTTTCTTTCGTGGTTATCAGCAATAATATTTTAAAATATGCTTCACAGAATGAAGAAAGAGGTACAGTTTTGAACAACATGAGGCTGATTAAATGATGACATAATAATGTTTGGTTGAACTAAACCTTTAAGGGTGATATTTTATAAAGGCAACATTTAAAAAAAAAAAAAAAATAGTTGTCATTTATATTTTTTTGAGTTCTAAAGAAAAAGCTGAAAAACATTTGTATTGCTAAAACATAGGATTTGTTTATAGAATTTATTAACAATAATCCTTATAGAATTGTTCTGATTAATCTCAAGTCAAGTCACCATTATTTATATAGGACTTTTTACAATGCAGATTGTGCCAAAGCAGCTTTACAGTATTAAACAGGGAAACAGTGTGTCGAAATAGTGTTCTGTTCTCCTTTGGCCGGATGAAACCAGCAGTTTAATTCTAGGCTGCAACAAAATCAGATTGTGCAGAGGACTCATCTGGTTCCTGTGGTCTTGTCCCGATGGCCGTCTAGGTGACGAGGTCTTCGGAGGGAATCTGTTTCTGGGGTACATCTTAGTTGTCCTGATCTCCGCTGACATTCAGGGCTACAGAGGTCATCTCTAGGTGCTGATCCACCATCTGGACTGGATATGGACTAGATCCGGGAGACTGCAGTGACCATCTGATTTGGATACAGACTGGATCTGGTGGATACGGTGACCTCGGAATAAGAATGAAACGGACTAATATTACCGCAGATGCCGTTCTTCTAACGATGTAACAAGCACATTGTGTGTTATGGGAAGTGTTCCCGGTTCAGGTTGACCTAATTAATGCAGCCTAACAATCCTTTTACGGATTTGAATGATAGAAATGTGTTAAACCCTATTCGCACGGGATTAGTATTACCTGGTGACCTCTAGTCATTTGTAATCATTACGAAGGTTGTCTGTGATCTTAATCCCGTGCGAATCACCCATGCCTGTAATTTGTAAAGTAAAAATTCCCCTGCAAATGACCTACCATATTTCTCAGAACACGAGGTCCTGTGATAATATTAGTCCCGTGCGAATCGGCTTCTCTGTGATTTGGCCAGTATTTCACAATGTCATATATCATTTTTTTTTTCAAGGTTTTTGTTTCCTGAGCGCCTTTCATCTTTTGCGAAAAATGGAGGCTGTGAAGTATTTTGGGTGCTGGGTTGTATCACTATACACTAGCTAAATTACTATACAATTTGCACTTTCATGACAAGAAAGCTGAAAACCATCAGACGAGTGAAAACAAGAATGATTAGATGGAGATGGATGTCATGTATAGCAGCATGCGGTAAGGAACATTCTTCTGTTTATGATGTATGATGTTATGCAAAGCCTTGACATCATATCCGTTAGATAAATCTGTAAATTTGAGTAAAATCACAGGCTTCGTTTATCCCGTGCAAATGCACCACACAAAATTTAGAGGGTAATTTCTAAATCACACGAGGTCCTTAGATAATACTAATCCCGTGCGAATAGGGCTTTAGTGTGTTATGTGTAAGACAGGTTAAATAGATGGGTTTTTAATCTAGATTTAAACTGACAGAGTGTGTCTGCCTCCCGAATAGTGTTGATAGATTGTTCCAGAGTTTGGGAGCTAATAGGGAGTCAGTGCAGTGTTGACAGAATATGGTCATACTTCTTGGGTCTAGTAAGGACTCTAGCTGCTGCATTTTGAACCAGCTGGAGTTTGTTTATTAAGCACGCAGAGCAACCACCCAATAGAGCATTACATTAATCTAACCTTGAGGTCATGAAGGCATGAATTAACGTTTCTGCATTTGCCACGGACAGCATAGGTTATAATTTAGATATATTTTTGAGATGGAAAAATTAGCTTGAAACGTGGTTTTCGGAGCAAAGATTCAAACAGCACACCCAGAGCTGAGTATCATCAGCATAACAGTAAAAGCTAACACCATGTTTCCTAATGATATCTCCCAAGGATAACATGTAAAGCATGACAAGAAGCGGTTCTAGTACTGAGCCTTGAGGTACTCCATACTGCACTTGTGATTGGTATGATACTTCTTCATTCACCGCCACGAACTGATGGCGGTCAGATAAGTACAAATTGAACCATGCCAAGGTTTGGTTTAACCATGGTTTAGATTATTTAACAAATTTGTAAAATTCTTCCTTCCCTATAGAAGAGAATGAGTGGAATTGTTCCTTAGGGGATCTACAGTGCATCTGATGAGATACTGTGGCTGACGGCTGCATAGTTACAATTTTATCTCTAATAGTATTGATCTTGGAAGTAAAGTTGTTCATAAAATCATTACTACTGTGCTGTTGGGAAATGTCTGCAAATGTTGATGTTATATTTTAGTTAATTTGTCCACTGTATTGAATAAATACTTGGGGTTGTGTTTGTTTTCTTCTAAAAGAGACTAAAAGTAATCAGATCTAGCTGTTTTTAGGGCTTTTCTGTAGGAGAAAGTACTTTCCTGCCATGCAATACGTAATACCTCTAACTTTGTTTTCCTCCAGCTGTGCTCCATTTTCCTCTCTTTAGGGCATGTAGTGTGCTCATTATACCATGGTGTCGGACACTTTTCCTTAATCTTCCTTAAGCGTAAAGAAGCAATTGTATCTAAAGTGCTAGAAAAGAGTCCATAGTTTCTGTTACATAATCAATTTGTTCTGAGCTATTGGATATGCTGTGGAATTGAGATAAGTCAGGAAGATTATTTACAAAGCAGTATTTTGTGGTAGAAGTGATGGTTCTACCATTTTTGTAACAAGGAGTTGAATTTGCAGCTTTAGCTATATGGAGTATACACAAGACTATGATCCGAGATATCATCACTCTGCTGCAATTCCAGGTGACAGTATTAAATCTGGAGTATGATTTTGACAATGAGTAGGTCCTGACGCATGTTGTCTAACACCAATAGCATTCAGAATGTCTATGAATGCTGATCCCAATGCATCTTTTTCATCATCAACATGGATATTAAAATCACTAACAATAAGGACTTTATCTGCAGCCAGTACTAACTCAGATAGAAAATCAGCAAATTCTTTGATAATTCTGTATGGTGCCCTGGTGGCCTGTATACAGTATCCAGTACAAACATCACAAGGAATTTATCATGAACACTTGTTTCTGGATAACGTTATATGAAGCACCATTACTTCAAACCAATTATACTTCAAACCCAACCTCTGAGAAATATTGAAGATCTCGTGACTTTTTTTCTTTTTGGGCTTTAAAAAGCATGAATGAAACCATAATAATATTACCTTTGCCATGTTTAAAATTATTTAATTAAATAAATGAAAGTATGTAATTAATTATAAATCAGTTAAATATATTCATATTACAATATTTGTATATTCACACATTCATATTATATATAAAAAATTATATTATATGTGTGTTTTTTTAAAGTTAACATTTTATTATTTTCTTAGTGTATTTTATTATGTAAAAATGGTACATTTAATTTTTTTATATCAGAAAGTTATGTATTATGCATTCATAATAGAAATGTAAATTAAATAAATTAAATTATAATTTTTTAGGTCTGCATTTTATTAACACTATCATTTTTATTATTAAAAAAAATTACATTTAATTTTTTCTCAGCAGCTGGAAATGATTGTCCAATTTTCATGGGACCAAAATATTGTAAATGAATGAATTTATGTTTTGATACATAGTGTGCGGGATTTATTCTTTTTTTATTTTATTATTTAAAAACATTACATTATATTTTCTTCTCATCAGGTGGAAAAGATTGTCCAGTTTTCATCAGAAAGTTATGAAAGCTTAATTTCTCCCCCACTGGGAAAGAAATCCTGAGCTCTGAAAGTTATGTTTTCTAATGCATGAAGCTCTTTAGTCTCATAAAATTAAGGAAATTTGAGTCCTCATGATAATGGACTCTTTTAAGTTAAATTCTTTTGCTAGCACTTCTTATAAAGCGATCAAAGCAGAACTTTGGGATGACGGCATGCTACAAATACGAGCAGCCAATGAACAGAGGAAAGTGCATATGAGCAGGTGGCAAGATCAGTCCATCTGAATTCAGTCCATGATCTCAGAAAAGCCCCTTCATCTCTCTCTTTTTCATTCTTCTCTCCATCTATGCTTTAAAACAGGCGTCTGTTTGGTTAATTGCGAAGTCATCGCTCTGTATGTTGACGTGCATCATGTTTTTAGGAGCTCAGCTCCTCATCAGGTTATTTGAGATGTGCTGCGTAAACCCTTGCACACTTGTAAGACAAAACACTGCTCAATTGATCAAAGGCAGGATTTGCACATCAATATACACAATACAGGATGAATTAATGGGCTGCAAGGCTTGTTCCTCTCTCCTCTCTGCGTATCACACATAAAAAGCCGGCTGGTGCTGCTATTCTTGTTGCATTAGTGAGCATGGAGATCTGACAAAGATATATGCGTCATTAGACGTGTGCGCTAGACTGCAAATAGCCATCGTGAAGAGGAAAACATGCCCTCTGTCCGGCACACATAAAACAGCTCGTGTGAGTCCATGTCAATGTATTTAAATCACACATCTCTGCTTACACACTTTCAAACCTTTTCCTTTAGTAATTTTGACATGTTACACAAGAATGAGCCTGCTAAAATGATACCAAATGCCTCATTCACAATGACAGCTGTTTTATCACTGGAGGTCAGAAGGTCATCGCAGGCCACATCATTTGATTTTGACAAAAAAAGATATATATTTTTATTATTATTATTATTATAAAAAAATAGGTAAAGATTTTAAATGGAATGTTTTCTATCTTTTTATTTTATTATTTTGAAGTATCTGAAACACATAAAATCATGAAGAGGAAAAAAACGTTCGGCTTTTTAATTTATTTTAATTCAATTTTATAATATTTTTTTGTTTTTTTTGCCAAAAACAGTGATATGTATAATAGTTTATACAAAAATCATTTAGAACAGAAAACAAATTTATAAAAATAAAAAAAATGTGATGAATAAGTCATGATATAGCACATATTTTTCCATTTTTTAACTCATCAAAATAATTGAACAAGAAATAAATTTTTTAAGTTAGTTTAATTTGCAATGACTTGAACAGCCAGTTTGATAATAATTACTTGTTTCAGCTACTCTCATTAATGATTTTCAGTTGTTTGTCAATTGGCAAACAGTAAAGTGTGAAACACCCATTAAGCTATTTGGCTATCGGTAAACATCTTCCAATAGCCTGCGCGTAAGAACATTTGATTGAAGATTACACAGGCAAAGTGTTTTATTCTCTGGATTTATATGCACAATGAATGGTTCACAGTAACAGGAGGGTACGGTAAGAAATAGAATAAAGTAAAACTATTGTTGAAAACGTAGACCGTTAGAAATGCTACTGATTAAATTCAAGTCGAAGAGAATGTGATTTCTATCCTTCATTTACAGGCCCAGCATGTACTTTTCTGAATAACAATATGCCTTGTCCCTTATTATCTTCTCCCAGGCCATCCACAGTGTTGAATTAAAGTGCGCTTTGAAAAAGAAACATTTGTGAAAGCTTTGAAAAGTCTAGAACATCCCCACTCTTTTTTCCTGCCGCCATCAGCCATTTAAACAGAAAAGAGAAAAGCAACGCTGCTGTTGAACCACAGAGCCAACAAACCCAAACCCTTTGTCCCCTAAAGCACCTGCCCTCATCCTCTCTCACACCGGACCCTCAGTGTCCGGTTTATCATTTCAATAGGTGTGTGTGCTTTAATAAGTCCTGTGACCTTTACAGTGATGGACTCCTCTAATGGTTATTCAGATAAACAGCCTCCAACCGACCGCAATGATCATTCATGAACAAATAAAATAGCCTTGTGAAATACAATCGTGCTTAATTTTAAAAGTATATTTTTTAAAAACTGTAGGGATACTTGCAGATAATATAATACTAATGAATTAAAAGGCCATTTGAGAGGCTTAATGAGAGACACGTTCATGACTGTGAGTTTTAAGACACTTAAGTAGCTACTTTGTAATGTCAAATTATAAGTTGTACCTTAAAGTTACCTTCAACAATAATTTGTTATATAAATAATATAAAATATGTACAAATATCACTGTTTTTGGCCAGAAATATATACGGTCTTTGTATGTGTGCATATATAGATAAAAAATAAAAGATAGATAAAAAATTATGAATGTAGATATATAAATATCACTGTTTTGAGGCAGAGAAATATAGATATAAAATATATGAACATATACTATTATATATAAACATATAATATTATATATATTTATACTTATATGTTCATTATTTTAGATCTACATTTATTTGCCTAAAAACAGTGATGCACTCTATAATTTTTAAGGTAGAGAAAATTAATTTAGAACTTAAGTTTCTTAACACACAAAATGTACAAAACATACATTATAATAATATCAAATTAAAAGTTTTACCTAGAAATGCATTTTAAATAATTATATTTAGTATGTTTTGTTGTGCATTAAAGAAGTGCACTTATTTGTATGTGTTGTCTAACATACTGAACCACATTTAAAGAACTAGATTATAATTTGTAACTGTAGTTTGTTATTCAATATAACATCAATAGAAATTATGTTAAAGTATATTTTAGTTTACCATAAATGCTTGTCAGTGCATTATGCATTTACATATAAAGTGGGACAGAAAAGCACTCTAATTGTATGTACATTTGAACTATAGCACATTTTCATTTAATTGCAAATGAATATTTGAAAACGTATCATTTACACTTAAACGTACATTATTTCCTTCTTAAACATATGCTAAAGTGTTCGTGATGTTGTATATGGAGGAGGTAGCGAGTGCAACAGGTGGGCTGACATATGCACGCTATATCTGTGGCAAACATGCACATAAGTGATTAGTTAATGATAAGGGCATTTACTGGATCCACACCTCACCGTACAGAAGGAAGCGTTTGTCCAGGCCGGAGCGCTGGCACCTGCTGCTTGTGTTGTGTTCTGGACCTGATTGAGGCCTGCAGCGTCAGCTGTTCGCAGCAGCTGAGCCATCAGCAAGTGCTGGAGTCTGTCAGATACCAGATACCAGAATGACAGGACACATTCAAACCGTCCCGCTATTGAGCCCAGAACACAGATCCACTTTCAGCCATTCTCTCATATGTCCGAAACGCGATTAGCTCTGCTGTAAGACTCTTTGTTAAGTGCCTCAGGTTAACACGCAAACCCCGATGCGCTGGTTACAGCCGCAAATCATGCCACAGACTTGTTAAGTTGAATAAACGGCGATATGCAGATTTGCACGTCGCAAATTGCCGTTTTCTGTGATGTTTTCTCCCAAGAAATTGGTAAACAGAGCTTTAGATGAGCAGTCCAAAGCTAATTTGTCTCTCTTCTCATGGCGTTGAGCCAAGTCATACATTTTCAAATCCACAGATAATTTGTTGAATAGCAGACTGTGATGAATCTGCCTGTTGACACAAAACACACACGCCAAGCTGGACGGGAAACCAGACATGTGTGTTTTCTAGACATCTGGTGAACTGTAGAGACAACTGTCACGGGCAGGTTTGCGCTTCAGGGGATCGTGAAAGAGCATATTTTTCTCTTTTGGCCTTGTGCCATACACTTTCACAAAGCGATCACTAGTAGGATTTTCTTAGGTGAATCAAACCACAGGAGGCTGAAAAGGGAAATTAAAAGCTCGAACAGCTGCTTAAGTTATCGGCGTTCCTCCGTATGTTTAGCTGAGTCACCGTCAGCATCAGAATAGCAAACATGTTCTCAGTAATTACTGATATAGAGTTTCAGTACACTGTAGACATCATGATTATTTATTGTTTCTCAGCCAGCCTCCAATCCTCTGAAATGTAGCCTAAAGTTTATAAGCGAGCAAGCACCCCATCGCTGGTTGGTGAAATGTTCATGATACATATTACGTATGAAAGCAGAAATACGCAGAGCATTTCAACAACAGCAGGTGCAAACTGAAACTGTACAAACTGGCTCACAAAGATCAGTCAAACGGTCAGACTGAGCCAAGGATTTGTCCTCAAAACACTCTATTAATACCAAATGAGCCTTATTAGGATTGTTAGATGCAGACCACATACCTATACATGCAATTCACTGCAGTTTCCAGCTGAAATGAACACTAGTGGCAGTAAAACACCAACAGCTTTTATTCATTTTCACGCAGATCATGCCTATGAGGATAAAACACTTTTACCGTAGTCCATGATTTGTAAACTAACACAGTTTGATGTTTGCACCACATAACCAGCTCTGTATGCTTTTCCGATGTAGTAAACTTGCTCGGTAGCTCACCCGGTACAGCATTGCACTTATGATGTGAAGCGCTTGTGTACGAGTCCATCAAACACGAGTCATGATAAAACAGCTCAAAGACTTGTAAAAGCAAGATAAAATGACATGGTTGCTTCTGTTAACCCTATCAGTTGGGTTTAGTTACGTCAGACATTACAATCCCCCCATATGATTGTAAAGCACTTTGGGTGTACAGCAATACACAATAAAGCACTATATAAATGCATCATTCATTTTATTTCAAACTGTTGCAATACATTTAACAACCAACGTAATAAAATGGTTCCAGATTCACGTTAATATGCATCGGATAAAACTGTTTGCTTTATTATATAATGCTTTATTGTGTCGTATGTAATTAGGATAGTATAAAATTTTACTCTTTTTTTTTGTAAATAAAATCATCAGAACCACTTTATCATGACACTCAACATATTTCGTTTTCACTTGGTTTTGTAATTTGCAGAATTTCGTATTGAATTGGATGAAGAACTTCTCAAATGTTCTGTAAGTGTACAACTGTTTAGTACAAATGCATTTGACCTTTGACCCTTATGTTCTTTGACCTCTGACATACAACCAGTATAATTTAACTATGTAACAAGTTGTGGTCTGAATGCTGAACCTTCCATCAGTGGACAGTAAATCAAGATATTTTCACTTCAGTTGCATAAAAAAGATTAGGTGTGTAGGCCATCCACAACTGGATTCTGCAAAATAAGCACGGGTACATATAAAAATATATATATCCCTGTGCTGAGGATTTTCCTCTGACTCCTGGAGTTTCACAGCAGCTGGTATCAGCGATGGCAACCTTGAGCTTCAGCAATCAGTCAGGCTCTCGTACACAGGTGACACCTCAGCAGATCTGTAGCGTACCACCATTACGTCCAATCAGGAGTTCCAGCCCTGACTCTCTTACACAGGAGCGCTGCTGACAGATTAGGTGTCGTCACAGGCTCATGTACATGGAGAGAAACGGGAAAGCAGGAAGGGTTTCCCAAATGATCAGGGATTGGCGAGGCCTGGCGCTGTCAGAAGGTCAAAGGTGCCTGAGCTACGAACAGACGCCTCCAACTGTGTGACACAGCAGCTGTGCGCTATAAACAAGAGGATCTGCTATAGAGCTACAGTGCATGTCAATATGAGCATGTGATGTGAACATTTAAAATAGACTTGTCACTAATGTCATATCCCATTTATGTCTCTAAATATATATGTGCCTGGTGCAATTAACTCCTTACAGCCCTCCATATGGAATATTTTAGAAATACAGAGTGCTTACTGAAAGTTTCTTTTAGAATATAATCAGTCTGTAATATATTTTAATTTTATAATAATATTTATTATGCAGTGACAAGCATAATTAAGTTATTTGTGGAACTGTTGTTTTCTCTATTCATCCTGGCTACTCTGACATAGCAACCAATCAACCAATTGTGTGAGTTTGGGATTTGTTTGCCTGACCAATGACAGATTAATGGAGTATCCAGGGACATAGTCTGAAAACAGTCATTATTTTTCAACTCGGGCTCATTGGGGAAAAATAAAATAAAAAATTTGCTACAGTGCAGAAAGGAAATGTCCAGTGATTTTCGTATGAAAATAACGTAACTAAACCTGACCCTAAAGCTAACCGATGGTATTAACAAAAGCAAACGTGAGATAAAAACACATTTACTGAAACAACCGTGTCATTTTATCTTGCTTCATAAGTCTTTGAGCTCTTTCATCGTGACTCGTGTATCACAGGAGCGCTTCACATCTCGAGTGCAATGCTGTACCGGGTGAGCTACCGAGCAAGTTTACTACATCAGAAAAGACAAACATATGGAGCTGGTTATGTGATGCAAACATCAAAATGTATTAGTTTACAAATCATGCACTATGATAAAAGAGTTTTGAGCTCAAAACATGGTATTGTGCAAGGAATCACACATAGGTCTTTATTAATTTATAATTTGTCACTGTAATAATAATTTGTGTCAAAAGGTTGGTGTTTTACTGCCAGCTGGAAGCGACAGTGAATTGTAGAGTTTTCAAAAAATATGAGCTTATGTTGTTTCTTTTGCACAGTGTATCATGATATATTGTTGTTTATGAACATTCCGCAAGTTATTTAAAAAATATCTAAGGCCATATTATGAATATTGCTGAACAGAATGACACAGAGAAATATGCAACACTGGAGTGGTAATAATTCTCTTGAAGTTCTCTGAATCTATGACAGTTGTCCATCTTATAACCCGGAAAAGTATGAGCTCTAAAAACAAAACAAAAAACATTGGCTTTGAAAAATGACATACTGATTGTTAGTCCAGTCTAGTCTTATGCACATAAACATCAATGCTGCCTTCTGGGAGACATTTTCACAGCCTTGAATGCGTAATGTAAAATTATGTCCGGATAGATTAAAAGGAATTATGATGAATTCCAAATCACTTCATTATACATGTTCAGCAATATAAGCAAAGGTTTGTACTGGTGTTTTTAACCCCCACTGCATTACTATTTCATGTGAGTAGGCTTTTACAATTTCTTTTGTACTGTGTTAAAGATCATAACAGCAGTTAGTTCCTGAGCTGCAAAAATGAGTATCGAGAACAATCACAGGCCAAAAGTTTATCAGAAGATTTATGAACTTAATAACCACAGTCATGTCCTTGTTAGTTTTTGGGAGTGCACTAAAACTTGCTGATATCAAGTCATTAGGAATAAGAGTGAGGAGAGAACCCGCTGTTTGGATCCAGCAGCCTCCTTATGCTTCCAGACAGATGGGAGATATTGAACAATGATAGCTGATAGCGATCAAAGCGAAGCATCACACTGGAAAACAATTAGCACTTCTCATGTGGATCTTGATGTTCACCATCTGGATAAACACACTGACCTGTGAGAGTTTCCAAAACTCACTCCTGCAGCTGCAATCAAAAACTGTGCACTGTCTCCAAATGCATAACTGCTGTATTTCTGTAAATACTCTTGTACTGTTAAAATGAAATTTATGTATTAGTCACAAAACACATTGCTGGGAAAATTTTAAGGTTGATTATCAATGAGCAACAACTAAAATTTCATAGAAAACTAGCATACGACATGAGAAGACTGGAGAACAATCTACATAGCAACACCCTAGCAACCATCCAGAACACCCTAACAACTGCATAATAACAACATCCTAGGTATCACATAGAAATACCCTGGAAACCTCTTAGAACACCTTAGTAACTGCATAGCAACACCCTAGAAACCATTCAGAACACCCTAACAGCATCCCAGACACCCTAGCAACTGCATGGAAACACCATAGCAACCGACCAGAATACTTTACCAACCACATAGCAATGCCCTAGCAATGACCTAAAACACCCTTGCAACTGCATAGCAACACCCTAGGAACCATCCAGAACACCCTAGCAACAGCATAACAACATCATTCTTGGAATCACATAGACACACCCTAGAAACCACCAAGAACACCTTAGTAACTGCATAGCAACACCCAAGAAACCATTCAGGACACACTAGCAACAACACATATACCCTAGCCGCATGGCAACCAAACGGCAACACCATAGCAAACAAACAGAATACTTTACCAAACGCAAAGCAATGCCTTAGCAGTAACCCAAAACACCTTAGCAACTGCATAACAACACCCTAGCATCCACCCAGAATATAGCAACTGCAGAGCAACACCTTGGTAACCATTCAGAACACCCTAGCAACCACCTAACAGCAATTCAGACACCATAGCAACCGCATTCCAAAGCCATAGTAACTGCATAGCAACACCCTAGCAACCATTCAGAACGCACTAGCAACAGCCCACACACCCTACCAACTGCATAGCAATGTACTAGCAATCATTCAAAACACCATAGCAAATGCAAAACAACAACACCCTAGTATCCACCTAGAATATGCTAGCAATTGCAGAGCAACACCTTGGCAACCATTCAGAAGACCCTAGAAACCACCTAGCAACAACTCAGACAACATAGCAACCATATAGCAAAGCCCTAGCAACTGCATAGCAACACCATAGTAGCCATCCAGAATACCCTCGCAACTGCATAACAACATCATCCTAGGAATCACATAGAAACACCCTAGAAACCACCCAAAACACTTTAGTAACTGCATAGCAACACCCCAGAAACCATTCAGCCACTCTAGCAACAACCCAGACACCCTAGCAACCACATGGAAAGACCATAGCAACTGACCAGATTGCTTTACCAACCACATAGCAACGCCCAAGTAATCACCCAAAACACCCTAGCAACAGCGCAAAAAAACAACACCACCCTAGAAACCACCCAGACCATCCTATGAATTGCATAGAAACACCCTGGAAACCACCCAGAGCACTTTATCAACACCTCAGCAACTACCCAGTCTAGTAACCGCCTATCAACAACCCAGACACCCTAGCACTGCCTTAGCAAAGGCTCAGAAAGCTCTAGCAACTGCATTGCAATCTATTGGTCTGTTTGCCTGTCAGAGGCAGCATAGCCTTAAAACCTATAATGTAAAACTACATTAAACGTTCAGACTAGGTTTTCTCAATTCAGCATCAAAGTGAGTCCACAAGCATCACTATCTATAGTTTAAGATGGCTCTCTCCTCCAGGACTTTCTCAGGCATCTCTTCCTTTCTTGGAAGGTAAAGTCTTCCTGAGGATCAATGAGAGATGCAAGCCAATCTTAGCCGAGTGCTAATCGTGCAACTTTCTAAGAGGTTCTTTGGCCTGGACACCATGTGTGGCTGACCTCAATCCCTCTGCTCTGGGCCTATGGGTCAGTGGCTTGGAGCAGGACACTTCTATTCTTAGCATTAGCACTCAAACAAGACAAGCGCTAAGTACAGAAGCTTGTTCTCTGGACCATTATGATTGCCAGAACTCTCTCATTGTTCAGCAAACAGGAGGTGCCACGCCAAACACACACTATCACTCACAAAGTTTAGTTCAGTATGGAAGCCCATTTCCACATTGAGATAATTATAATTTTTTTTAAATAGTTTTAATATTGTGAAAAAAAAAAAGATTTGCAAGATACTATAATATTGAGATATATCAGAGATATATGCAATATATAAATGATATAATATGTGATTTTTTTATTGATTTTATATCACAAATATGACTACAAATCGCAATTGTAAATTCACAATTCACAAACTCACAAGAGCGACTTTATATCATTCAATTATTACTTTACAACACGCAACGGACTTTATATCACACAATTATGACTATAACGTGATTGCGATTATATCACACAATTATGAATAAAACTCACAATTATGACTTTTTGACTCGCAAATTGTGAGTTTATATCACACAATTATGATTATAAATTGCAATTGTGGCTTTTTATCACAATTATGACTAAAACTTGCAATTAAGACTTTATATCACACAATTCTTACCTTATAACTTAATTTTCTTTTGTTTACTGTGTGGAGACGTGCTGGTATCGCGTTTGGTCTCGTTCTGTATCGCGTATCTTGTCGCTTGCTTGGCCATTTGTTGTGAAAAAATAAGGAAAGGGTGTCCAGCTAAACTCAATTAGTATTTTGTTAGATGGGTATATATGGGTATACGCTTTATTACTCTGAAGGTGTGTTTCAAGCGGTTCCTCCCACTCATGACAGTTTGATCAGATGGCAGCTGTACTCTGCATGCCTGAGGTGGCACGAGTCCTTGGACGGGTGTCTGATCCACAGGACACTATTGTTCTTCTCTGAGTGACCAGAGAGGAGCCAAGGAGGCCTCTCTCATAGACAGGTGTTGAGCAAGTGCAAGGATGGTAGGAGCACGTTTTCATTGAATTATTATACTATAATTGAATTACATTATATTTTAGTTTAGAAGTCAATCACATTGGAATGTTTGGAAATGGCAAATTTATTATTTATTAAATGGTTTTCAAAACTGTCCTGAGCATCCTAGCACTGTCTCCCTCATCTAACACACCCGATTCAACTCGTCAGCTCATTAGAAGAGACTGAAATGGGTCAGAAAAGGTGATAAGAGTTGAGAGAAAATACGATGCGTGTCAGATCCACGTCACGTTAGCAGCTGCAGCTCTTAAAGAAATAGCAGCCAAAAACAAGCAAATAACCCAGAGGCTGTGATGTGGAAAAAAGAGAGGAAATCAATAACTTTTATATAGCTGTAAGTGTTTATCTGTATTTAGTTTAGAATTTAGTGTTTGATAACTTTATTCAATTTCTGTATATTTCTGCTGAGGGGCACAGGTAGATAAATATGACATTTATTATAATGGGTTTGTGAAGATTGTTAAGATAGCTCTTAATTATACTGTAATGTTTAATGGCTTTAGTCAATGGTTAAATATTAGGGGAATTTTTTTAATAGGGAAATCAGTATTAATTGGCATCAGTGATACTGGCCTTCAGTCATAGAAAAATATGCCATTAAACAAATATTTTAAAATATGTTATAACATTATTTTGAAGATTGAATGTGAAATTATTGCAATATAAATGTATATTTAAAAACTTTAATGTTAGGTGGGATTAATCGCGATTAATTTCAGAAAAATGTGCAATTAATTAGTTATTAATTATATATATATATATATATATATATATATATATATATATATATATATATATATATATATATATATATAAAATAAAATATTATATTATATTAATAATATAATATAAAATAATCCATCCATTATATAATATCCATTGCCACTGGAACTTTTTAAATAAATTGAACATTTGTATATTTTCTTACATTTCTATTAATATGTAATATTTTTACTAATTTAATATTGAAGTTTTACAGTACCATTTTGTACTGTTAATGTTTGTTGAACCTTGATATGAATGTCATAAAATGTCAAGCCTTCTGCAAACATACTGCAAATGCACATTGACAGAAATCACATATGAATGAATAGAGGATATGCACACAAACACTGTCCACCTGTCCAATTATTCTGTCATATGTCCTTTAATGTTGTCATGGTGACCATGTCCATGTAATCATTCAGCCAGCCGGGTGTTGTGATGGAAATGAGCCGCGTGATTGGAGCAGTGGACTGAAGGGTGTGTCGAGAGGTCAAGAGGTCACATCTAGGGCAGCTCTGAGCCTCACAACAATAGCTGAAGCATTAAAAACCTGATGAGCAAAACTAAATAAAAACAACACACGCCATCTGTTTAAGTTGTCTGGCACTCAGGAGCGTTTCATGTATATTTCAAAGATCGCCGAACAGCTGCACATTTGGCTGCGGTTCACCTGATGTACAGAATCATTCGTTTCAATCTATTTGTTTTCAGATGTTTGTTGGACTGAGCTCATATGAGCTGCAGAACAGGTGCTGAAATGATTTTTGAACATTGGGATTCAGCAGCATCACCCCCAGATACGTATTAATCGAAGAATCTGTCGGAGCGTCCAGCAAAGATATGGAAAAACTCCTTCGGTGGAGACAGAATTAGGTCAAAGTGAACCTGAGCAGGGAAGATCTCATTACCTCACTTACTAACTACAGTACCACACCAGGAACATCACTTCTGCGCTCAGCACAATCAAACGACAAACACACTCCAACCAGACAAACTATTTACTTCTGACCCGACCTCACGCCAGCCAATCAGAAGCCACAGCGTGCGGGAGATGTTCAGAGAAACTCTGATGAGACGTCAAACATGGAGTCATTCTGTCATTCAGGATGTCAACATGCAAACGTACGAGTCTGTCCTGTTTATAGTGGCCACATTTTTGGGGGTCATTATATAAACCACAATATTAAACAAGCACTTAGTGAATGACAGAGTAAAACAACTTAAATCGTACTCTGGGTTGAGGTGACATATTACATTTACATGTGGTGTCATATCCAAACATATCTGGATATACATTTTAGCACAACTGCATTTACACCTATATATACACATTTTCCATTAGATACTCTATAGTACATACAATATATTTCTAAGACATATAATAAGATATAATATACGGGACACTATAGTTCATTTATATAAGGATAGCAAAATAAAGTAAGCTGTGACATATACCTTTCTATCAAAATTATCTGACATTATCAAGATTAATTTGTTCTGACAGTTTAACTCTTTTCTAAACTATAGTGAATATAATGTGAGAAATGTTGAAGGTATCTGAATAAATTTTGGTTTGACATACATATATACACATATACATATATATATATATATATATATATATATTTCATTGTATGAACAGAAAGAGTTCTTAAAATATCTTCTCTTACGTTTCACAAAATAAATAAAGTCATAGAGGTTTTGAATTACATGAGGATAAAGAAATGATGACAAAATGATAATTTTTGGTCGAACTATCCTTTTAAAGCCAGATGTAAAGAGAGCCAATAGGACTGCAACATTAGCTGCTAATGCTAATTCAGTTGTGCAATGTGCTAATTATGTTGGACACAGATGACTAAGCACTTCCAGTTCAATCTTTCCCTCATAAAAACAGTGAGCATTGCAATCGACGCCGCCGCTTTTCTCACAGATATCATTTGTGGTGATCACATGGCTTCTTACCGCACAAACCATCAGAGACCTTGAAAATAAGGCGACGTGACCAAAGAAATCAGATATTGAAATTATATGTTAGTACAAGCTCAAATTTAGCCAGTGCATGTGCACCATTTTGAGTGAAAGGGCTCCTTTTTCACAAATATGTGTGTTTATCAAGGAGCTATTGTATTTCACTCACCCAGCAAGACCGAACTGCTGGTAAACTAAAATGAAAATCAACAGCATCCATTTTCAGTGAAACGGAGAAGATCCTGCCATCAGGAAAGGTCAGCAATAGTGTGTAAAGTGACAAACACGTGCACCGTCACACACACACACTGCTATTTTTACTGATAATTACACTCACGCTGTCATCTTTACAGTCAGTACAGTTTAATGCAACTCGCACTCATTGGAAAAACATGCTTTTGCATATCTGCAAAATGATATTACATTGTTTCCACACACTTTCAAAGTAAAATATCTAGTGTGTGGCACTAAAAGCGTTCACTTGAAACTGTTTGAACACTTGTTTTACTTGAAACTGATTAATGTGAATCTGGCAGTGTTATATTATGTTGGTTGCTGTATATATAGCTACAGTTTGGAGATGCAATGTGCTAAAAGGTTAATGCTGTATCCCGTTTGAAAATAACGAAACTAAACCTGACCCTAAAGTTAACCGATGGTGTTAACAAAAGCAAACATGAGATAAAAACACATTTGCTGAAGCAACCATGTCATTTTATCTTGCTTCTACAAGTCTTTGAGCTCTTTTATCGTGACTCGTGTTTAACGGACTCGTACCCGAGTGCTTTACATCACACGTGCAGAGCTGTACCAGGTGCGCTACCGAGCAAGTTTACTATGTTAGAAAAGCCAGAAAAGCCCAACATAAGGAGCTGGTTATAAGATACAAACATCAAAATGTGTTAGTTTCCAGATCATGCACTACAGTGAAAGTGTTTTAAGCTCATAACATAGTATTGTGCATAAAAAACACATTAAAATGTCTTTATTGATAATCTGCCACCATAATCATAATTTGCGTAAAAAGGAGTACAAGTTGTTGGCGTTTTAATTACACTACTATTCATTTCAGCTTAATTGTACGTACAGGTGCATTTTTGGCAGGTAGAAGCACCTTTTTAATGAGCCTGGGTTGGTTTAATGAGTTTGCACTGCAAAACATTATTTTCTTAGTATTTTTGTCCTGTTTTCCAGTATAAATATCTAATCATTCTTAAAACAAGATTCAAGCTAAATGACAGGATATTAAGTCTTGTTTTCTGAAAAACGTATCCAAATTTACAAGTTTAAGCTTAAAAAAGAAAATGTATCTGGCTATGAAGTCAGAAAAATAAACTTAATTCAAAGCGAAAAGTAGTTTTTTTTTTACCCAATTAACAGGCATTTTCTCTTGTTTTAATCTTAAGAAAACAAGACTTTTGTATTAGAAAGAAGATAATTTGCAGTGCAATGTCTGCTGTGCTTACAGATGGCATCAGACTGGAGGTTGTGGGATGATTTTGTAAAGTATTGCACTTTTACATGCATAATGTATTACACATGCAGGTGAAAACGAGCCCAAATTAGGAAGCCATATGACGTTTCACTTCATCGAAAGTACTGAAAACTATATATTTGCCTTGCCAAAGACTGCAAATCAATATCTACCCAGCCTTGCCTGGACATCCGATCAATACTCGCTCCGCAGATGAGTGGATGTGAAAAAGTAAGTATACTAAAGCAGTATGTTTTCAAGGTTGGTTTTCTCCGGCATATCCCATACAGAGCTCCAGCCGGTCTCGCCGTGGGAGAAGGAAGCATGTCCAGCCCCACCATCAAGGCGTTAATTGAGCAGAGCTGCAGGCTGGAGACTCCATGTGCATTTGTTTGTGTGTTTATCTCTCACTGATAACACGTCAGTGCTCCCTACAGGCCAGCGCTAAATCACGGCTGATCAACAACCACCATCATGGACCTCAAACTCCAGTCAGCAGCACTGAGTCGACAGGAAAACAGAGACATCTCTGAAAAACATGCTTCCAAACGACATTTAGGCCTATTCTCCCTATGAATTTTCTCACCTATATTCAGCCTTATTAGTCTAAATATGGTTGATCTAGCAATTAGTTTACATTTTAATCACATTTTATTTTAAACATTTTATATTAGTTATATGTAACATTCTAACTTACATAATATATACACACACACACTCACTGGCCACTTTATTAGGTACACCTTGCTAGTACCGGGTTGGACCCCCTTTTGCCTTCAGAACTGCCTTAATTCTTCGTGGCATTACAACCATCAACAAGGTGTTGGAAACATTCCTCAGAGATTTTGGTCCATATCGACATGATAGCATCACACAGTTGCTGCAGATTTGTCAGCTGCACATCCATGATATGAATCTCCCGTTCCACCACATCCCAAAGATGCTCTATTGGATTGAGATCTGGTGACTGTGGAGGCCATTTGAGTAAATTGAACTCATTGTCATGTTCAAGAAACCAGTCTGAGATGATTTGAGCTTTGTGACATGGTGCATTATCCTGCTGGAAGTAGCCATCAGAAGATGGGTACACTGTAGTCATAAAGGGATGGACATGGTCAGCAACAATACTCAGGTAGGCTGTGGCATTTAAACGATGCTCAGTTGGTACTAAGGGACCCAAAGTGTGCCAAGAAAATATCCCCCACACCATTACACCACCAGCCTGAACCGTTGAGACGAGGCAGGATGGATCCATGCTTTCATGTTCTTTGCTGACAGAAGCGGCACCCGGTGTGGTCTTCTGCTGCTGTAGCCCATCTGCTTCAGGGTTCGACGTGTTGTGTGTTCAGAGATGGTATTCTGCATACCTTGGTTGAAACGAGAGGTTATTTGAGTTAATGTTGCCTTTCTATCATCTCTAACCAATCTGCCCATTCTCCTCTGACCTCTGACATCAACAAGGCATTTTCGTCCACACAACTGCCGCTCACTGGATATTTTCTCTTTTTCGGACCATTCTCTGTAAACCCTAGAGATGGTTGTGCGTGAAAATCCCAGTAGATCAGCAGTTTTTGAAATACTCAGACCAGCCCGTCTGGCACCAACAACCATTCCACGTTCAAAGTCACTTAAATCCCCTTTCTTCCCCATTCTGATGCTCGGTTTGAACTCGTCTTCACCACATCAAGATGCCTAAATGCACTGAGTTGCCGCCATGTGATTGGCTGATTAGCAATTTGTGTTACCAAGCAATTGAACAGGTGTACCTAATAAAGTGGCCGGTGAGTGTGTGTGTGTGTATGTATATATATATATATATATATATATATATATATATATATAGCATGAAAATGATCCACATGGGCCTATTTTTGTTATACATTTTATCATTACATATGAAACTAAGTAAAATAATAATAATAATAATAATAATGCTTACATTGTAAGTGACATGAACAATACACAATAAAATCGTCCTTATTTAGGAAGATTCTTACCATAGGCCTGTTGTGATTATTGATTTATCTGATCATATTTATCTGATATAATCGCAATTATCTTAGATAACAAAAATAATTTAGCAATTGAAAAATGAATTTCAATATCATTTTGCCTTCCAGACAGGACACTTATATTAATTATATTGTAAAAACTTCATGATTTAAAAAAAAAAAAAAAACATTTTTCACAGCATTAAAGAAAATCATAGGAACTCATTTTTATTATAAATGTTTTTATATTATATATGATTCCAAGTAAAAAGAAAATGAACGTCAACATCAACCAAACAGAATAAAATCATTAAATACAATTATTTGTATGACAATTAATTATCAGCACTAAATTCATGATCAAAACACGCTTATATTATTAATATTGTTTGTCCTTTGATTCCTTCTTTTTGTTCCTCTTTTGTAACTCCCTCTGGATAAAAATGTCTGCTAAATGTACAAATGCATATCTCAAACATATCTTTGTTCTGTGGAACACAAAAGAAGATATTCTCAATGAAGATAAGATTTCAATGAAAGTCAGCGGCGACCAAACCACACTGGCGTCCAAAATGTCCTCTTTTGCATTCCACAGAAGAAAGTCAGTCGTGCCGGTTTAAAACATTTTCATTTTGGGGTGAAATACGGCTCTAAGGTTGATGCTCATGATGTTTAAGACAAACATGCTGCAGTTGCTATAATAAGCACTCAGCTACATCTGTATGGTCGCCAACGGAGAAACGTGTTTTTGTCCATAATGGTGTAGTTATGACATCTACCAGCAGGTCTGCCTGGACCATGTTAATCAGATGACCTTCAGGCCACAGCTATGGTAATGTGTCGACTCCAGCAAGCTATTTTTCAGTGTTTGAGCACACAGGCTCCCAACCTGAGGGTACAGATGCTTGAGTTTGCCAATCGTGACACAGCTAGGCCTGTATGAAGCACATGGCTTGTTTATCCGAGTGTGTTTTGGAGTTGAGTCTGTGGTCCGGTCTGCTATGGGCGATTGAATCATCTCTGAACTCCAGAGAGCATCTTGCTCTAGAGAAGGCCGTGACTCAGTCTCCTCCAGCTGTCAAAATACACATCAAACTCGCTCCCACAGCATGGACAAAACTCCGACGAACTTCTGCAGCCAACGGGCAATAAGAGTGACAGCGATTCTGTTGCCAACATCCCAGATCTCAAGTGGAAAGGTCCAGATTTAGGTGGCGTACACACATCGAGGTCAGCGGAGACTGAGAGCAAACAGGCCATTGAGGCTCATCTGACCGAGCACTGAACCTGATATTCCTTTAAATTACTTCCCACCACTTTTTCTAAACAACTATGTGGTTTGAAAATACAATTTTGTTGTAATTTGAACAAACTCAACAGTACTGTAATATTTACTCTAGCTCTGTTAACATACTGTTTTTAGCAAATGAAACTGAATTGATTAAAAACAAATTCAAACAAATCTGAGTTCAGTCCACTTGCAACTTACTGACTGAAATGTATGCTTACTCATTCTGAAGACTGAATTACATGAAAAACAACTAAAAATCCTGGTATAATAAAATTACAACTGAACTTGACTGCTGGAAAACAGCAGAATTGATTTACTGTTAATTAACTTTCTTTTTCTATCAGAAAAGTGATTAGATCTTACTGTAAGGCAGGACTTTCTTTTCTCTGTCAGATTGGCTCTTTTACTGTAAGGCGGGACTTTCTCTGTCAAGAAGCTGATTGGCTCTTTTACTGTAAGGCGGGACTTCCTCTGTCAAGAAGCTGATTGGCTCTTTTACTGTAAGGCGGGACTTCCTCTGTCAAGAAGCTGATTGGCTCTTTTACTGTAAGGCGGGACTTCCTCTGTCAAGAAGCTGATTGGCTCTTTTACTGTAAGGCGGGACTTCCTCTGTCAAGAAGCTGATTGGCTCTTTTACTGTAAGGCGGGACTTCCTCTGTCAAGAAGCTGATTGGCTCTTTTACTGTAAGGCGGGTCTTCCTCTGTCAAGAAGCTGATTGGCTCTTTTACTGTAAGGCGGGTCTTCCTCTGTCAAGAAGCTGATTGGCTCTTTTACTGTAAGGCGGGACTTTCTCTGTCAAAATGGTGATTGGGTCTTTTATTGTAATGCGGAAATTTTCTCTGTCAGGAAGCTGATTGGCTCTTGTATATAAGGTGGGACTTCAAGTTCTCTATTAAAAAAAACTTTTTTTACTGTAAGGCAGGACTTTCTTCCATCAGAAAAGTGATTGGCTCTTTTTAATGTACGACTAAAATGAAATGGATCTTTTATCTGTAAAGTGTGACTACAGGGTTACAGCATCGAGTGGACTTCCACTTTCATTATAGTGTCTCTGTTATATTCAGCATGTTATTGTTTATAGTGCGTTGCCGGGCAGCTGTTGTTTAACAGGAGTACACATTGTGTTCTTTGAGAACACTGTATGTTGATGGATGGATCCCTGGATCATTTCTGATGTGCTCTGAAACGTGAGCACAAGATCATCGCTCGTGTGACGTACTGTTTCAAGCTCTCACCGGTGAGGAGGCGGCGGATCTCTGACCGGACACGAGTGATGGACGGCCACAGCGAGGAAGGGTGGACGCGTCCAGTGGGTGTTATATCCCCTTTCCAGATATAACTCTCCCTCATTAAGCTCTCCTATCATGCTCACTGGAGCGCCGCTGTCACTGGCACAGAGCCAAGATGGCGGCTTCCACAAATCCAAACATTTCAGCACTCGCTCAGCTCACCGGATAACTGATGAAGCCACACTACGGCACATTTCATTTGCAGTCTAGCAGTGTCCATAAACACCCTACGGGAGATGAACTTTAAAAACTAGAAGTGTCAGAAGACACAAATGCAAGCGTGTTTTGATCCTCTGAGTGCTTGCCTTGTTTGAGAGCAACATGTGGGTAGTTATTGCATTACATACACAAAAGTTTGGAATAATTACAATGTTTATTTTTTTTTTTCAAAGAAGTCTCTTTTGCTCACCAAGGCTGCATTTATTTGATCAAAAATACAGTAAAAATTATGACATATTACAATTTATAATAGCTGGTTTCTATGTGAATATATTGTAAAATGTAATTTATTGTTGTGACCAAAGCTGTATTTTCAGCATCATTACTGCAGTCTACTCCAGTGTCACAGGATCCTTCAGAAATCATTCTCATATGCTGATTTGAAACATTTCTAATTATTTTTATGCAAACTATGTGTTACCATTCAAATGTTTTGGGTAAGATTTTACAAAAAAAAAAGAAAAAAAAAAGTATACTTTTATTTACCAAGGATGCATTAATTGTTCAAAAGTGCCAATAATAATAATAATAAAAAAAAAAACATTTAGAATGTTACAAATGACTTCTTTTTAATGTTCTTTTGCACTTCCTATTCATCAAAGAATCCTGAAAAATAAAATGCATCATGGTTTTCACAAAAATATGAAGCAGCACAATTTCAACATTGATGATAATCAGAAATGTTTGTTGAGCAGTAAATCAGTATATTCGAATGATTTCTGAAGATCATGTGACTGAAGACTGGAGTAATGATGCTGAAAATACAGCGCTGCATCACAGAAATAAATTACATTTTAACATACATTCGCACAGAAAACAGCCATTTTAAATTGTAATATTTCTTTTTGTACTGTATTTTTTATCAAATAAATGCAGCCTTGGCGAGCATAACACTCTTATTTCAAAAATGTTAAAAATCATAATTATTCCAGACTTTTGACTGGTAGTGAACACATGGACTTTTTGCTTTAGATTACAATTGATATGAATGTAGAAGGGAAGGTGTCTGAGACAGGTGAAAATTAATGTATTCTCTCTCTCCGTCTCACACGTTCCTGCTGGAGTCTAATTTGGGCTCCTCTTTATTTGAGCACAAGCGGTCTGAGAGGGTTGAATGAGAGAGAACGGCCAGACCACCTTTCACCTTTGATCCAGCATGACAGACGTGAAGAACTCACATCACATTACCAGAGAGAAGACCATAAAGAGCTCCACAGCAGCTCATCAGATCCTGTAGGTCACTTCCTACCAGCAGTTATACATCAGTCGATGATAAAACAAGCCTGATGTTAGCCTTAGCATCATCTCTCCACGGCTGCTAACAAATACACTTCAATCTCTGAACAATACATGCCATCCAAAATAGTATTCACTGCTGTCTGCAATATCCTGATAAGAGATTTGATAACATAAATATTTATAAAGAGCCAAAGGAAATGAAAATGAATTTGCATTCTGCTTTGTTACTGTATAACTGCATTGTATGAATTCATTTCATTCCCTGCACGAGAGAAATTGTAGATTGACATTTTTTATAACTGGATTAGTAACATGAAATATGAAAAAAGTAGTAAAAATCATGCCCTTTGATGTGATGTGCTATATTCTATCTGAAACTTTTCTTCTATATATTGAATAATAATAACAATAAATACTATTTTTTACAAGTATATATATATATATTCAGCAACAGTTGCATGCACATAACATGATAATAATAAAAAAATAATAAAACAAGAATAAATATTTAGTGATTATTATTAGGTGCAATAATAATAAATATTAATAACATTAAAAGTTTAAATATTAAATGACACAAAAGGTGCATGTAAATAATAATGATTTACAAGGATAAATATTTAGTGATGGCATTATTATTTGCGTGCACAATAATAATATTAATATTGCTAATAATAATAAATATGCATGCAACATTTATGACCTCGTTGAGTGATACATTTTCACTTTAAGAAATCTATGTGTCACTGCAGGATCATTCATAACTACTGAAGGGAAAAAGTGATTAAAAATTATGTAAAAGTTATATTTGAAGTTGTCCATGGACATATTGCATGTCATCTACCCAATTTTGGGACATTTTTTTTTTTTACATATTTATTTCTTCACAATATTTCTGCAAAATAGAAATAAAAGCGTTTACCATGAAAGCTGCAAAGATGTAATTCCTGCTCCATTAGGCTAATTACACTCAATCTCTCATGGCCAATTACACAGTCAACTTTGATTTTATACACTAACCGCAAATGAAGCCGGTGGAAAAGTAAAACGCCAGCGGGAAAGTGTTTACAGACAAGTTTGCACCGCTGGGACGCTGCATTATGTAACATCTAAATCCTAATAATGCAAATATCACCAGGCTCATTCACAGGCCGAAACGCTCCAAATGATGAAACCTCAATCCAATATAAACCTGCCAAAGCTCTAAAATTCTCAAATCTGGGGGCTTATTTGTTTGGCGCGAGGGATTGAAATGAAACTTCTGCATATGACAGATGTGCAGCTTTATAAAGAGAACGACACAGTCAGTTCATCTCTAGACTGTCCAAACATAAAAAGTCTTCACACCTCACAGAAGTGTCCAGGAGCCCCAGGCATGCTCACTGCGCCGGGCAATTACGCCCCCTAAGTCCTGGGAAACCTCCCTGGATACACCAGCTGGACGGGTTACGTAAGAGACGGAGGGCTGCTGGAGCTCCACGTGTCTCACCTGATCACCCCTCTCTGTGTACAGGGCTGTGGTGATTTCTGCTGGGGAGACAGACACGAGTGAGGCATCTCATAAGGACTCATGGTTCAGTTTTCAGCATTGTTATTGGATGCCTGTGTGCTGATTCAGAAGTTCAATAGTGTGTTGTGTCAGAACATGTACTGTGTGTACCAGCGGCAGCCAATCACAGACGGGGGAGGAGCAGCTGAAAGTCATTTCAAAGGCAGTAAAGAAGCGGTGCGCTGATGCCCTCTACAGCATCAGGTTTATACATACTGAAATGGATTTGGACATTTAAGGCAAGACACTACAGGAAAAAGCATTGTTTTTCATTCAGATTTGACTGTTTCAGACTAGTGGAAAGAAAGCATTCAAAACACCCATTTAAGGGTTTATTTTATTGCACTTTATCTGTTTGCTTCTGCAGATTTCAATAATTCATATGTTTAAATGTGGTGTTTTTCGTTTCTCCACTTCTGCAGCACTTTCAGACACTTTACAGTTTTATCCCTGTCTATATTCTGAAGGGTTTGTTCACATTTTTGGTTTTTATCATATTTTATAAAACATGAAAAAGGTTTTTTTTTTCTCTCTCTCTGTTGACAGTATTTTATTTTTCATTAAGTGATGAAAAAAAAAAAAAAAAAAAAACAATTTACATCTGATGTCAACAAAATCAGACAGGACTTTTGAATCTGGTTTCATCCAATGTTTAGATTTCTTTTCTGTTCTGGAAATATATGAAGAGTTCGTTTGCAAAAACTTCGTTTTGAATAATTTTAATAAATCATGTTTTTTATTGTCTTAATTAGCTGTATTTTATTTAGTTATTTAATCAAAACGACAGTTTGATAGATATTAATTGGAATGTAGGATAAAAAAAAACATGATTTTTGAAGTCATGCAAATTAGTCCATATTTAATTAGATAACGCCTCATTTGAACATTTAAACAGCATTTCATAAAATACATCATTTTTACTCTATTAACCTCTACTGTCTTGCCTTAAGTCACACTTTGAAATGTCTGCATGTTCATAACAAAACATCAAAACCAAGAAGCACCTACAAAAAAAAGCTAGTTTTTTGGTAACACTTTATTTTTACAGTGTCCTTGTTACACTTTACATGTACTTACTATAGTATAATAAATTATGCATAATTACATGCAACTAACCCATAACCAAATCCTCATCCTAAACCTAACCATAAAGTATGTATATGTAGTTGATTAATGGGTAACACTTTAAGGTGTCATAATACAGAGTAATTACCTAATTAAGTACTGAGTAGTAGTCGCTGTACATACATGAAATAAAATGTACTTACCATGTAAGTTATGGTGCAGCCTGTAGTTAGTTTGTAATTATGTATATGTAATAGGCAACTACTGTTACACATATGAATCAGACCGAGTCTGTTACACAGATACTTGTACACTTAAGTACAATCTTGATACACTTTATTTTTAGTAGCTTATGCCTGTGTAATATTCTGTAATTGTAATGTAATTAGACAGGTATTATATGTATTTAAGCTGTGTACTGTGGGTTAAATCAAACTAAGGTGTACAGTATAGATACACATGAAGTACAGTCTTGATGCACTTTATTTTAAGTAGCTTATGTCTGTGTACTTACGTTTATAATTATGTTGTATAAAGTCTGCAGCACATATGTGACCCTGGAGCACAAAACCAGACTTAAGTGTCAATTTTTCAAAATTGAGATTTATACATCATCTGAAAGCGGAATAAATAATCTTTCCATTGATGAATGGTTTGGATAATATTTGGCTGAAATACAACTATTTGAAAATCTGGAATCTGAGGGTGCAAAAAAATCTAAATATTGAGAAAATCGCCTTTAAAGTTGTCCAAATGAAGTCCATAGCAATGCATATTACTAATCAAAAATTAAGTTTTGATATATTTACAGTAAGAAATTTACAAAATATCTTCATGGAGCATGAACTTAATATCTTAATGATTTTTGGCATAAAAGAAATATTGATCATTTTGACCCATACAATGTATAGTTGGCTAGTGTTACAAATATACCCCAGCGACTGAAGATTGGTTTTGTGCTCCAGGGTCACATATATAACAATCTTTTGGTTACGTATAGCTGCGTAACGGACTTGGTCTGTTATATGTGTAACAGTAGCTGCTATTTACATCTACATAATTACAAACTGTAATTACAGGCTGTTCCATAGCTTAGTTACATGGGAAGTACATTGTTTCATGCAAGTTCAAAGGCTACTACTAAGTACTTAATTAGGTAATTACTCTGTATTATGGACACCTTAAAATAAAGTGTTACCGATTAATATTACTCAATACTTGAATGTGTAACTACACTGTAACAAGAACACCTTTTTCAGAATGATGTCAGTTTTTTTAAGTCATATGCGATGATTTTTAATCACCAGCTGTCTGTATTCACCTCATTTCACCACAGAAGTAAGCTGTTTTCTGTGAACGTGCAAGACTTCTGCTTCATTAGCTGCTGTAGGTAAATAACAAGAATAACAGTAAAACTATTTGCGCATAAAAACAGTTTATGACTACAATAATACATTAAAATAGCATAAGAAATAGCAGTGTAAGGAGCTATTTTGTACTGCTAAAAATAACGAAGCGAATGAGTCTCACACACTGACTAAATGCTTAAAATAAGGTGGATAAAGTCAAAGGTGTCCAGCAGAGGAACCAAACGTGCAGAGATGCTTAGTCACGATCAATATGATCCACCAACGTTTCACAACCAGGATGTTTTCGTTTTAAACGATATATCTGTTGTTTCATCATTTGGAAGAAATCTCTTGATTGTTTGTATCACTCCGTTTGTCTGTGTTCCAGACAGACTGTCCTTAGAGGTGTTGATCTTTTGAAGGTTACATTGTTACACTTGATGAACGAACAATTTGAATCATTCAATAAACTGATTCAAAACTGGTTTGGCTTCATTTCTGGAGCAAAAGTTGTAAATGTAAAATATACAGTAATTACGACGAACATTTTTAGCACCCAAATACATTTTTGGGTGTTGTGCAGTATGTAATGGGCCATCAGATTCAATGAACAATTTTATATCAAATTTGCTTTGTTTTATTATCAGTTTTTTATTTTATTTTACTTATTTACTTCTCAGGAAAGGACAAACTTTGTACATTTAATCATTTGAAAAAATGCTAAATAAATAATTGTATTTAAATGTAAATAATCTTGTATATTGAATGTAGTAATAATAATAATAAAAACAAACCAAGTTCCCCAAAAATGTCAGTTTAATAGATTACTAAAAGGCTAAGATGAGCTTGGAGGAGATGAACATATTGAAGGGACGACAGAGGATACTGGGTGACGCTGATGTCCGCTCCATTCTTACAGACAGGAAGTGCCCAAACCTGGAGGATTATGGGACAGCGCACTCTTCCGGTCCACAAAATGCTGGCATAACACACTCATCTAAACACAACACACACACACAAACACACCCCCGCTGTTCTTTAATAATAGTGCATAGCTCTGTGAAAGTACATTTCTGTAGTCCGTTATTAAGATTGATCCGCCCACAATCAATCAAATCAACCTGATTTACATTATCAAAAAAACTCAAATCAAAGCAGTCTACATTTCATATACATATCTGTATTTCGTATATATTTATATTCAATGTACAAAGTTACATTCTGAACTACAAAGGCTCGTTCATAGAAATAAATACTGCAATGGCTAGTTTGCGATAGGAAGTTGTTTCTGCTCTCCTGCAAACCAAGCAGCTCAGCACGAACGCAAGCACAACAGCAGTGCAGCATCAGCAGGACGCCTGCCATCACAATCAAATTAGAGTCAAAAAGACGTGTACAAAAGTGTCATAAAAATAAGCGTTTGTCTCTGCACATTCATCTACGCGCTACTTTCTGCGAAAACCACTCTAGTGTTAAAAAAGACGGAGAACGAGCAAAACGTGACGTGGACCTGCGTGACGGGGAAGTGATAAAATAGTTTGTCCATCAATGAGGCTATTAAATCATTTTCTCGATCCTTTGGTAACCGTGCGACATTCATATGAAAATATTGCATTTGCGCTCACAGTATCCGGATGATTCAAGGATTGAGAAAGCACTTCTTCAGCGAAAACAAACACAAAAGCTCTTCTAGGCACGATATAGTGCATTGTACATCAGCCTGCTGTGCTCTCGCCCAGACTGAATCGCCCATTATTTGCCATCCTATCTGCGTGAAGGAACCGTTGTATTGCCAAAGACGATGTGAGAAGGTCTTCAGAAAACTTAGCGAAAGCACAAACAGTATGAATACTTCATTCTTCGTCGATAATCGTGATTTGCACAAAATGTCTTAAAGCAGAAGGGAGAGAAAAAGAGGTCCTAGGAGCGACGTCACTCCTCGCCGGTCATGACCTGCCACACGATGAGGTGACTGCGCTCGGCTTTGGCCAGGAAGGGCTGCAGGTTCAGAGTGGGTTTGTCGATGTTCTCTGTGTCTCCTCCTTCATCTCCTGTGATAGGAAGAGAGGAATGTGTGAGTGATCAGGCGATTCAAACGGGACCGCAGCACCGGGAGGCGTCCGACTCACCCATCCTGAAGTCGATGTAACCCTCTCCTCCGCTCACGACCAGCACTGACCTCACCAGCTCTGGCGAGGGTGAGTCGGAGGATTTGTCAGCAGCCGCCTCGACCCCTGACCCTGCAGATGGAATCACCTGCCCTACAAAACAGAAAAACAACATGGGTGTTTATTGGGGATGAGAATCGCTAGGGTCACGATTCTAAGTTTTGAATCAAATTTTCAAATAATAATAAAAAAAAAAAAAATCTAATTTTCAGAATCAACAACTACATTGTTTTAGCAACAAAAGTAAACTTTCTGGATCATTTCTGTCTCCATTTTTTCTAACCTTAAAACATGACCCATACATTTAATATGTCAGATTCTAACATTTGGTATAGGTCTGTTATTAACAAAATCCATCTTTGGCACAGAAGCTGCAGCTGGTTCTTAGTTTTAACAATAAACTTCTGTTATGCAGCACTTTGCCAAAAAATAAAAATGGGTACATTTTCATTGATTACATTTTAATGATTAAAGGGGTGGTTGATTGCGATTTCACTTTTTTAAATGTTAGTTAGTGTGTAATGTTGCTGTTTGAGCATAAGCAATGTCTGCAAAGTTAAGATGCTGAAAGTCTTTTAAAATTCTGGCAGTTTAATGCCTACAAAAACAGCTGGTAGGACTACAATGAGATACTTCCTGGGTTTGTGACGTCACAAACCCTGATAAACCCCGCCCCCGAGAACATTTTTCAGCAAGTTGTTACCATTCCGTCAAAACTAGGGGTGCATGGAAAAATCTATTCATATATGAATTGCGATTCTGTCTTCTAACAATTCTAATGGATTCACAAGTTTCAAAATTAATGTTCTAAAGCAGCAGTTCTTAATCCTGTCCCTCGCGCCCCCCTGCTTTGCATCTCTCTCCCTCTCTCACCTGATCATTAGCTCCAATTCTACACTTTATATAGACAGACAGATATTTTTCACATAGCTATGAGGATGCGCGTGCAGTTGCCGTACTGTATTAAAGCTTTAATCTGGATAAAACCGTATATTAAAAGCTAACATAAGCAGTAGCATTTACAAATAACAGCATATGAGACAAAACAAATATACCATTAAGAGCCGTGCATGCACAGGTTCTGCGCGATCCTCTTCAATTCTCTGCGTCTCGATCGGGCTCAAATTGATAAGCAATACAGACGACGCTGTTGTTTACAATACAACCAGAGCACATGCAGCTGAGCTGAGGGGCGGGATGTTCAGACGCGCACTAGAGGCGGTTTAGCCAATCACAACACACTGGGCCAGCTAACCAATCAGAGACCATCGCGTATTTCTGAGGGAGGGGCTTCATAAAACCAGGAAATCATTGGAGCGTTCAAAAGGAGAAGGGACAGAGCGGTGTAGAATAAACGTAAATGATGTGAAAAAAGCACCCTTCCCCCCTCCAAAGAAATAAATAAATAAATAAATATATATATATGGGAAAAAAACCAAAACAAATTCACAGGCATGTTACAATTGCTGTTAAATTGCAATTTTCATAATTTCAATTAATCAGACAAATTAATTTAACCATTTAAATGGAATCATAATAAACGGACACTTGTCTAGTTTTCTAATTATTCCTCTCCATTGTACTAGGCTACTTGTACTACTATGTTAGTTGACCCCACATTTTTAAAAAGTTGTTTAAAAAAAATTAATATAAAAAGAATAAAGAATATAAAAAACACCTAGAAAAAATAAACCTACGAAAAAAAAAAAATAATTAAAACATTTCATAGTTCTCTACAAGCTTGAACCCGTTGTACCTGGGACTGCGGTGAAGAACTTGACGGCGTCTCTGTGTCCGTGGAAGCACAGCTGAGCGTGAGCCATGGAGCAGAAGGGCACAAACGTGCCTGTCGTGACTTTATCTCCGCTCTCATCACCGTAGACACGGATCGCACCGCCTGGACGATTCGAGCCCGCCGCCGCTGCATCTTTACTTTCTGTTGTGGGAATAAAAAATGACATTACTCTCATGACAGAGAATTACATTACCATCGATGTCATGACTGGAAGCACACGGCTGACGCACTCTCTGACAGAGGGATGGAGATGATGACGCCGTTTCCGGTTCCTACCCACAGGCGATTGCAGGAGACCATCAGAGCGGTGATCCTCACGAATGAGAAGCCCAGCTTACCGGTGCCTGTGACACACACAGCATCAGTCAATCTGAACGGCACTGCACGACTCTCAAATGCTTTGATAACGCAGCGCTCACCAAGCATCTTGCTGACGTACGGCTCGATGTCAACATCCTGCAGGTGCTGGTATGTGTGTGCGTGGAAGAGCCTGAGGGTTGAGTCCAGACGAATGGACACCCAGATACCGTCGCCATCCCACGCCAGCTGCCTCACCTGACTCTCCTTACGAGGATGAGCATCGAACGATTTCTGTACATGAGGAACGGCACAGTAAACCAATAAGGTTTGTAACTGAGTTACACTGATTTCATTACATGCAGGAGGATTCATGAGCAGGAGTCTGATTTTAAAAGAGAAGCAGCATGTCATTTCATGAAAATACATGTTTATGTAGTAATTTGACAAAAAAAAACAAAAACAAATTTAAACTGAAAAATTCAACCGCATTTTTGAAAAATAATCATTTAAGTTCTAAAAATAAAAAACATGTTTCAATAATAATGTTGAACATGGACCAATGTTGAAAAGTTTTGGGTAAGATTTTTAAATATGAATTGAAGTCATTTGTAGATTGAGTCCATATAGAAAACAATAAAATGATTAAATAATACTTTAAATAATACTCGTTTTATTTTTTTATTAAATAAAAATGTTTTATAATGTTTTTGAAAGAAGTTTTTCTAAATTTAAAAATAACTGTTTTCTATGTGAATATCTGTTAAAATGGAATTTATTCCTGTGATCAAAGCTGAATTTTCACAGGATCCTTCAGAAATCATGCTAATATGCTGATCTGCTGCTCAAGAAACATCTCTGATTATTATCTATGTTGAAAACAGTTGTGCTGCTTCATTTTTTGTGGAAACATTTTATTTTTCAGGATTCTCTAATGAATAGAAAGATCAAAAGAACAGCATTTAATTGAAATAGAAATCTTTATATATCTATGCGTTACCTCACAAAATGTCACAGAAAAGTCATACTGTACCTCGATCTTCATGGCTTTGGGTTGCACCACAAAGATCTTGTTCCTGTATCCACACCAGACCTTGTCATGCACTACGGTCATACAGCGGATGGAGTGATGCGGACGGCCCAGATCTAACAGGTGGTAGTTGGTCAAATCCCACTGGCCATCTGTAACACAAATATCTGTCATTATATTTATGCATTTAGCAGACGCTTTTATCTAAAGCGACTTGCATTGCATTCAAGTTACAGTTTTTACATTTTTATCAGCTCTTGCTCATTAAAAGAGCATTTATTCTGGTCTGGTCTGGTGTGCATTATATATGTAGTATGGGTGAATGTAAGGTACTACATTAGTTTTTAGAAATAAGTCTTACCAACACCTCTGTGGAAGATTGCAAGCGTGCCATCAGCCAAAGCTACCAGAACACGTCCTTTCACGTGACTTCACAGAAGAAAAGAATGAGTAATGAGCAGCTGCCGCTGAAGGAAGCGCTTTAGTTTATTTATGTAAATGTATCCAGATGATGAGAGTTTCCTTACACAATGCCCAGGACGGAATCCTTTAGCTTGATGGAGTGAAGACACTTCCTCCACTGCGCCACAGATGAGTGCACGTATACACTGCAACAGAGTACACTCAATACATCTCCATTCTTAATCGGTGCATTTCCATTACCTTTCCTATTGTTTGTGATTACTGAAAAAGGATTTTACAAATAATTTTGATTTTGTTCTGAATCATTCAGACCAATTTGTGAAGCAAATGAACTGGCTTAACCTACAGCACTACAGCTTGAGAGCAAGTTTTACTTAGTTAGGAGACATCCAACTGATTAAAATGGAATTAAAATTAGGAAAATGCATATTTGGAGAAAAAAAAAAAAAAAAAAAAAAAAAAAAAAAAATCCATGACTTAAGATATGATAAAGAATTAAAAAATTGAAAATAAAAATTGGGGGGGGGAAACAAAATTGGGGAAATTAACCTGATTTTTTCTTTTTGGTCTAATGATGATGTTATTCATTTCAATGACTTTTTTCAGAAAAACACCACCAATTTCCTGTTAATTTCCAGGTTTTCCAAGACTGTTTGGAATTAGAACTGAATGATTTTGGGTGGGAATGCAAAAACAAAAATTGCATTTTAAAATGCGTATAAAAAATGCACAGGTTTGCTGTGCTTGTTTGAAGGGCTGCTAAATTTTGTGAAAAGTTTGATGATATTTTTACTAAATAAAAATTAACGTAAGTAAATAAAAACGAAATAATAATTATTATATTTCACTGTAAAATAAAAAAACAATTGATTATTTAATAATAATGATAAATTATTTTATATTGTACCTGTCAAATTACAATAAAAATATTATATAGCCTACATATCCAATTTATACACACAGTATATTCAATATATCAGTCATCTGATTTCCATTTTCAAATGTTAAACTTAAACTGACGCTAAGACAGCTCTTAAACCTTCTCTTTTGCTGATAAGCGTTTCTCATTACAAGTTGGCTGAATATGGTTGACATGTTTCCCAAATGAACATTAAAGCGACAGACAGAGTTCACGTGGAGCAGCAGTTACTATGAACTGAGCTTCTCTGAGATGCTAAAAACACTGCAAACGCTGCTGACAAGTGCTGAGCTTCACTCTGAAACATGCAGCACATACATTTAAAAATCTTTGTTCACTGACCTATATTGTAATTTTGGTTTTATTTCGATTAATCATGCAGCCCCCGTTTATTTTTCACACTTGCAGGTGATTGGTGGAAACACCGAGGGCGGGTTTGCCGGACACTCACCAGCCGTTCTGAGCCCCGAGCCACATTGTAGGCAGAACGCTGCTCATCTTGCTGGCTTCCTCTCTCATGAGATCCTGCTCATCGGGCATCGAGCTGACGCCGTCCTTCACCAGATCACACTCCCTTCAGAGCCAAAACATTACATCTCAGTACACCTGAATACAGCTACATTATAATAACACAGACTGAGAGACACGAGGTGCCACACACCTCTGTGTGTAGCTGGATGGCGTGTCTCTGCTGTTCTGCACGCCGAGCGGGTCGGTGAACACGTGTTCGGTGTAGATCCCAGGCTGACTCTCGTCTGCAGGTGTGTTGCTGTTGCTCTCTGTGGCCTCCAGAGCTTCTTCTGCTGCCGTTACCCCGTCCT
The DNA here is from genome assembly GCF_936440315.1 of Barbus barbus. Lineage (NCBI taxonomy): Eukaryota > Metazoa > Chordata > Actinopteri > Cypriniformes > Cyprinidae > Barbus > Barbus barbus. The sequence continues at coordinate 2,192,352 of NC_136716.1, read as the reverse complement.
GCTGCCGCTGCCCCAAAACCTCATCTGCAGACAGACGTAACGTCACATTCATCTCTATAGTGCTTTATACAATACAGAACGTTTCAATGCAGCTTTACATAAACTCTTTCCTCTCCACTGATGGAATTTCCCGGCTTTCAGGGTTTTCAATGGTGTATGGTAGGAGGCGCTAAAAGAGTATTGAGCGTCTGGATCAAAACACGGCGAAGACGAAGCAGAAACAAGCAATCGCGTATGTAAGCAGATGCATGTGTAAAATAACACTATTTTAAAACAGTCTAACGTTACTGAATGAAATGTCAATCCAGTAAATGGTACAGGACCGTGCAAGCTTTGTATGTGTTGATGGAAGTGATCTACTGTGTCTTTTACAAAAACAGGATTTTCTCAGCTTTTTGTTAAAATTTTGCTTAATAAAAAAACGACTGCATGAAGCTAAAAATCTTTTTTAAGCAGAGGCTGTGTTCTTTGTTTTGACAAATTGCAAGTTCAGATATTCATACAACAAAATATTCTGGGGGCCAGAATTAAACTAAAATCTAAAATGTTAGCGGTGGTTGGCAGCTTGAAAAAAAAAAAAACATTGGCGGGGAAAGAGTTAATAAACAGGAAAATAACAGTGTTAACGTAAAATTCATCAATTTTGAAACAACTTCAAATTTCAGCTGTAAAGATGCTCTAGTGTCTTTACTTGGATCAATTCAGTTTAATAGTGTCAATGCTGCAAAGTTCATTAATTATGAAACAAATTCATAAAGTGGCTCTACAGAAGATAACGGTGTTATTATTTAGCTCAATTGAGTTCAAGTTGTGTTCTCATCTGGTGTATCAGTACACTCATCTTTTAAGCTTCAAACTTAAGGTAATACAAGGAATAATAAGATAAAACAAGGGTCCTCAAGTCAACATGAAATACAGTTTGCAACTCAGTTTACATTAACTCATTAATTCTGATTAAAAAATACATTTATCGACTGAATCCAAATTGACAATGCAGGTTAAAAAGTTGTTTTAGAGACTGGATATTTATTAACATTCTGCATACATTCATGTTGTGGATAACATGACCCTTTTTTCGTTTCTTTTTTTTGTAAAAATGTTCATGTCTTTTGTACGTGTTAAGGAACTATTTGTTAATTAATTTTTGTGAAGTGTTTTGTTTGTGTGTGTAACCGGCTTATTTTTCCAATACTCTTGCTATTGCCATAGAACAGTGTTTCATTATGTTAAAGGAAAGGTATCTATGGAGAAAAATGGAGTAAATAAAACATGCATTAATGATATTTTTTGCTATTATGTTATTGTGACAGAGGCTGTGTTACCAGTGTCTGAGGACTCTATGGAGTTGGTGCAGATGGTTTGAGGGATCGCCACAGCTCCTTCTGCAAAGCAGCCCATGACAGTGATGCCATCCAGACCTCCGTCAAAACCCGTGGAGCTGTTTGCTGCCGCACAGCTGACTTTAGAAGCCTCACCGTCTGCGCTCAGCTCCTCTCCCGCGGGATAGTCCGTCTCACAAGCACCTGACAAACACACACAGAGAACCGGTTCAAATCAAGAACACTTGTGGAGGTTATCAATACGGTCTCAGTGCATTGTCTGACCAGGTACGCTGGCGATGCACAGCACGTGAGAGTTGCAGACGAAGAAGCTCTCCAGGATGTTTCCGGGCTGGTTGGCGTCGATGACCATGACTTTAGAGGTGGCGTGTGTAGTGGTGCAGATCCACACCAGGCTGGAGAGCTCATCCTGATGCCGCAGTTCCTTCTCCTGCTCCTGATCACACACACAATAACACAACATTAAAGACTACGGCAAGACCCCACAGGTGAACAGAGTACACATGTTAAAGAAAACACATCATCATACTTCCCCATCTGATTAAATCACAGTACATTAAGACAGCTGTTTTGTATTACAAGTTTTCAAATGTTATGTTGAAATATGCAAATGAAGCGTAACATGATTATTTTCCCAATGTTCAGATTTCTGTTCTTTAAATTTGTTTATTGGCATATTTGCATATACATTTCCAGAAAATAAATGTAAACATTGGATAAATTCAAAATTGTTTATTTCTGTTGACAAATTGTTTTACACAGGGGATTTTTTTAAATATTTGCATATACATTTCTAGAACAGAAATGTAAACACTGGACAAATATAAATTAAATATACATTAATTTGCTTATTTCACATTATGAAAATAGTTTTGCACAAAGTATTATCTAATTAAATATGCATATATTTTAATTGTAATAATTTAAAATTTTATTTTTATTTACATTTCCAGAAAATAAATGTAAACATTGGAAAAATATAAATTGAATATACATTAATTTGGTTATTTTATATTTTACATTATGAAAATAGTTTTGCACAAAGTATTATCTAATTAAATATGCATATATTTTAATAATGTTTAATTTTATTTACATTTCCAGAACAGAAATATGAACACTGGAAAAATATAAATACCCTTTATTTTTTTTATTTTTTACATTTGTGTATATGCATATTTGATATACATTTCCAGAACAGAAATCTGAACACCGGATACATTCAAAATTCTTGTTTGATTTTGTTGACATGTTAGAATTATAGGTTTTTCCAGATGGAATTTTGTATTTCTCTTTTTATCAGAAAATACTGTCAACAGACAGAAACAGAACCATGTTTTTGGGGATAAAATGAGTCAGGTAAACGATATATGAACAATCTCCTCTGTAAAACTCTTCAGATATGCATATGTGTATGCAAATAATATAGACAGGAATAAAACTGTAAAGTTTGGTGTATGTAAGTGATGCTAAAGTGAAAAAAACAAAACAGCCTTAGAACATATGGATTGGAATTTAAATCTACAAATGCAAATAGATGAAGTGCAGTAAAATAAACACTTAAATGTGTATTTTTCTACTAGTCTGAAGGAAGACGTGTTATGGAAGCAAAATCTCAAAATTGGCAAGTGCGTGAAAAACCCCCAAAAAACTATGGTTTTGCATGCATTTCCTTCTTCATGACATATGAATATTGTACGTGATTTTTGGGGCTCCTGACCTCGAGTTCCTGCTCCAGTCGCTCCAGGCTGCTCGGTGATCCTCTCTTCTTCCTGGGGATTATGGAGCCACTCTCTCCTCCAGACACATCTTTATAAAACACACTCGCTCCTACGATGGAGCCCCCATCTCGTGTCTTTCCACCTGAGAGATTGACTCCAGCAGCGCACCACAGCTACACACACACAAACACACAACGACAAACCGTCAAACTACAACACCGACTGAGCTCAGGACTCAATCAGAGAACAGTCTCACCTTCATGGAAGCATCTTTCTCATCTAACGGTCGGAGGTAGACGGGCACTGGCAGGTTTTTTATTTTACTATCTCCTTGTCCACCATTTGCAACCTTTGAAAACAGCATAACGATAAATAAAATACTTTTTTAGATATAAAAAAAACTAACTTTTTTAATATAGTAATAGGCAACTTTTCATTGTGATCTTTGCTTTCTCCTAATATGCATGGCACATGTTTCTGTTACACAGCGTCAGAGACGTTACCTTGTATTTTGGAGGTAAACTCCATCCGTACGCCTGCATCCGGCTGTCCTCTTTCTGCACGTGAGCCTTCACCTGTCTGTACTGAGCTCTCTTCTGCTCTCTACGCGACACTACGCTCTCTACCTCAGCCCTACGGGACATGGACAAACACACAAAGTCAACAGATGACAGAAATTTGATCAGTTCAAGGACAAAAAAGAAAACCTGTTTTACCTCCATTCAATAAGACTATTTGATAATGACGATAATAATAATAATGCAGTTATTATTCATTAAAATTATAAATATAATCATCAATAAAGAGATACAGCGGACATTATATACTTGTGTACTGTACACAATACTATTGTACTGTAAAATAATTTTTTTTTTTTTATTATATTTAAAAAATTAATTCTAAGCATTAAATTAAAATGATTGGTTTTTTTTTTCAATATTTTTTATTTTATTATTACTTAAATTCAAAGCATTTGACAAATCAAAGAAATATAATTCTACTACATTAATACTATTTTACTGTAATATATAATCATAATAGTAATAATTATTTTATTTTTCAGAAAAATATTTGTATTTTATCATTGCTTCAATTATAAAAATTCAAAAATCAAATCAATAAATGCTATTGTACTGTAAATTTAACATGTATTAGTATTATTCTTATTAAAAACAACAATTATTATTATTTAATTTTACAGAACAACAATAAAATTACAATACTAATATATATATGGCTCTTAATTACTTTGCTTTCAAATGTAAAACTACAGAAACTACTTTTGTTGAGGATAGGTTTATAAACGACTCCTATTACAAATTTGGAAATGGACTGTTGCACAGACAGAGATCTACTTTGAACCAAAGCGACACTAAAAACACTGGATTCATAAGCTGCTTGCGTGTAAAAGCATTTCAACGCTTGTCAAGTGTTAATTTTTGAAAATGCTATAGCAGTGTTTTTCTCCTCGGTTTTATTTAACTCACGTGGGTCATTGGGTCATACTTCAGGTTAGAAAATACAGAAATCTAAATACATACACAATGTATAATGTAGTGTAAAGTCATCTGAATGAGAGGTCAGACAGGAAGTCACTCACTCCTCATTGAGGAAGTCAAAGGCTTTGGATTTGTCACTAGGCAGCTGAGAGAGGGTGCTGCTCCTCTTCTTCACCGAAGGGACGACGTGTGAGGTGGGAGCGTTGTACTTCATGTTAACCGGCGCGTCTGGTTTTTTTGCTGAGGTGCTGGTTGAAGAGCTGAAGAGCCTGCTGAAACTGAGGGACGTGGGGAGAGAGACACAGACACAGAGACTCATATACGGACACATGCGCAGCAGCAGTTAGAGGTCAAAGGTTAACCGTTATGGGGTTGTAGGGTCACGTCCCAAACATGTGCCAAGCCCTTCACACAGTCCTGCGACAAACCACTGACCCAACCGTCACATATCTAACCACGACCAAAACATGCAGACAGCACATGCTGAACACTGCAAATAAACCTTCTCTGAGGCACTTCCTTTCTGTGTTACACCATTCAATACACTGCTGTTCAAAAGTGTGGGATGTTTTTATTCATCAGTGATGCATTAAATTGATCAAAAGTGATGGTAAAGACATTTATAATGTTGCAAATGATTCAAATAAATGCTGTTTTGAACTTTCTATTCATCTATGAATCCTGAAAAATAAAATGCTTCACGGTTTCCACAAAGATACTGGGGAGCACAACCGTTTTCAACATTGATTTACAGTATAATTACCCGATGATATAACTGCACGAGAAAGTACTGAAATATATATTTTCCCTGTGTTTCCTTCCTGTGAGCTACTGAAATGAGCCACACTGTGAAACAGCCAATCAGAGCAGAGCTCAACATTATTATTCATGACCCTTCCAAATAAGCCAACAACAGACGATTTCATTCTAGGGAGAAATATTAGGGTTGTAAATAGACAAGTAAAACCGTTTCTGGAGAATTTTTGCCCTTACCTAAGCCACATACCTTCTATGTAGAAATCAGAGAACAATTTAAAACATTGTATTAATGTGTTCTATGGCACCTTAAAAAAAAAAAAAAGAAAATCTTACAAACCCCAAACTTTTGAATAGTAGTGTACAGTTGTTTTATAAATTATGAATTTCCAGGAAAAAAATAACTAAAAGAAATTAAAATAAATAAACAATTAAAACTATGATATAATATTATGGTCTGTTTTTATGTAATGAAATAATCTTAATCCTAAAGGCTTTTAGAAGGAGCTGTTAGCCAAATGTGACCTGAAACTATCTTCTATAACTGCACTTTATCAAACCACACCATGCAAATCCTTCCACAAATATTCAAATATTCAAAGATCTAAAAAAAAAAAATCTCCGTCCCCTGACCCAACACACCTTCTGCAAACACACAGGACAACATGAACGGGGTTACAGAAAACACAGGAGCACAAGAGAAGAATGAATGGGTTTAAAATAGATGCAAAACCTTAAATGCCCCCAAATGCAAAACCCCAGCTAGACCAGCATGACCTGGGAATGGCATTTCAAACCAACAAAAACAAGCCCCCCGCAGGCTGCTTACTGACACCGACGTGCCAAATCCTTTAAAAACAAGATTAATGAATGCTTGAGCATTAGTAAAGTTTAATGTAATGTAACGGTCTGGCTGTAAATTCCTGTTATGCTTTTGTTCTATCGCTGTTAAAGCTTTAAAGAAACACCATTCCCATGGCCAAGAACACATTTTTGGATTCAAGGATCAAACCAAGTGCAAGATTTACTAGGATTTCTAAGATTTACCTACATCCTAGAAGGAAAACAAATAAAAGAGGGACATAAAATGAGAGGGGGAAAACAAAGTTTGAACGCCAAACCGCACAAACTAATAGAACACAAACTTTGAGGAGAACGAAAAAGGGCTGCTTACAACTGCCAGATACTGGACTTTTTCTTCTCAGTCAAGGCCGGATTCTCTCTTGATGCTCTGCATTGAACAAAACACACTTCAGTCGATGCAGGGCAGAGCTGTGACAGTTTGAGCATGTGTGAGATTACAGTGACGGACCGTATCATCTCTGTCCACCTGACGGCCTCCTGCAGCTCCATCAGTCTCTCTTTATACTGGTTTCTCTCCATCAGGACCCGGGCCATCTCCACCCGCGTGAAGCGCTTCCGCTGGGCTGTCGGCACGTCGCTCTGCTGGAAACACGGCCTCTTATTGTTCAGCACAGTAAAACTGATCATTGAAATAGTATTGTGTAAAATACTGTTTATACATCGATACATCTCTGCATGTGCTGTGAGTTAACCTGTATTTGGGACACAATGTGCACATATGATGCATTTGTTTCACATTTGCATAATTTCCCCCAATTTTACGCAGCATTTAACTGATTTGTAATGCAAAGTAAAATAATTAATATACTTGTGAAATATTTATTTTATAGTGCAGTTGCATAACAGTAGTAATATATTTCTGTCTTAGAAACATTTTCTCTCAATCTCAGACAGCAGAGGTTCAGTTGATAAGAAAATACTAAAGCTTTAGGGTTTAACTCTTGCAAGAGAAGAAATTAAGTCATTCATATTGTAATTTTGTACAATACAGTAAAAATTAATAGAATTATTATAAAAAAATTGTATTAAAATAGCAATATTTGTTCTGTTTTAGGATGATTAAATCTCAGACTGCAGACAGCGGTTTTAATTGATAAGAAAATATTAAAGTTTGAGGGTTTAATTCTTGCAAGTGAAGAAATTAAGTCATAAGTACTGTAATTTTACTACAGTAAAGTAAAGATTATATAATTTTTATAAAATATAAATATTTATATTTTGCCATGCAGTTGTATCATAATATTAATATTTTTAACAATTATCATCATCATCATCATCATCATCATAGAGTCCCAATCTCAGTTGATTTGAAAATATCAAAGCTTGAGAGTTCAACTTTTTCAAAGGAAGAAATTAAGTAATAAGTACTGTAAATTTACTAGTTTTAAGTAAAATAATTATATACTTATGAAATATTCTTTTTTTTTTAATTTTACAGTGCAGTTGTATTAAAACAGTAACATATTGCTGTCTTAGAAATGTTATTAAATATCATACAACGGTTTCAGTTGATAAGAAAAACTTAATTCTTTCAAGTGACATTAAGTCATAAGTACTGAATAATTAAGTACTGAAGTACTGAAACTTATGAAATACTCATTTATTTTACTTTACTATTATTGTTGATGTTGTTGCTGCTGTTGTTGGTATTATATCCCAATCTCAGATCTTATACTGTTGAAATGTTTTGCCTTTAATCTTGTGCCAATTTGTCACTGTGGTATCTAAAATGGTACTGAATACAGATATATTCAAAAGTATTGTATTGACGTTAGTATTGAATTTTAGTATCGCGACAACACTAATTTAAAAATCATCAAGAATGGTTTTGGCATAACATCTTGACTTCCTGAACTGAAATCTAATGGAAGAGTGAGGAGTCTAATGCTCTGCAATCCTTATCCACACTGCATCCAAAACTCTGGCTTACATCATCGTCCTCTTTCGTCTTCACTTTGGCTTCCTCCAGCTCAGCTCGGACTCTGTTTGGACAAAAACATACAAGAATCACTATAAAAATAAAATCTGTTCGTCTGGATTGCTGATATATGTCTCGGTGTCTAATGACAAACTTTTTGAGCTCCTCCTCCAGCTCTCGGTTCTTCTCCTCCAGTTTGTCTTTGGACTGTCTCAGGACCTCCAGCTCCCCCTGAATAACGTCTTTCTCACACACCAGCTCATCCACACGGGCGATCAGATCGTTCTTCACCACATTCAGAGCGTTCCTGCAGCAAACACAGCAATGCAGCTTTCAGAAACAAAAGCATTTTATATATCTGCGTATTTTTTTTATAATTTATGCCTGTGCACAGCAGTCAGTATTCTCCTTACACAGATATTAAATATGCATTTCTATTGCTTGACCCTCCTTGATTGTATTAAGACAGACAACAGACATACAGCAGGTCCAGTGATGTCTGATTCACAGGCAATTAACTCTTAGGAACCAAATATTTTCAATGAATCATTCAAAAGACTCACAATCCAGTCCCTAACTAATAAGTTATCAGTGAAAATGTCTTTAATTGACTGAAACGCCATTTTTACTTTCAGTCAGACCTGAACCAAGAATTGTGTACTTTATATTCTTCATACTGATTTCATATTAGCATTCAGTTGTAATATATGGCATTTGAATCTAATGTCTCGCAAAACAAGATCACTGCAGTCATTACGACTTTTCAGTCCAGTTGATGCGATTTTCTTTCAAGCATTGCTGCAACTCCTTTAAAACAGCAGATGGCAGTAGAAGCATTGCATGTGGAGTAAAACTGGACTAAATGCAAAGCGCTTTCCAGATGACATAGGCCACAAACTAATGCCATAGTATGACTTACTTTGTCTCCAGTAGCTGCGAGTTCTCATGGATCAGGTGTTCGACTTCACGACCCATACCTACATGACAGCAATACAAAGATTACATTTGACACAAAATAATCAAGCACAGGTCTCTGAAAACCGCACAAATGCTGATTTGACCATTTATGAGACCGAGAGCACTTTTCTGGAGAATAGAAATAATCAAGAAATCATGCTTACCAAAGAAATTAAGGTCTAAAATTGGCATGCAAACCAAAAAACAAGGAAAGGGTCAGTCAATGATCTAAATAATTAAGAGTGACACTAAATCACTAAGGATCTACAAAATAAAAACTGTATCTTAACCAGATGCAATACAAAAAGAGCAACAATGAATTTGTCTTAAACAGCTGCGACAAGCAGTGGTTTTGTTTTGGTGGCTTGGTTGTTGTTTTCCTTTTGTTTTTTTAATCAACATTTTTGCTTTAGTGTGGACAGACATGTTACTTGCTAGAAACCTGTCGTATCGCACCTGGTGAGGATACAATGTATGAAAATGAGAGGACAAAATAAAGAGGAGTGTAAGCATACACACCAGAGAACTCGTCTGGGGGGAAAGAAAAGCCACAAATGAAGCGCCACAAACATGGAGGAAAAACAACATGATTAGATGGGCTGTGAATGTCAGTGAGGAATGATGGGTTTAAATAAGATGATGAACAAAAGTAACCGGAAAGGAAAAAATAAAAACAGCCACACACAAAACATGCAATTTGGACTTCCAGAGAACTCAAAAGTAGACGTTTTAGTATCATTGAGAGACTATTACAGTTTTTGTTCATTTTTTGCATTAGATTTTTTTTTTATATTTCTTAATTTTAATAAAATTTTTAGTTTGTAATTTTTTTTTTTTTTTTAAATATGCCTGTATAGTTTTTTTTATAAATTTTTTAACTAGCTTTTCAATATTTTCAGTTTTCATTTCAATTGTAAATTATCCAATTTTTTGTGTTTTTGTCATTTTTATTACACTTTTTTATATGCCTATTTAGTCTATCAATGTTTTGAATAAGTTTATTAATGTTGCTTTCACTTTTTTTTTTTGTTAAGTTTCAAGAGAACAATTCCCAATTCCTTCATAAATCAGATGTCAGTCTTGTAAAGATGCAAGGAAACGAATTAAATAACTTTACAACTTTTCTTCATAAGTTATTTATATCATTTTTATGATACTTTTATCAAGCATGAAAGCCTCATCTCACTCACTTTCACAATATTGATGAGTGGCCAGGATATTATTCAAAAATCCCTCATTTAAGATAGAAAGTCACAGGTTTTGTGAGTAAATGTTGATTTGTTGGTTGAACTGTTCCTTCAGTTTAAGGCAGAAAGCACGCTCATCTGAGCTCTGGTTGACTGAGAACTTACCCAGTAGATCAGCGCCTTCATCCACGTCTCCTATGAGATCGGTTCCTGCTGACGAGAGCTCCTCAAAGAGAGAGTCAGTGTTACGGTCAAAGGCCATGTTGTCAATGCCTTTAGTGGGAGTGCTAGAAACAAACCAAGATGAAGAACAGACATAAGACAGAGAAACCCACTTCGCCTAACAATGTCCAGATGGTTGCTAAAAGTGCATATGGATTGAAGGACCTCTGAGAGCAGAAAATATAAGCTGCTGGGTCGGTGGGATAAGGAAAGCACTGTGAGTGAGTGACTGAATCAGTGTGGATGACGCACCTGGAGCCTTTGCATCCACTCAGATCCATGTCCAGCTCTGGTGTGGACTCAATGATCGCCTGGACCTCTGAGCGCTCTGCATTCTCACTTTGATCAGCTCCTGAGCACAAAAACGTATGCGTTTCAAATGGTCTAACGTGTTAAAATTCATCTATATAATACATTATTTCACTTTCACACTAGAGGCTTTGGTGCAGACGGTGTGATTGTAGTTCATCAAATGTACATCAAATAAATGCAGTTTGTTTCCAAACGGGAGCTGACATCAATTTAAGTGAGCCACAGTACCATTTATGGAGAATAAATGGTAAAATAGACACAAAAATGTTAATAAACTGTGCAAATGGTGCTAATATCAAATAAAAACCAAGTCTTTCCAAGTTTTGCTGCCTCACAAAAGGCAGTTTATTGTGGCACTTATAATGAAGAATGTAAGTAAATCTAATTCTGTAAAAAAAAAAAAAAATCATATCAATAAAATAAACTGTGCATCTCAGATTGTTTTGCTTTTTATTGCCTTAAATTTGATCAAACTAAATTTCAAGGCTTAAAAACAAATGGAAACCTTGAGCAAAGCAGTGAAAGCACAGCATTAAAGGGAGGGAAACAAATTGCATTTGGATGGGCTACTGTGCCTGTGACATTAGGAGTCACCTGAAGATGGCGTCTCTGATGCCACAGCGCCCTGTACGCCGATGTTCTTACTGCTGTCTGGTTTAGCGCTGCTGGAGTCCAGGTTCCCGTTCAAACCCTCGGCCTCCTTTGTCCGCGGCGTGCCCACCGACGCCATCGCTACATCTGACGTCGCTGCAGACATGGGCGTGCCGAATTTGGACTCTCCCCTACCGGCATCAGAAAGTTCATCCTGAAAATAAACCCATGAAGCATTACCAGCAGCATAAGCGATAAGCACAGAGTCACATCAAGTATTTATGAATAAATAGTCATCGACCGCACATATGTGCTAAATGAGACTGGGCACGGTCCACATTAATCATGAAGACTAACACAATATCATCACCTCATGCTCTGCACACCATGCTCTCGTCCTGCGATGAGGACAGACATGCAGATTCATTTAGAAAGATTGATAATTGGCTTTAAGAAATTAAATTAACCCTACTCATACTATATAGCAGAGATAAACTATCTTCACTTACATATCAGAAGTTATTTTTTACAGAAATTAATAGTTTTATTCATCAAGGATGCATTAAATTGTTCAGGAACGTCAGTAAAGACATGTAATGTTGTTATAAATGTACATGTATAGCAATTTCTATTTCAAATTAATGCTGTTCTTTTAAACTTTGCTCATTTGTGAATCCTGAAAAATAAAATGTGACCGTTTCCAAAAAAATCTATGTTTGTTGAGCAGTAAATCAGTATATTAGAATGATTTCTGAAGATCATGTGACACTGAAGACTGGAGAAATGATGCTGAAAATACAGCTTTGATCACAGAAATAAATTACATTTACAGAAAACAGCTAAATTGTACTAATATTTAAGTTGCAATAATATTTCACTGTTTTTACTGTATTTTTGATCAAATAAATGCAGCCTTGGTGAGCAGAAGAGAGTTCTTTCAAAAACATTAAGAAACTGATGATCAGAGAGGAAAAAGCAGCAAACAAAATATGATTTTTTTTGTCTCCATTTTGAAATTCATTTGAACTTTTACCAATATAAATCATGACAGAAAGTACAGAATTTGAGTGGGGAAATAAACACTGACACACAAAACACATGATTTAGTGGCATTATAAACAATATATAAACTTAAATATTCCAGGTTATTATTCGGTAGAATTTACTGGCCTTTTTTCCCAATACAATGAATAGAGACTGAAGCTTTAAATAAAGATATTTCAAGCTTCATAAAGGATACAAAAGCACTGTGAAGACTGTTTATACTGTTGCTATTTTGAGAAGTTAGAAGTTGAAAATAACCGGGAATATTATTTTGACCACATTGAAAATTGCAAGTGAAACTGCAAGCAGTAACATCAACCACACAGATGCTGACTGCAACCAAAACTACAGTTTAACTCAAACATCACCAGGGATATTGACTACATTTGTAAGCTATTTATTCGGTGGTCTCTCCCATGAGTTGACCCATTTGTTGTTTAAATGTTAGTATATGGTTGCAGCCAGCAGTTTGTGGACTATGAATGCACATTTTACTATCGATACAAAAACAGTAAGGGGTGTGGAGCCGAGCCAAACAGAGCACACTACACACTATGCTGCACTGCGGCTGCCATGGAGGTTACTGCAGGACTAGCAGACGGGACTACCTTACTGGAGTCACTCCACTGGGTTTCCAAATTCTCCTGTGAACTCTTACCCTCCCCTCTCCTGAGGGATTCATTCGCCTCCAGCTGCCCAGAGAGAAACGTACAGTAAGCAATACGTTGGTAGGGCGACACTGCCCCTTATTTCGGTTTATCATGAAGCCAGATGGGAACTGCATTAGCATTATATAAAATTAAAATCAGGCCAGTCCTTCCCCAAAAAGCACCAGGAGCCAGCTTGTCAAATCCAGATTAAGCTGTAACTACAGTAAAATGAACTGTAGGCCAGGACTACACATATTCTGTCTCCCATGGTCAATCAAAAGCTTGACAGACAGTTTATAGGAAACTTTCTTTGTGTATTTTATGGAGGACTTTTTTAATGAAGCTAGATTGAACTAAAGCTTTTAAAATCAACATGAAATAACAATGGGAACCCATTTTAATTCCCATAATGTGATGCATTTCCGAGTCAAACCAGATACTCAGCGAAGATACTCTTTCAAAGTGAAACGTCCAGTGAGTGGCGATAAAAAATTATTTTGTTTCATCCAAAACATAAATGTGAATCGCACTAAAAGCACTAAAAGGTTAATGCTGTATCACATTTTGAACCCTAACCCGACCCTAAAGCTAACCCGATAATGTGATAAAAAAAACGCATTCGCTGAATCACCCATGTCCTTTTATCTCACGTTTCAACTTTTTCTCCTGTTTTCACTTGACAAGTGCAATGTTGTACCAGGTGCGTTTCCGAGCAAGTTTACTGGGTCACATACACACATTGTGAACATATGAAGTGAGTTATGAGATACAAATATCAAAATGTATTGGTTTACAAATTATGCACTACAATAAAAGTGTTTCTGAGCTCATAGCATAGTAAGGAACTATGTGAAAAGTCTTTATTAAATCAATAATCTGCCACTTTAATCAATTTGTTTGAAAAGGAATAAAAGTTTGTGGTATTTTACTGCCACTCATGTTCATTTCAGCTGGAAACTGCGGTGACTTGTATGTAGATGTATATTTTTACGTTTTTTCAATGAGCCTGAACGCTCACATGCTCCGAATGTCTCTCTCTATTGACAAAGAATATCAGAAGATACATGAGAGAAAATGTGAATGTTGATATTTCTTGTTTTGTTTGTCTACACAGAGGAAAGATAGTACAGCGGCAAACTGTGAGGCCAGTTTTCAAGCTCTGAGGCCACTGCCATCCAGCTCTTCAGATAATGAGATGTTTTATTAATGTGACTTTTCAAACAGCACTACACCTGGTGACTGGGCTCTATAAAAAGAGCCAAAGCTCTTGTTAAAATCAATCGGTTATGGAGGTACAACTAATCCACAGGGAGCGGCAGGAACCGATAATAGGTTTTACACTCCTGTTTGGAAAGCATAAACTTCAAAGCACTCTTTCTTCCCCCTGACATATGCGCACAAGCCAACAAAAGCACAAGTGCGCACACACAAAACCCTGGCTGCAAGACGCTCCCATACTCGGGTTTCCATGGCAGCATGTGCCCACTTTTTCTCAATGTGGCAGTTCAGAGCTGTTTAACCTGAGGAGAGGCTGATAGCAAGTCATGGCCTAGTTTCTCATCTCTCTCAGAAGCAGCAGCGCTGAGACTCTGGGGGATGATATGGAGAGAAATGCAGAGTCACGGAGCGCACAAAGGCCAGTCTGTATCAGTCCACAGTGGGAGTCTGATGCAGTCTTTGTGCTTCTGTAACTCAGATGACGCACCAGTGGCCTTGATGGGGTCTTATGAGAAATCAAATATTAATTGATCTTTTGAAAGAACAGAGCCTGATGTACTCCAACTGTGACTTTCAGAAGTCAAAAGACTATGCATTAAAAAAGGCTTAAGCTTTCACAACTTTTTGACATCAGACTGATGAATGTATCAATGAGTCACGATGAAGTAATGCGGATAAAGCAGAAAAGATAATATTCATAAACTGATAAGCTGCCAAACGATGGGCACTTTCTTGCAAATGAATTGGAAAGAATGGTTAATGTTCATTATAACAAAACAAACAATGCTGTTTGCACACTATATGAAGATTATCATACAAAATATACAAAACAGCATTGATTGTTTGGTAATAAGTCTTATTAACTGAAATAATAAGTTTGAATGAAGAGGCTCTGTAATTTTCAATGACTAAGTGGAAAAAAAAGACTTCTTGATATAAATAAAATTAATATGAGGGAATTAATAAAAAATATTAATGTGTGGCTATAATGTCCATTTTACCTTCTGTTCTCATATCTTTCTAGATGAAAATATAAAAGCAAGTAGGTCAAATGGTGACAAAAAGCAGAGTCAAGAATTTTTTTTTTTTCACACAAACAAGAATTAAGGGGAAAATATAGAAGCAATACTTGGTATATGAAAAACAGTGAGATATGGAACTGTAAAAAGTGCATATAAAGTAGAAAAGAATTAAATCTTCATTATGGGGGAGAATAAAATGAGGTGGTACAGAAGTAAACAAGGATTTCTGAGGGCAGAAATGCTCATCACACACTATCAGACTCCAGCAGTGTAAGCACTCTTCTGCTTCTGAGAGCTGAAATATGACCGTCATCCTTCAAAAACTCCTGCATCAGCCTCAACACTGAGACAGGCTTCAAGGTCAGTCTATTCTAGGACGTGAGAGATTGACATTGCCATCGTTGCGGACTAAATCAATGTGAATCAGGGGAGAGGAAAGGATTCAGATCAGTCTAATGGTCGGTCAAGATGGGTTTTCCCAATGGCAGATTCTATAACTTCTACAATTGTTCCTCAAAATCTTCCTGGTGAGAACGATCCAGTTAGGGAGCACATGAGTTGAGTGGCTTGTTTGTCTTGAGTTTTGAGAGGGTTGTGAACAAACACGGCAGGAAGAGGCTGATGGCAAACGATTACTTCATTAACATGAATATGTATGAAGGGGCCTAGTCCATGTATCTCTATGGGAGATGGAAGGTTCCAGAGCAGGAAAAAGAGGATGTTTTGTAATGCCGAGAACTGACCCAGGATCAGACTTGGCCTGTTTGTCTGGCTCTTGGCCCTGTTAGGGCTCCGTTTAAGCATGCAGGGCACAGCAGGCCCTCAGATTGAGCTTCCTTCCCGCTGGCAGTGCCGCTCAGGCTTCTTTAACATATGTTCTGCGCAGATCCATTCAGAGGGGGAAACTCTCTCGATACAAACTAACGGTGTCGTCATCGCTTTTATTCCCCCAAACCCATGTTCACTTTCTGGGAAGCAGACAACAGCCAGCTCTGAGTGCTGTTGTCAACAGAATAGCACTGATGATGACACATGATGATTTGCTAGTGCGGCTGGGAATTGGCACATATTTTAAAATTCAATTCGATTCACGAGCTCTTGATTTGACTTGATAACCATTCATCTATATCTCTATATAGATATCTCTCTCTCTCTATTATATATATATATATCTTTTGTGAAAAGAAATTAAATGTTAATTAAAGTTTGTGAAATTAAATGTTCATTTGACATTCAAAGACTGTTTGCTGAATGCTGACGGTAAACAAGAAAGTATTATAATGTTTGCCTTTGTTACTAATAATAAAAGCAATCGTTAAAATGGACTACTTTTTCGTATACATTTTAATTCCTTTGTTTAACCATTCTATCGGATTATTAGACTTTTATCCGTATTAGACAGAGCTGTTAATGACGACAGCAAACAAGAGGGAGAATGTGAGCACTGTGTGCTCAGGCGCTGCCGCTCTCAGTGCCGTCAAAATAAAAGTCCTGCCTCGAACAGGTCGACCAAATAGAAAAAGCGGCCTTGCCGATATATCAGTCGACCATTAATAATGTTTATGTGGCAAAAGTGGAACGAAACAGTGCTACTCATTTGAAGCGCACTACACAGAGCATTTATCCTCTCGGCTCAAAGTTCAAACGGCAGCGCAGCGTGAGCTCAGAGCAGATGCGTTTATTCACTGATAAGAATCAGTCACGTGAGAACTAAACAGCGCTGTTAGATCCAATGTGAAGCGCTTTAATTCAGCGAAGAACACAAATGGCTCTCTGATTTAAGCTAGTTTAAATTCAGATGAAACGGCAGACAAACAGGAGAAACACTGTGCGTATCAATACAGTCAGAAGGCTTTTCAATCTACAAATCATCATTTAGCATGGATTTACTGTAGTAAAACTAACTGCACCGTGGCTTTGACTCAGAAATGTGGGATATTCATATGGAATTTTATTATATTATTAATGTAGAAAATAGAATTAATGGAATATACAGTATTTTTTGTGATTTAGTTGTAGCGTTCGTGCATTTATACTAAATGTAGATTTAGATACAAATATATTTGTAGCCCTACTCTCAAGGAATATTTGAAGGCTTTTTATATTTTTAAAAATGAGGTAAATTTTTACCATACGCTCCCAAACTAGGGATGTAATATAAGTAAATCTGCAGACCGGTGTGTTTCTCACCTTAAGGCTGGTGTTGGAGCGCGGGTGGCTGAGATTGTTATATCTCCATGTGTCCGTTCCTGGAGTCTCCACAGCCTGCCTGTGCAGATCAGGGGTCATCACATCACTTCCCGGCAATGAAAAAATACCCAGAGAGACAGGACGCTCCTTCCTGAGTACACACAAAACATACGATTGGACACTTAAGCAAGAAACCTTATGGATTACATAATGTCTGGATATTCAGATATCAACAGAGCATTTTTCTCAGCAGCTCATATCAAGTATTTGGTAGATAATGACACTATACTGCTACCAAAACAAGAATTACATTGGCTTAAACTAGATTTTTATACCATTTTTTTCTCTTCTGAAGGAAATGTGAGTGGTGCTTTCTGACTAAAGACTCTCTACCACTATGATGGTACCACTACAATTGGACTGACAATCTTCCCAGTATTTCATAAGGAGTTTAAAGGGGTTTCCAGGGTGTTTGTCGAGGTAAGTAGGGTGTTGCCAAGTCAAAAAGCGAACTCAAGTCTTGATGACATCTAACACTCCACATCTAAATGCAAGTCTGTATTTTTTGTCTGTTTTGGGTGTAAGAAATATGAGCAACAGCAATAACGAATTATGAACTAAATAGTAAACATTATAGATTGCATATCGTCCTGTATTCAGATTTATAAAGATATGAATTGAGCATGTTTCTCAACAATTTCATATCAAGTTTAGGGTGGAAATTAAACCATATCGCATTGGTTTCACTGCATTTTTACATAGTTTTTGGAGAAAAACGTATTGCTACAGTCTTACAACCGGACTGACAAATTTCCCAGTATTTCATAAGGTGTTTTGAGGTCTTTGGTCTTTGGACCAGTAACTAGGGTGCTGGCAATTTGCCAACATGAGTCTTTATGCTTTTCTGATCCAAATACATGTCTCAATAGAAGTCTATGGGGCACATTTTCAGGTTTTTAGTTTTAGGTGCATGTGCCTCTAGAGCTCCTCTAGGAGAGCAGAGGAGCGTTTGATTGATGGGACTTTTCTTTTGTCTTCTCTGATTGTCTGTCTTCCTGTTGAGGGTTGCCATAGAGCTGCATTCAGAGGCTGAACCTGCTGACTGCACATTCAGAGCGGATCTGCTCACATGAGCAGGATTCACTCTATTCAGCTGGAACAGTACACTAAGGAAAGAGTAAACTATAGGTTGGAAACAAGAACCAAATTTGAGGAAGTGTGAATTCAACTACTACCACAAAAATCTGCGATAAAGCAAATAATCAGACGTGCTGCATCTCTACCGAGGAACAAACGTCCCAAAAGACGAGTGCACCTCAGTGATGTGTGTTAAGTGGGAAGAGAAAAATAAATAATGAATGCAGTTAGGCTTGCATGGCATATCAGAGCTTTGTACATCAAACAGAGCTCCATGAATGTATATCAATACTCATGCTGAGGGCAAAACCTTGCGTAATCACACACGTCAGAGGACACGTAGCATCAGTCACACACTTCACGCTATAAAAAGGTCGAGTTGTAGAACTTCAGGTCCAAAGTTCAATTCATGAAGAGATATTACAGCACAGACAGTTTCTGTTTCAGATTATTTATAAAAGCAGAACCTGAAGTAATCCTGGAGGAAACTGGTCAAAAACAACTAAAATGACGTTTGCATTGGAACAGCAAGCCAAGTCCAGTTCTCTGCAACTAAATTATATAAGAGCTAGATGAAAAAGATTAATCTTTGATGTCTTCAAAAGCAAGAACAATTTCCCTTTAAATCAAAACACAGAAAGCAAGTATTTCATTTATTGCGATGAACCAAAGCAAGCTGCTCTCTGGAGTCAGGATCAATTAGAGGTAGTTAACAGCAGGATACAAGCTTTCTGAAGTTAATCAATAAACATTTATTGAAGTTATGTTAGCATATCACAGTCAGAAATGGGTATTTGTTGAATATTAAAATCACATTTGTATCCATTTTCTTATTACCCAAATTATATTTATCAGACTTAAGCTTTACTCATGAAAAGAAAACTATTGACAGCTTTACAGAATTACCTGATAGAACAATAAATATTAGCATAACAAAATAAAGCCTATTGGAAACTAATTTAAACTTTTATGACACACTGCCATGACAATTAAGCACATTGTGACCTCCAAGTCATCTTAATGATGCTAAAATACACTATAGCCTAGTTCAAAAGTTTGAGGTTGGTAAGATTTTTGAAGTCTCTTCTGCTCACCAAGGCTGCATTTAGGCTATTTTGACCAAAAATACAGTAAAACAGTAATACTGTGAAATATTACAATTTAAAATAGCTGTTGTCTATGAATATTTTGTATAATGTAATTTATTTCTGTGCTCAAAGCTGTATTTTCAGCATCATTACTCCAGTCTTCAGTGTCACATGATCCTTCAGAAATCATCCTAATATGCTGATTTACTCAAGAAATATTTCTGATTATTGTCAACGTTGAAAACAGTTGTGCTGCCCAATATTTTTGTGAAATATTGATACGATACATTTTATTTTTCAGGATTCTTTGATGAAGAGAATTTTCAAAAGAACAGCATTTATTTGAAATAGAAATCTTTTGTAACATTATAAAATGTCTTTGCGGTCACTTTTGATCAGTTGAATGTGTCCTTGATGAATACATTTATAAATATATTATATATGTATCTGACAGTAGTGTTAGTGTAGGCCTTATTATCTTTATTCATTTTTATTTTTTTATTTTAAATTTAAATATTAAATCTCATGTTACAATGTCTACGTGTTTTACAATTCTAATCACCCGAACACTACACTACACACGAAACCTGCTTAACATCTCCAAACAATCAACAGAAAGCTCTTCAAAGCAATATCAGGTGTTCAATTGCAGCTGTACTGAATGCAACTCTAGTGCACTAAGGAAGTATGGAAGTACAGAACAAAGTGAAGCCACACAGAATAAACAGTCTGCCTGATAGAATGATACGCATTTCTCTGACAGAACACCAGCACAGAGACAGAAACCTGCACTGTGTTGACAAGAAAAATTAACTCTGTGCTGTGTGACTCTCAGCTCTGCCAGTTCTCACCACATCAATGCCTGATCCACTCCTGTTTACTACATTCTCTCGACTGGTCTTAAACGCATGATAAACAAGCAATGCAGTAACATACAAACACAAGCTGACAGAAATGCAGGGAAAATAGAAGCTTAACATAATGAGGATAGAACACAGCCAGTGAAAAATAAAACTAGGCTATCATCCACACAAACACACACACGCTGTTGCTGCGTACCTGCTGATGCGGGGCAGGGAGTGTGTGATGGCGGGCAGGCCGTTAGAGACAGAATAATGCACCAGCAGCAGAACAGAGAGAGAGACCAGCACGGCAGAGTTGATGACCACCGCTCCCCCCACGAAGCCAAAGACAAACAGCAGCATGCATCCCGGACTCATGGCTGCTGCCACGCACTATGGGGCGCCCACCGCCCCCCGAAATGCAAAAACAATCCCATCAACACCGACACAGCAGTGCGAGGATCAGAGCGTGTGTGAGTGCGGCTCTGCAGCCTCTCACTGCTGTGACATCATCCACTCCACCAAGCAGCGAACACACACACACACACACACGAACGGCTTTGCAGCAGCTGTCTTTTCTTCTGTGCTGCTCACGCACTCCTCGGTCTGTTGCCTAATGAACAGCTCTTATGCACTGATTCTGTATGCGTTTTCCGGTTTCCATCCCACAGCTGATTGGCTGTGGGAATAGATGCGTATATGCAGATCAGAGAGAACGACAAACACTCCAGCTCGTCTCCAGAGAGCACAAAAGCCCAAACCACCTGCTAACAAGCGTCAGGTGAATCAATCCCTGACTTTGAAGTGCATGTATTGTATTTATGCAATGTAAAATATAACAAAGTGCAACTTGCTTTCTGGCATTATGCATATTAAACACAGCAAGGTTTTTCTGACTTTACCACTGAATAAAAAAAAAAAAAAAAAAAAAAAAAAAAATTTCATCTTGCAATTCTGACTTTCTCAGAATTGTGAGATATAAACTCACAATTGCATGTTATAAAGTCAGAATTGTGAGATAAACACAATCACGATTTACAAAGTCAAAATTGCAAGATAAACTTGCGATTGCAAGAAATAAATTCTGAATTGTGAGATATAAACACGCAATATCGTGTTATAAAGTCAGAATTGCGAGTTATAAACTCACACATCTCACAATTGCAACTTGCAACTATGAGTAAAACAAAACCATGTAATTGTGCCTTTTTATCTCACAATTCTGACCTCTTTTTTCGGAATAGCATGATAGAAACCCGCAATTCTGAGGCTGATGATACACTGAGCTACTTTTTGAGCAATGTTGCTCATCACCTTTGGGAAATGTTGCCATCAACGGGCAACCAGGTGAAACACAGGGCCCACGAACGATCTAAAATATCTAGATGGAAATTTGTTACCCATTCTCAATGATAAAGTGCCCAAACAACATTGCTCAAAAAGTGTATCATCAGCATGAGAAAAGGGGTCAGAACTGCGAGATAAAAAGGCGCATTACCAGTGGCCTAAAAACAGGCTTCCATATAAAACAGACTGTTCTTTAGAGTCAGAGCTGAGATAAAAATAATTCTTTGTACAATAAAACTAGTATCAGTGTTAAAATCAGCTTGAATTGTGAAAGGACTGACTTTTTAACCACATAATGTTGTTTTTCCGAATGCTTTGATTCGACATGATCACATTTTTAAAATAATCCCATAATCCTCTCAGCAGATGGACTCTCCGGACGAATCCATCTATAAACCAACAGTCATGTCCTTCACAAGCAACACATGATTCTCACAACATTCGTAACATGGTTCAGTCTAGAGCCCTATTCGCACGGGATTAGTATTACCTGGTGACCTCCAGTCATTTGTAATAATTGCGGAGGTTGTCTGTGATCTTAATCCCGTGCGAATCGGTCATGTCTGTAATTTGTAAAGTAAAAATTCCCCCGCAAATGACCTACCATATTTCGTCCCATGCGAAACGGCATCTCTGTGATTTGGCCAGTATTTGGCAGGTCGTATATCATTTTTTCAAGGTTTTTGTTTCCTGTGCGCCTTTGTGTTTGATAGTATTTTGGGTGCTGTCAGATCACTACACCATACAATTTGCAAAAGAGAAAGCTGAAAAGGTTTAATGCATTACAAATAAATCAAGCATAAAGCTTGAGATATTATTTTAACCTGGTGAAATGTAAATGACGCGGGGCACAAACTATATTAGTTTCTTTTCTTTTTTTTTTAAAATCCATCTAATTGCACCATAGAACAGGACTCTCAAAGCCTTGACATCCGGGAGAAAAGTCAGTAAATTTGAGTAAAATCACAGGCTTCGCTTATCCCGTGCGAATGCACCACACGAAACGCAGATGTGGGGGGATTTCAATAATTCAATAATTTCAAAATCACACATGGTCCCGAGATAATACTAATCCCGTGCGAATAGGGCTTAGGACAGGGGTTTTCAAACTGTGGTCCAGTCTGGAGGTACACTGAAAAATTTGAGTGTATAAAAAGCAAATATTTACCGAATTTGACTATTACAGTTTCATTCTGCTTTCTAATGTCTGAAAATCATGAGATTTACTGTGATTGTTTATGTATATTGCCTTTATGTAATGCATTATACAGAGATATTAAAGGGTATAATGTATTATAACTCGTGCGCTGTAATACATTATATCTTGTTTTATCTACATTATATCAAGTTCTAAATGCATAGTGTAGCAATGAATTGATAAAGTGTTATAATGCATTAACTGTGGTTACAATTAATATTCATGAGATTGTATAATGCATTATAAGGTGCATTACAAGGCATAATTAATGCATTAAAACTACTTTTATACTGCATTATACATAAAAGCTTTAAGTAGAGTGTTGCCAAAACAACAACAAGGAAGAACGGTTTGTACTTGCATGTTTTTATGTAGTTATACATTTATACAAATAAATGTAAATGGACTTTAAATTGTTTCTCTGTTTGGGTCATTATATTTTTGTTTTTTTTACTTATTTTAATTGATCAAGGATGCATTAAATTGGTCAACAGATTTGACCAAAAAGGATACAACAGATTTCTATTTCTTTTTTTTAGAAATTAGACTGATTTCAGAAGAATCGTGAGACACTGAAGAAGTCATGATGCTGATAATTCTATTTAATCACAGCAATCAATTATATAGTGAAACTATAACTGCCTTCATATTATAGGATCACCAATTTAAGGGATCCTTATTATTACAATGTTTGTATCTATAAGCATGAACAGATTAGAGCCGAGCATCACTGAAACCCCTGTAGAAACCATGTCACTTTATGCTTGAGAAGCCTCTGTGAAATACACATTTTCATGCATCAGTTTTCATGCTGTCAGTCTATAACAGAATCACCATCCATCCATCCCACTGCTTCTGTCTTCATTAACATCTGCCAGACGATTCTCTCTCTCACTCAATCCCTTCATATCACACTCAGCCGAGACACACACAAACCGCTGACCTACATTAGGGGAGGCTCACAGATTTTGCGTGCATGCATGTGGGAGACTTCACTAGGGTTATTCACAGCCACATTATATGGAACTGGCATAAACAGTAAAGCAAAAACTATTAATTATAGCTATACACACAGAAACTGGTTTTAGAAACTGTGTAGGTGGATCAAATATAGTGTAGTATTTCTGAGTGAGATCAGAAACCTCCTCACCTAATTCTGCTCTGACTCGCAGTGTCTGTGGTCTCTCCCGTCATCTGCTGGTATTTGGTACGTTCCAAGTGCTCCATGTAACTGTGGATCATCTGTGAATCCAAACACACAGTATTCTTTGATGACACCAGCAAAAGACTGTATGCAAAAGCATCTTTTACGGCTTTGTTTCTTCACAATGATGCAAAAGACTATTTCCAGACCCTTTTTGCTCCTCTCTGGTGGAACGAGCGGACAACCTACACCAGAACAGCTGAACCATCACAACTTTAAACGGCCCTGTTTACACCTGGTATTAAGATGCGTTTTGGTCAATCGGATCACAAGTAGATGAGAGTTCCCTTTCACACCTGGTGTTTTAATCTGGCTCCTCGGCCCACTTCATGATTTCTTTTGAGGGGAGGGTCTATGGGCCAGTCTACGTAAGCTTTTTCTGATCTTTCAATCTAATATTGTAAAATAAGATTGTGTAATTTACTTATGAACTGAACAGTTTTTACTTTTTTCCCCCCAAAACAATTTTTAAACGTTTACTGCATGACTAAAATAATTCTGCTACACATATACATTCTAGCATCTTAATAGTATGTGTAAACAGGGCCAAGAAGCAGCAGAAGACACCTTTCAGTATTTAAACGGTCCACAACCTTTGCTCTTGAAGAAAAACAAACAAATAAATAAATCCTCTCTCTCTTCTTTGCTCTGCTTGTCTCCTAATCTAACTTTTTTTATACACATGGCATTGCATACTACAATTGTTGTTGTTGGCTTTGTAATAAACTGCTTATGCAATTATTGAAATGCATAAGCAAATGCAAAGGAATTCTTACCTCTGTGTGTCTCTGATGGAGGGCGTTGTACTCTTTTTTCAGCTCGGCTTCACGCTCCTCTAATCTTCCAACTAAAAACAGAGGAGTGACATTGCAGTATTTTTATTTGTTTAAATATAAACACAGGTCTACTGTGATTCAGCTTCAGAGACAGAAAGGCTTTCCTGTAAGGATCTGAAAGAGGTCACATGCTGTAGTAACAACACACAGCCAGAAGGGGTCAGTGGAGCAACAGAAATAAAACTGATCCAGGAAACTTGTGACTTCCGTACACTAAAAATTCATCTTCTAAATATTTTATTATAGGGCCTTACAACTATATGTCATCTCAGAGGAGGTCAGATAAGGAACGTGTCTCATAGCTGGACATGTGGCATGAAACTGTGAGAAAAACCCCATGTGACCTGATGACTGTGAATTAAAGGAAGGAGGATGACAGAGAGCAGAAGTTCCTGTGGTGTATCATCATCATCCTCAATCAGAGCCGAACCCTATCACTCCTTAAATAAGAATAAGCCTTCATTAGATCATGTTTGGTTTTACTGCCAATAAATGTATGTAAATACCCGAGGTGAAGTGAACTCAAATATTCAAGATGAATTACTGGAGATACCAAATAAATATAGCCACTTTGTGAATATGATGATTAATGACTATCAAGCTTCCTATAAAAGCTGTCTTGACACTAGTTTCAGGATCCTCATCTCTGATGTAAACTTTACAAGGCAAGATTAGTTTCCATGAAAGAGTTTGTATGTGTATCAGTGAATAGATTCAGAACTGATTCAAACGTGTTCATGTCATCACTCAAGATTTTTCTAGTATTAAAATGTTTTAGAAAAAAACAATAGTTTATTCCAATTTCTTGTTATATACACGACTGCTCAAAAGCATTGTTTCAGTAAGATTTACGTTTTTGAAAGTCTCTTCTGCTCACCAAGGCTGCATTTATTTGATCAAAAATCACAGTATAATCAGTAATATTGTAAAATATTACTACAATTTAAAGTAGCTGTTTTCTATGTGAAAATACTTTCAAATGTAATTTATTCTGGTGATGCAAAGTTACATTTTACAAGCAGTCATCAGTGTCACATGATCCTTCAGAAAACATGCTGATTTGTATTATTATCAAAGTTGAAAACCGCTGTGCTGCTGAATATTTTGAAACTGAAACTGATGTATTTTATTTTTCAGGATTTTTTTGATGAATAGAAAGTAAAATAAAGCAGCATTTATTTGAAACAGAAATCTTTTGTAACATTACAAACGTCTTTACTGACATTTTGATCAATTTAATGCATCCTTGATAAACAAAAGTACTTATTTTCTTACAAAAACAAAAAAAAACTTACTGAATACAAATTTTGAACTGTATTGTAGCTGCATGCAAACAAAAATTATTAAATATCATTCTTCCTAATTTCCTGCCTTGACTAATGCATCTCTCTTTTTTGCATTAAAAAGTGTTAATCTATATGGCAGCAAAAGCGGATTGGTCTTAATTATTGTTCAATTATTGAGTCAAAATTCAAAACTACTATTTAGAAAATATAAAGGCTTCATAAGGTTGATTTGCTATACATCTAGGCATATAAAAGTAAACTATGAGAATATGAGAACACAGTGAGTGAATGAAAGTGTGTGTCCATGACAAGCCGTTCATCATCACACACTTCTCCAATACATCAAACTGTAAAATCCTCTGACCCACTGACAACTTAAGTGTATGGTCACAGTAGGGAAATAGAAAAGTGTTTGCATTAACCACAAAATGGGAAGTTCTTTCACAAACACAATGGACTGAATCACTTCATGTCATAAATACAGAGAACACGTTTTTAATCCTCATTCAGGACGCCGATGGCATTCACTAGATGTGTTTACGTAACGTGCCGCCCACCTGGAGCAGAGCCTGGCAGTAAACACGGTCATCCACCCATCATGTGGGCGAGTTCAGCGGCCCTTAAGCTGTAATCCAGCTCAGCCCATTCACAGCCCAACACTGCGTGTGATTCTCAGACCAACTGTGGTCAGGTATTCCAGAGAATGAAAGCTGTGTCTCGCTTCAGATAAGAGCTCACCTGCTGAACACCATATCCAAAAACAGGGAGCATTTTCCAGCTGATTTATGAAGACAAGACAGCTAAAATAAATTTACACCTCAATATTTTTTACTGTCTTTGAGGATATTCAGTATATATATCTTGATACAGAGAGTGTAAAAATGTAGATGCATCAATTCTGCAGCAGGATGACTTCAGAGTATTTAAATTAACAAATTATCAATATATTAATGGTATTTTATTAATTCTAATTAATATTAGGGCTAGGGATGCAGCGATTAACCGGTTCCGCGATTAACCGCGCTTTAAAACGTCACGGTTAATTAATCGTAAAGGTTTCGCAAAACCGAGTGTTTCTGTTGCACGCAACTGAACTGTTGCAGCTTGTGCAAAATGAAAACAAAGTCACACTAGTGGTGCACCAGCTTAAAATTACGTGCTTATCAGAGACACGGAGGCTACTACACTAATTAAATTAGTGACAGAGGGACTAAACAGCGAAGCTTTAACGTTATTTCCACCAGAGAAATGCCTGTCGATAGTAGTGTGCAGGGCTCGACAGTGCGAGCATTTCACTCGCATTTGCGACTAAAAATAGATGTGTGCGAACTGGAAAATGTATTTAGGAGCACAAGTGCGAATACAAAACAGCCTAACTTATACAGTAGCCTATAACAAACATATTAATGTATTCTGTTTATTTATGGAAAAATTGCGATGCAGCCTCATATGATTACTTTAGAACTTTAAAAAGGCAACGGTTTAATTTAAATGAGCACAGATGAGAAGAAAAGCGGAGCGAGTTAAAGTGAAGACGCGCTGAATGACGCACATTCGCCACTAGAGGGCGCTGCCGTTACCCCGGTAACCCAGTAAATAAATCAGCTGCGCTACTTTCCTAAAACTGTGTAAATAAAGTTTCACACTCACAGTCATTTAGATATTTATATTCGCTTTAGTCTTCACAATAGCATCAAATAATTCTTACTTAAAAACTTGATGAGCTATTTATTTTCAAACATTGTTTCTAAGCTAAAACATGGCCCATCCACTGATCTATAATAGAGAACAGTGGGCCTATCTATACATCAACGACTGATTCGTTATTATTGTTCAGTAACACAAGGTCCATTAGTTAACATGAAAAAAACAATCACTGCATTTATTAATAATGCTATCTTAATTTCAACTTTTAATAATACATTATAAAATCAAAAGTTGTCTTAATATAATTCAATGGAGCTAACATTAACTAACAGTTGTATTTTTTATTAATCAACATTAACTAAAAATGTGCAATAGCTAATTGTTGCAGTAGTTAATATTCTTTGTTAATGTTAACCTGCTTTAACTAATGTTAACAAATGGGACCTACCTATTGTTCTTTCGTTCATTATTTTCAAAAGAGAAATACTGTCATGGATGTTTACAGAGCAGCGGTCACCTTTTTTAATTCTAATGGAAGAGATGGACTTTTGTTTGTTGTTTGTTTATTATTATTTTGTGCTGTATTGTTGGTTACTGTGTTATTTCTGTTTCAAAAGCCAGCAATAAATAACACTTTAACATCTAAAGAGTGTTCATGTGATTGTATACATTATTAATGTTGGGAAATGAATAAATGCCTAATAATCGTCATAATCGTAAAACCGTGATTATTCATCAGACAATAATCGTACCAGCAAAATCTATAATCGTTGCATCCCTAATTAGGGCTATTTGTTCCAATGTATTTCTTTTTCCGCGTTTTTACAGTGTTGCGCTTTATAACCAATCACACACGATTATGTTGAGCTTACGAATGCAATGGCCAATCAGAGGTGTTGAGTCGTCGCTGAAACAGCGGAGTTTTGTTGTTCAGCGCGCGCTGACTGAATTCTTACCCTGCAGATGCAGAAGTACATGTGATACAAGTATAAGAGATTTATTCATCACACAGATTATAATGGGAGTGTTTTTTTTTTTTTTTAAAGTGCATGAACTCAAGCTAGACTGAGTCAGTGATGATGTGCTTTGGTAATGTAAATGTTCTTTGCTCATTTTCTGTAGCTGCTTTTTGAGGAAATTAAAGCCTTATGATTAGTAACTTGCAAAGTTTCTATTGAATTGTTATAATGTTAAATACAAATTCAGTCATATTAAAAACATTAGGCTGTTTTTATCCTTACGCTGGAGTTGATTCCCTTTCCGGCAATGAAACCAAGTAAATAAATAATTAATTTATCACGATGATATTGTGTATCAGCGATCTCACAGGCTGACGACAGGAGGATATGAAAATTGTTTTTCCCTACATGAACATGGAGAAATTATATATTAAATTCATACATTCCTACAATCATTTATGGATATACACCAATATAATACAGACTAATAATCTTTTTCTTACTACATATAAATAAAACTGATGTAAAATTTCCACTGAAAGAACTTGCACTCTGAATTTTTAAAGTTGAAAAACTTTAAAAAAAAAATATTTACAACTTTAAAAAAATTGTCTCTGTTATTACAACACCATAAGGACACCTTCAAAGAACCTTTATAATTTTTATGCAAGCAATTATTTGAATGATTTGTGGATATTGACCATCATCCGGCCCTGAAGAGCTGAGGTGAGGTAACGCAGGTCACTTACTCTGGTCTGCGCAGTTCTTGGTCTTGAGCTCCATCTGTCTGGTTTGAGCCTCCAGCATCTGCACACGGCTTTGTAGATCTTTCTTTTCCTGCTCTTGAGAATCCTCAGACTCAATATATCTCTAGAGGAGACAGAGAAGAGATTTTACACACTGAGATATTGTTCCTTTAACATTTTGAGATAAGTTTACTTGTGCTCAACAAGGCTGCATTTACTTGGCAAAATACAGAATATTCTGAAATATTGTTACAATTTAAAAGAACTGTTTTCTATATTATATATAGTAAAACAATTTATTTCTGTGATCAAAGCTGTATTTTCAGCGTCGTTACTCCAGTGTTCAGTGTCACAGCATCCTTCAGAAATCATTCTAATATACTGATTTACTGCTCAAGAAACAGTTCTCATTATCATCAATGGTGAAAACAGTTGTGCTGCTTCATATATTTGTGGAAACTGTGATACATTTAATTTTTCAGGATTCTTTAATGAAGAAAAAGTTCAAAAAGAACAGCATTTATTTGGAATATAAATGTTTTGTAGCATTATAAATGTCTTTACTGTCATTTTTGATCAATTCATTGCATCCTTGATGAATAAAAAATAAAGTGTTTTTCTTTTCCTTGTTTTGTTCAATTTTTTTGTGTGTATTTGAGGAATAAAAATATGCATGGTCAAAAGGAATATGCATGGTCAAAAAAAAGCACATACATAGCTCACATGGGATGAGACTATCATGCACAAACAGCAGGGTCAGGCCTCTGGAGCACATAAGAGTCAAATGAAAACAGAAGGTCAACACAGCAGTCATTGGAGTCTGAGTGGGATGTGAACCAGGGGTCATAATCAACTCTTTCTGCTACTAGCAGAAATCTGAAAACAGCTGAAATCCCAGCAATGGCTGGAGTCTAGTGGCCAGTGACTCAGAGCGGATGCCTGCCCGGCTTACTCATTCCTATTTCACTCTTTCATATGCCAAAGATGAACACGCCAGTGATGGGCGAGGCCTGTGTGTACGAGGGCAGCTGAAAGGATTTCCCTTCCTTCCAGGCTCCAAAACACACAGCATGTCCTCATCTCTATTGTTAGATGTCACCCAAACCCTGCAGCAACATGGTGCAATGGACCACAACACTAATAACTGTGCTAACCGCCATTTTTTGTGTTTGCCATGTGCGTTGATGGGGGTGCACCATTAATGGCTGTGTTGAGTTATTTTGAGGGGACAGCAAATTTACACTGTTATACAAGCTGTACAAATCACTACTTTACATTGTAGCAAAGTGTCATTTCTTCAGTGTTGTCACATGAAAAGATATAATAAAATATTTACATAAATGTGAGATACTGTGTGTGTATATATATATATATATATATATATATATATATATATATATATATATATATATATATATATATATATATATATATATATATATATATATATATATATATATATATAATAAAAAAAAAAAAAAAAAACATCTTTCAGGTCAAAAATCATACCGCCATTGGAAACAAATGGGGATGTCTAAATATATAAATCAAATAAAAAAAACCTAATAAAAGTAATTAGGGGTGTAACGATATGCGTATTCATATTGAACCGTTCAGTACGAGGCTTTCGGTTCGGTACGCATTACATTACAAAATAAGAGAGCTTAAAAAGTGTGTGAAATATAAATTATATTTCTTTTTAAGCTCTTTTAATGTTCCCAGTTTTTCAGCCAATTTGATAGCCCTAATACATATAAACTTTGCGATTTATTAAATTAAACTATATTAACAGAAAACTGTATAAAATATACATTGTTATATTTGTATTTGATATAGAAATAAATGTTGCATAATTTAGAGGTGAATATTGTCTAGAACCATGACATCCCTTCAAAATACAAAATATTAAATAATTAATATTACTACAACAGAATATAGTACTTTATTTTAAAAACAAGTTATTCTTTCTATTTTGCCTGCTGAGGATCACTTAAGTTAAGAATACTAGAGGGTTAAACTCAAAAGCAGCAGCAGAAGAACATCTTATCATTATCACCCCTAAAAATGTGAAGCACATACATTTATCAGCTCAAAGCTTTTCATTTTGATCATCAAACCTCAGAGTCTGTGCTGCAGCTCACTCACATGAGTGTCTACCTGATGATATTATCAAGCCATCGCCTTTAACTTCATACAGACAGAAGTGTATTCTGTGTTGTGTATCTGCTGATAAAAGCCATTATATGCTGCAGGCCCCGAGACATCAGAGAGTCCTGATGCATGAGGAGCATCTTATGATCTCAGATCTGCAAGTAAACACGTCTTCACTGCGAAACCTCTGACTGAACTACGAGAACCCCTTAACCTCCTACCACCACTCACAAAATTCATGCAATGACAAATATAGCTCTAATTTTACTGCAACACATCTACAACAAGGTTTGCAAGACTTAAACCACTGTAGTTACTTGCTTGTGCATATAAGCAGTTACAGATATACATGAGATTTGTTAGTAGTATTTTATTTAAATTAAGTGACTTAATTTATTATTTAAAAGTTTGTGGTCTGTTAATTTCAGCAAGGATGTGTTAAATTGAAGTGACATTTATACCGTTACAAAATATTCTTATTTCAAATAAATTCTGAACTTTCTATTCATCTGTGAATCTTGAAAAATAAAATGTATCCGTTTCCACAAAAATATGAGGCAGCACAACTGTTTTCACCATTGATAATAATCAGAAATGTTTGTTGAGCAGCGAATCAGTATATTAGGATGATTTCTGAAGGATCACGTGGCACTGAAGACTGGAGTAATGATGCTGAAAACTCAGCTTTGATCAAAGAAATAAATTACACAATATATTCACATAGAAAACAGTTATTTTAAGGTGTAACAATATTTAATAATTTTATTGCATCTTTACCAGATATATGCAGTCTTTCAACATTACCAACCACAACATCATTATTTAATATATACTTAAGACTTATTACTGTATTATGCCACCTCTAATCTCTATCTCGATTTTTTTATTATGGAAATTCTCGTCAGTATGCATGTGGGCCATCATTAAAAAGCAAAGGTTTTTAAAAAGCATAATTGGCATATGAATGTCTTTATTATAACAGAGTGGCTTTAAAACACTTAAGGGGAAGTCACTCACTGTGGAAAGTAGGGCTACACGATAACAGTTAAAACAGATTGTCATTGTCATTTAGTTGCAGCAAACGGCAAAGCATATTGGATGTATACCATTTTTATTCAAGCAAAATATGATCTTAATCCAAATTTACATGTTTGCCGTGTTTTCAGCTCAGTGTTTTTTTCCCCATCATGTAGAGAGAGCATGTGTGCATGGTTGCCACTGGGAAGATCAAGTAATCCACTGAGCAGAGATTTATTAAAAAAGCTCTGATTAGGGGATTTAAACGCTTGACATCTGGCAGCCATGAAAGCTTGCAGAGGCTCGTTATCAATGTAGGCAAAAGCCAAATTAAAATGAAACAAATTCAGAATAAATAGCCAATGGGAAAACATTGCAAGCGATTATGGTTAATAATCGAGAGAAGCAGAAATCGTGATCACGATACAAACACGATTCATCATGCAGCCCTAGAGGAAAGGATGCTGAACGGATTATGCAGGTCAAGAAATAACATGCACAGTTTGTATGGGAAACGCACAGACTTGTGACTGTAGTAGTAAACTGGAACAAAATCTAATATAAGGGCATTAGCGACCAGAGCACAGGGGTCTGGCTTTATAAAGACAAATTTTAAAACACATAATGGACTTGTTCTTCTCTACACGACAGGTCTGATGTTTGTCATTTCGAAGGAAGTCCTTATGCACGACCGTCTGATTGAAAGCCAGTTTGAAAAGTTTGACAGCGGCCGAAGCGCCACAGGCTTGTGAAAGCGTCCGCGTTCATCATATGATCCGGAGGACAGCGCTCATATGACAGCTGAGCAGAGGAAGAGCGTCTGGCTGCATACAGACTTCAGTCTCTCCGCTCCACATAATATCCCCATTGTGCCACCACAGATAGAGGCTGCTGTGTAGTGCCGCTCTATTGATAGAGCTCTCTTTAAGTCAACTGCGCCTTCATTGCACTTCCCCTGGGGCTCAGAGCCATCGTTCATAACGGTCACGAGAGACGCTCTGAGTGCGGGAGCTCCTCGCTTCGGTTATCTGAGCTGAGCGTCATGCATGGATTCATTGACTCTGAACTGGGTTAGGTAGAGTCACATGAGGTGAGGCATGGACCGGGTGATAAATCTTGCAAACGTGCATCAGATTTGAGACTCAAAGATTTTTCTAAAAAAAAAGTCCAGTAAGTGTTCATCTGGAAATATTACTACAGTTATTTTGACGTTTACTTATAAAAATGAGTAAAGATTTGACAGCAAAAAGACAACTGAAGGTGAATGATTGTACTATTAGCCTAAAAGACCTTTTACTTGATAAAAAATAACTATCAATCAGGCAACAGAAGGCATGGAGTAGATTGTGTGCAACACGTTTATCAGTTTTCATCATGTTGATCATTTAGAGGCTTTAGAAATTAATGTATCAAATATTATACAGTCCATTTATAGGGTTAATAAACTTTTAAAAAGCACAAGGAAACTAGGCTGACAGAGTTAAGCTTTTTCTATTCAAATATGCAAGACTGTAAGATCGGCACATGTTGAAGTCTAATTACTGTGAAGGAACTTCAGGAACTGCAAAGAAAAGAGCGAGAATCTCAGAAATATCCTGACTGAAGAAAGGAACTCAGGAAGCTCCTCTTCCGGTACATTCGAAGCCCTTCCCTGACATTTCCTTCCAGAGTCTACAAATACGAATGCAAACAGCAGACCCTAGGCAAAATACACAAACATGCTTGACCGATGCACTGCAACCGCACTATTGTCCATGCTTCACATGGCTCTTGCGTTACTACGGCAGTAATAAACATCAGTCTTTAAGGGGGTGACGGAGTTGAAAAAATTATGCATATTAAAAAGATGCATTATTATTGAGGTACATATGAAGATGTTTATATAACCTAACCTGCCCAGCAAGAGTCTCTTCAAACTTTTGGCAGAGAAACCTGACTGTATATTAGGCCTGCACAAAGATAATCATGATTATTTTGCTCGAAAATTATAAAAATCACAATTATTAATCATGATTGTTCTCATTTTAGAACTATCAGATTTACTGCACTTTCACATAAACACAAATCAAGAGGACATCAATTCTTATGCAGGGTGTATTTTACCTCATCTAGTTTCTGGGTTATTTATTTATCATGCACACTCTACTACACTTAAAAAAAAAAAAAAGAAAAAAAAAAAAAAAAAAAAGGTAAAACCTTAAGAATAAAATTCCTAGTATTAATATTTAAAATAATTCCAAACCATGTTAAACTTAAAAAAAAAAAAAATAAATAAATAAAAAAAAAAAACCTTTCCACTGTAGAACAGTGCATTTACACAAACAATATATTAGAGATTCATGTTTGGATTTATTACAGATTTTATTCAATGTTAAATGATACAAAAAAATATAATATCCAAAGCAGTCCAATATTACAGATGATTATGAATAATTGACACAATCGTTCGCCCAATCAATACTGTGAATATTGACAAACTCCTATTATGTATATCCTACAGTGTGCCATAAAAGACCCCTGGCAATGAGAGCAAAAACAATCTGATGTACCGCATGAGGAAAACAGAAGAGTTTGGGGTGATAAAACAGGTTTAAGGCTCTGAGGTCCTGGGGCACTTAAGCGATGTTCTCACACAAAGGTGAAACTTGTTTGACAGTAAAGCGCTAACTCGCTCAAGCTGTAATCAGATTGTCACATTAACAATTAATCTGGTTCTAGCATGCACAGAGACACAGGATTACAGTAACCGCCCATGAATTTAAACAACTCGTGAATGTCCAGCAGAAAGCACAGCTACGGTACAATGAACACTCATAATGCAGCATCACTTCAGATACTGATTCAAGTCATCATCATCTCACTGTCAAAGTCTGTCAATATGACAGCAATCAAGCAAATTGAACAGAGGTGCAATTATGTAGGACCCTATAATTTGCGCCAAGCAGAAAACAAAGACGTAATCACAGAATCCAGTTAGAAATACAATGTCACATAATTTGGCACACAAAAGTTGGGCTGTAGCTACACAATCAGGTTGTGATTTGGACTAGTGTCTGTTAATATTAAAGCAAAAAATGAATGTCATTGAAATCTGAAGTCACATGAACTTCATCTCCAAAGCTGCGTTCACTTGAGAAAACTAGCGGCAGATACACACAGAAACTCAAAGTTCTTCACTGCAACCTGCCAACATTTCTCTGAGTGAACTAAAGTTCAGTTTAACTCAAAAATGATGACAGAAATGTATAAATGTACTCTCAAAGCATTTATTATTGCTTCAAGGCAATAATAATAACAATAATAGTTTGTTAAAACATTATTCTTTAGGAATTTCAAAATTTTTCTTCCACGTTTTAATTTCAACAGAAAGCCTCTATTGTGCAGAACTATGCTGGCCAAAAATAAAATTAAAAGGAATTGATAAAATTTTATTTGATTACATTTTAAAAGATTCAATTCAATTGTTAAAATGTTATGCTTTCATTTGATTGCAGAAATTTTTGATAATAAATTTGCATTAATTCATAAAACACAGAATCCAGAAAAATGCACAAGTTTCCAGAAATGATTAAAGTTCTCAATTCAAATTATTAAACATCCCTTTTTATTAAAATGATGTTACTAAATATTTAATAAAACCATTAAAATGGAATCCTCAAAAAAAATGAAAGGGAAAACATGGAATTTGAAAAAAAAAAAAAAAAAAAAAAAATGGAATTTGAGAGTAAACAAAACAGATTTCACCTAATTTTATAATAATGATGCACCATGACTAATTGACTAGTTTGCACATCCCTATTTTATAGAAGAGTTGCCCTCACAAAATTGGGGGTTTCATTAAAACGATTATTAATGAACATCACTATGAGCACACAAACAAAAGTTCAATTTCCCATCAGAGGTCAAGCCTATTAAACAGTACAGATGATTTGTAATATTAGTCTACTTGTCTCTCCCTTGGACATTTATACTGTGTGATTCGCCAAACGAATGCTCTTGATTCAAGCTCGTACTGTATGTGTTCAGTGTGTGCTTCTGTCTCAAACACAAGAGTAGCACAGTGTGTTTGGAGTGAAAGCACAGACGACTAGTGGGCAGCATCGGGAGCAAACAAAACAAAGGCCTGGAGTTTAAAGCAGAACACATGCTCATGCGGCAGGCTCTTCACTTCACTCGCTCCCAACAAAGAGTCACATGAGCTGAAAGTTAACCCGTCTCAGAGGGGAGCGCATTCATACGGCTACAGAAGGACAGGCACATAAAGGAGGACGAGCAGCAGAAGGAGGGCACCGTCTCTCTGGTTTCCTAACAAACAGGTGACTTAAGTGAGAAGTAAAGCCCCTGGCATATTGGCAGTTTGAGGGCAGCTAAAATTTATTTTAAAAATTAGTTGCAAAATACTATGTCTCCAGTAGCAGTGTTTCCTGCATTGCTTTTCAATGGCATCACTCTGACGCTACTAAATTTACAGCATTGACCAACTAACTAACCAACCAAACAACTACCTAAATAAATAAAATATTGTACCCAATCTATGAATTGTTTGCAGTCTGAAATGAATTTCACAAAAAAAAAAAAAAAAAAAAAAAAAGTGTACCAAAACAGTTCTAGTGGTCTGTACTTGCAACGTGACCAGTGTAGTCGGATTCAGACTAATTTTTCTTAGGAGACATTTATTTTAAAGCAGGAATGTCCAAACCTTTCTGAAAGCTTAGACATATTTACTTTAAGTACCCCCTAAAATTTCAGGTTAATATCTCAATAATTTAACAATGCATTTGCATGTTCACAGTTCTCTGATATCAGTTAATAAATTATAATTTTATATATAAAAAAAAAATCTTATTTTGATGTTTATTATTTATTTTTATTCATTATGAACATTTACCAACTCATTAACCCCAGCATGAGAAAACCTGTTGTAGAGAAACATTCATAACACCTGTTTGCAGTCTGATGAATCATTTTCTGAATGAATCACTGAATCAGTCACAGCAGTTACTGAATCAACATCTGACTCACTTACTGAACTACTGCTTATTACTTTCAGTGGCGTTATCTCAAAATGAAGCGTGTTTTGTGTACTTAAGGCTCTTGAAACTTAAATTAGTGTAAATATTGACCGGTTGTTCATTGGCAGACGTTATTGTTCAGAGCTGTCTGAAGCATTTAGTGTTGGCGATTCACTGATTCACTGCCTGACCAAATGCACAACTGTGCTTTCCGTAACATTTTAAAACATGTTGCATTAAAATAATTTCAAACTGTGTTCAAGCCAAAACAGACTGGGAGGTTATGGTTATTAGTGTTTGATTTAATATATTTAATATGGCTCAAGTAACCATATATCTTGTGTGCAGGACAGCAAACATCCTCTTTGCATTTGAATGCCAAAGCTGTGATATAGTACACATTCCTCTTAA
Organism: Barbus barbus; assembly: GCF_936440315.1. NCBI lineage: Eukaryota > Metazoa > Chordata > Actinopteri > Cypriniformes > Cyprinidae > Barbus > Barbus barbus. The sequence goes on along the minus strand of NC_136716.1, from coordinate 2,153,980 downwards.
AATAAATATTTTCAAGCAGACCATAAATGCATTAGCTTCATTGCACTTGCATATTTTCCCTGTCCTGTTAATATCCAAATGCTCCAAAAGTCATTCAGCGTAGACTAAAGCACTTACAACCACAGCCGAATGTCCTAAAGTTATGTCAGGAAAATTAACAGTGTTTGGCTCAAACATAATGTAATACATAATCACATTACAGCTGCAAGACATGGCTTGCTCGACCTGACAGCTATTAGGTGTGTCACACCTGCAAGCATGAGCGAGACTCTTCCCTTCCTTACATGACGGCCAGACACATCCAAAGAGAAAAATACAGAAGTAATGTGACCACTGGAAACATTCTGCATGAGTCTATTTCTGACATAATCATAGTTTTGCCGGCTATACTTAGACTCTGTGGGGTTTGTCCCTTTGCTCAGTACATGCCACTTTACGGGCGACAATGAGCCAATGCTGGTCTCACGCATCTTCCTGTCATTGTCAGGTGAACCCGAACACCTTGACAGGCTTCCACACCTTCTGCCCCATGCATTAAATACTGGATAAGGACTTTGATAGAGACTGCACTCACAAAGAGACATTTACAGCCAAAGAAGTGTTCACTAAAAATCCACTAAGACCGCATCATCATTTTAAAATCCCCTGATATTTCTAGGCTTTCCATGAGGCTTTTTATGAACAGCGTCAGGTGTGATCAAATATGACTAGATGTAGTTCAATATAGTTTGAACAGATTTGGAGATAAACTAGTTAGGGAAGTAGATTCTGTGTAAAAAATAAAAAAATAAAATAAAATCAATAATCGACCACCGTACTTGCCCAGCTGATTAATCACAGTACATTAAGACAAGTGTTTGGTATTAATAGTTTTCTAAAATGGTATGTTTAGATATTTAATTAGACAATGCCTCATTTGCATATGAGGTCATTTGCATACATTTCCAGAAGCTAAATCTGACCACTGATAAAGCCAGATTCAAAATTCTCATTTGCTTTTGTTGACAGAATTTTTTGACACTTCATGAATCACAAAATGCTGTCAACAGACAGAAAAGATCACCATGTTTTTAGGATTAAAGTGTTATATAAATCAGGTGCATTATATATGAACAAGTCCCTCTTTAAAATCCTTCATAATATAGATAGGAACAAAACTGTAAAGTTTGGTTTCAGTTAGTTTCTGGCACAGTACAGGAGAAAAAAAAAAAATCATGTATTGGAATTGAAATGTGACCCTGAACCACAAAAGCAGTCATAAAAGTAGCACGGATATATTTGTAGCAATAGCCAACAATGTCATCGTACGGGTCAAAATTATAGATTTTTCTTTTATGCCACAAATCATTTTTGATTAGTAATATGCATTGCTAAGAACTTCATTTGGACAACTTTAAAGGCGATTTTCTCAATATTTAGAATTTCTTGCACCCCCAGATTTTCAAATAGTTGTATCTTAAACCATACATACAGCTTTCAGATGATGTATACATTTCAATTTCATAAAATGTGTGGTCCAGGGTCACATATAAAGACGCAAATAGATGAAGCACAATAAAATCAACACTTAAATGTGTACTTTGGAAGTTGTCTTGCCACTAGTCTGACTCATTGAAACTAGCATAACATCTCCAGTGCATGAAAAAACACTTTATGATTGCAGACTTGAGAGAAACATGTTTATGAGTGCATTGAGTCATAATGACAATCAAAGCAGCTGACCTTCCCTCAGGCACTTGAGAGGTTAAACCTGTTTTATTTACCCCTCGTCTGCGTAGACTCTTCTTCAGTGTCTAACTCTGACTCTCTCCGTCACATGTACGCGATGATATGAACTTTTAAAGCTCGCAGGAGCGACTAAAGTGGCCTAGTTTGACTCGTGTTGTCAAAAGCTGGGATCTCACCTCCTCGGCGCTCTTCCTCAGCGCTTTTTCGCGCTCGTACTGGGTGATGAGTTGCTCGTTGTCCTCCTTTAGCAGCTCCAGCTCCACCTCATGCTCCTGGTTCTCCGCGAACACCGAGTCCAAGTTCTCCAGAACCGCCACGACGAGCGGCATAAGTTCCTTCACCACGTCTTCGTCGTATTTACCGATCATCCGCTCGAACTCGCGGTAGATGGAGCTCGCCAAGCCGGACACCCGCTCGGACATCATCGCCGAAGAGCCTGGGTCCTCCTGGTAAAGGACACCGTCCTCTAACTCCATTTTCCTCGTTTTATCCCGCTGTCTGGACCTCCGAAGTCTTTAAGACGCGCTCCTCTCGCTAGCAGCTCGCTAACTGTCCAGATCTCTGTTTACTTCGCGACGTCTGCTGCTGTTGGACTACATTTACGAGGAACTTTTAGGAAGCCACTCCAACGTAAAGAGAGAGAAAACCTGCTCCGTCGCCGAGCTAACCGTACCCGGTCCTCGAGGACAGTTATTTGACCGGGTTAATCTGCACTAAACAGCGGTGGTTAAGTACAGTCCCGACAGGAGACGACTAGTGGACCTGACCGTGTCACATGATGACGTCACGCGCCAGAAGCTCGAGGGGCGGCGCGAGACGCGATCGATGCTGTTTGTTGACAACTTTATGCTTTCTGCTCCGTTTATTTGACTCCAGCAGTTGGCGTTTATATATTTGCATATAAATACAGCTCTTTGATTGAAAATCACATTTCATTCTCTGCACGTGTCAAGAAGGAATCAACAAGTGACCAGTTTCTACAAACTATTTTCACGAACTATATAAATTAACAAACACATATTTATATATTTTAGCGTTGTGATTTTTAATGTTTTTATTTACATTTTTATTTATTTTATAAACACACACACACAGTATATATATACACACACACAGTATATACACACACACAGTATATACACACACACACACAGTATACACACATATACACACACAGTATATACACACACACAGTATATACACACACATACAGTATACACACACACACAGTATATATATACACACACACAGTATATACATACACACACACAGTATATACATACACACACACACACACACACAGTATATACATACACACACACACACACACACACACACAGTATATACATACACACACACACACACACACACACACACACAGTATATACATACACACACACACACAGTATATACATACACACACACACACACACAGAATATACATACACACACACACACACAGAATATACATACACACACACACAGAATATACATACACACACACTATATACACACACACACACACACACAGTATACACACACACACACAGTATACACACACACACACAGTATACACACACACACACACACAGCATACACACACACACACACAGTATACACACACACACACACACATACACACACACACACACACAGAATATACATACACACACACACACACAGAATATACATACACACACACACAGAATATACATACACACACACTATATACACACACACACACACACAGTATACACACACACACACAGCATACACACACACACACACAGTATACACACACACACACACACACACAGCATACACACACACACACACAGCATACACACACACACACACAGTATACACACACACACACACACACACACACACACACACACACGGAAATAATTTAACAAATTCATACTCTAAATAAAAAACGAATACTATGTGGCTGTAAATTAATGTGGTGAATAGAAAGACCTAATATATATACAACATAAATGTATACACACACGCATGCACGCAAACACACACACACACGCGAGATCCAGGATTCATTTCTTCACCACCACCACCACCTATGATATTCTGTTTCCTATATAACTTGGACTTATTTGCAAGAACCACTAAAACAAACATGCACTTTTCATAGTCTCACTTTTTTGCAACATGAACAGACCATCTTTCTCAGCATTTTTATTTTTGAAAAATGCATGATATCCTGAAAAGGCAACAGAGGAGTAAATGAAGAGACTCGTCTACATCAGAAGAAAGGTTTTCATGCGCTTGGTGCCATGCATCAAAGTCTCATATGGCGTTTTGCAAACTGATCAACCAATTCTCATTTGGCGAAGATACATCACAAAAAACATCACGCACCATTACACTGATAACACTGACATTTTCTTGCTTGAGTCCTCATTGAACAATCACAAAAATGAAAGTAACTCCTACAGCTGAACAACACAGCATTGCAAATAATGTGATGTGATGATAAATTTTATGGAAGATGGCAATATATGGCAGTTCATGAAGACTTTAAAAAGCAGACACACAAATGGGAGAATAAATGCACAAATAAATACGCAAAATAAAATGAGTCCAGTAAAACTTGCTCCCGATAGTCTTTTGCGTGTGAGATGCTGCGGTCAGAGTGAAGCTCAGATGACGTTCAGGTGGCTGTTGCTCATGGAGGACGGACAGAGAGCAAACGGCTGTTCACGGGTCAGACTGCACAGCGCCCGCAGAACCACATCAGGCATGTGATCGGTGATCATCCGCGGGCTGATCAGAACATTACGGAACGATGTCTCACTCGACCACTCGGCACGGTATCTCACCTGAGAGAAGCAGTGTCTGTGTACAGAGAGAGAGAGCTGTCAAAGATTTTAATAAAGAAAGACATGAAACTATTGAATTGTTTTTTTATTATATATTTCATTTAATTATTTTTTTATTATTTTTAACAATTATTTTTACTTAATTCTTTTTTTTATATTCCAGACATGAAATCTTGTACATTATTTTATTTAATAATTTTTGAACCATTATTTTTAATTATTATTTTTTAAATTACAGATAATTGGTAACAGGTAATTGTTTTTATTATATATATATATTTTTTTTTATTTTTTATTTTTTATTATTAACTACTGTTTAATAATTATATTTTTAATTACAGACATTAATACATTTAATTGTTTTAAATATTTTCTTAAATGATTTTTAACTTTTATTTTTAATTATATTTTTAAAAAGTCAAATTTTATTGTTTTTTATTATATATTGATTTTTTTTTTATTTGAATGATTGCAGTCAGTCAGATATAACTAATAAAGTGTGATAAGCTATTAATAAGACAAGAAAATAAAAATGTCAATAGGAGTAATTATATTAAGGCTGGACAGTATGACAATATTTACCATGTTACAGTTGAAGTACAGTTTTATATCAATGTAGTTATCAGTTGTAGGACACACAGGTGTTTGTACAGTATGTCTGCTATTTTATCAAGGCTGTCTTATCGATTACATTTTATAATATCATTTTCATTGCTCCCAGTCTTTGGTTTTAAACTCAAGTGCACTAGAAGAAGCTAACTGCGCTGTTTCCAGAGGAATTGTTTTCATTTTCAAATCATTTGTTTTGTTGGTTTGCAACCAAGTTAATAAATAAATAAATATATAATCTGTGAAGAAGATTGTGTCCATATTGTCCACCCCTAATACATATATTCCTATAAATATATATAAATTACTGTTCAAAAGTTTGGGGTCATTACATTTAAAAATAAATAAATATTCATTAAGGATGCATTAAATTGATCAAAAGTGACATTAAAAGACATTTATAATGATACAAAATTTCAAATAAATGCTATCCTTTTGAACTTTCTATTTATCAAAGAATTCTGAAAAATAAAATGTATCAGTTTCCAAAAAAAAAAAAAACATTGGGCACCACAACTGTTTTCGACAATGATAAAAGATAAAATCAGCATATTAGAATGATTTCTGAAGGATCATGTGACACTGAAGACTGGAGTAATGATGCTGAAAATACAGCTTTGATCACAGAAATAAATTACATTAACAATTTCACATAGAAAACAGCTATTTTAAATTGCAATTATATTTTAGAATTTTTACTGAAAGGTCTTTGCATACTGAGTCCAAAATTTTCATATGTGTTTTTTAGTTTTCGTCATCCTAAAAATTTGTCATGCACAGAAACCTTGCACACCGAGTCCAATGCGTATTAACTAATCCGTTGCGTAAAAAATTGCAAAACAATACAAAATGGAGTCTTCAAGAAGTGAGGATGATTTTGTGGAAAAGTTGATTACCCAAATTATTTTGTTAATGATGATAAATTAAGAATAAATAAAATGAATGACATTGTCAATGAATTTAATGAGTATTTTGTAAATATTGGGAGCAATTTAGCAAAAGTGATCGTGGAGCAAAGAACTGGGGATAGGATAAATGAAATGAATATTTCCAGTAATGATTATTCAATGTTTATAAGGGGAGTTGATGAAAAAGAAATACTCAGCATTTTTAACAACTGTAAGACTAAATATTCCACTGATTGTAAAGATATTGACATGTCGTTAATAAAAAATATTATAGAACAGAGTACCATTTACACACATTTGTTATCAGTCCTTTTTAACAGGAATATTCCCTAGAAATATGAAAACAGCTAAAGTTATTCCTATTTTTAAAAATGGAGATCGTCACTGTTTTTCCAATTACAGACCAATTCTCGAAAATTTTAGAGAAAATATTTGTGCGCAGGCTTGATAATTTTATAGATAAACACAAATTATTGAGTGATCATCAGTATGGTTTTAGATCAAACAGGTCGACCTCAATGGCTGTGATGGAACTGGTAGAAGAGATTTCTTCTTCATTGGATAATAATCAATGTACTGTGGGGTGTTCTTAGATTAAAAAAAAAAAGCTTTTGACACTATTGATTATGATTATTAATGATGAAACTGGAGAGATATGGTATAAGAGGGAAAGCTTTTGCTTGGATAAAAAGTTCTCTCGATGACAGATTTCCATTTTTACAAATTAATAATGTTAAATCAGATTTAATGACAGTTACTTGTGGTGTTCCACAAGGTTCGGTGCTAGGCCCCAAGTTGTTTATACTGTACATAAATAATATTTGTAAAGTGTCTAAAGTATTAAAAATGGTTTTGTTTGCTGATGACACTAATTTATATTGTTCTGGGAAAAGTTTGGAACAGCTTCTGAATACAGTGGAAATCGAAATGAGGGTTTTCAAAAAATGGTTTGATGATAACAGACTTTCACTGAATTTAAGTAAAACAAAGTTTATAATACTCACTAATCGGCAAAGTAACAAAGTCAAACTAATGATTAATAATTAGGAAATAGAAAGGGTGTACGAAAATAAAGTATTATATAATAATAATTGATCATAAATGATGTTGGAAAGCACATATTAATCATGTAAAAAAAAGATGTCCAAATCCATTGCAATATTAAATAGAAAACATATTTTGAATGAAAAAACTTTTTATATATAATGTACTGTGCGCTCATAATTCCATACATTACTTATTGTGTGGAGGTGTGGGGTCACACATATAAAACCAATATATATGTTACAAAAGAAAGCTATTAGGATTGTTAAAAGGGTTGATTATTACGAACCAACAAATAAATTGTTCATTAATTTACATGCATTAAAATTTGTAGATTTAGTTGATTTATATACTTTACAGTTAATGTACAAAGTTTATAATAATTAGAATACTTTTTTGCACAAAGAAAACAAAAATAATGACTTTATTCAACAATTCCTCTCCTCAGCATCACCCTGGCGCCTTTTTGGAGAGCATCACATATGTAAACAACGTATGCAATGTATGTACGTGGATATGTTGTTTATGCTTTGATCTGAACGTAAACAACTTATCCGCGTACATATGTGGGTGACGTGGAGGAGACAAATTGTTAAAGTCGTTATATTTGTTTTCTTTGCACACAAAAAGTATTCTCGTAGCTTCGTAAATGTATGGTTTATTTATGGATTATTTTAACGATGTTCGTACTAAGTTTCTGAGCCTTGATCGTGTTAAGATCCTTGCTGTCTATGGAGGTCAGAGAGCTCTCAGAATGCATCAAAAATATCTTCATTTGTGTTCCGAAGATGAACGAAGGTCTTACGGGTTTTGATCGACATGAGGGTGAGTAATTAATGACAGAATTTTCATTTTTGGGTGAACTATCCCTTTAAGTCTGATCAAATCACTGACCTGCGAGTGGGCCCGTCCTCTGTGATGTACAGGATGCGTCCGGGCAGGTACAGGGGCAGGTGTGTGGGTTGGGAGGGCGAGTCGTCGGATGACAGGCTCTGGTAGGTGTTTGAGCGGTGAACTAACAGACTCTCCTCGCCTAGCAGCGGCTGGTTAAGCACCTCCTCGCGCCGGTTCTCCAGCTCCGTAGGGAAATCATCAGGAGTTCCTCCAAACAGCTCGTACCAGCAGCCGTGCATTAAGATCTTATACTGAGAGACAGAAATGTATTACTGATAGAGTAAAGGCAGGCAGAGTGTCTGATTTACACTGAGTGAACGATCTTACCTTTGGTTTACTGCAGTTGGAAACCATTTTTAGTAATCTTCTTTTCAAGTCTTCCATGTTAGGAATACTCAATCTACAGAAACAAAATGAGCACAATTTGAGGAAGTGATACGATCAAAGCCACCAGAAAAAAGTAGCCAGAAGCAGGCGCTCTAAATATAGCCACACTTTAACACGTACAAATGAAATCAAGCAAGCATCTGATTGGTGACCGTGTGGCCGTTTGACTAAATCTCACCTGGGTACAAGATCTTTTCCCAGCACCACCGAGACGACAAACTGCTTCGAGTAATCGGCCAGCGCTTTACTGAGGAGAGAGAGTAGACACCAGCTAAAACTGTGCTGTTTACTCTAAACTGACATACAGCGTTATGTTTCTTTGGATGTGTACAATGGTGCTAGCAAACTGCTCTGTAAAAGGGTTGCAAGTGTTTTTAGGTTTGTATTTTAGGACTGTCAGGACCTACCTGCAAAGCTCTCTGAGAAACTATGCGCAACTGCACCGAGGGCAAAAGCTGCTTTAAACGCAAAGGATGCTCACAACTAATGTTGATTTAATTTAGTTAATAGAGGTTTATTGATGAAGAAAATCTATTTATGACATTATTTTTGACAGCATCCTCGTTTTACAGCATTTTTACACAAGTGCCTAAAACTTTTAACAGTACTGTAGCTTTGCAGGTAGGTTTCTTGAAACATCTTGGAGACGTTGCCACAGTTCTTCTGGATTGAGTCTGTCTCAGTTGGTTCTGTTTCTTCATGTCATTCAGACAGACTGATGATGATCAGATCAGATCTCTGTGTGGAGCGCTGGCTGTTGTCAGACAAAAATCTCACTGGATTATTACAATTAATGACAAAATGAATGCTTGGTAATATAAACTGATATTTCCTACTGGCACACTACAGTAAAAGATAGAAATAACGGACTTAAAACCATTTTTAGCTGCTGAAAATACTAGTTTAAATATTGTTGGCCATCACTAAGAGTTCAGATGCAAAAGTGCCATTTGAAACTTTCTTCTAAAATTAGCATTTTTATCAGGCTCCTATGTTTATGTTCAATTATTTCACATTAATGGCAATGAGAAAAACCTTTTTATTGCCATTAAAGTGAAACTACTGAACCTACATACTTCAAATTTTTGAAGAACATTTCAAATGGCAGTGAATCTGAACTCTTCACATACAGACATGTATAGTGGTACTCCATTCCTAACCTTATATCATATATCACTACCAGTAAAATAAAAGGATAGGAATCCCTTCTATTTGTTTTTGGGAAACAATGATACACTACGATTCAAAAATTATATTTAAAAATTCAAATAATACTATTATTATTGCATTAAACAATGCATTAAATTGATCAAACGTGTTAAAAAAAAAGACGTTACAATAGATAACAAAAAAAAAAAACTTTAAGCAGCAAAAACTGTTTTCAACCCTGATAATAATAATAAGAACCCTTATTAATAATTGAGTACCACCAATAATTGATCGTTTAGCAGCACATCAGCATGTTAGAATGATCTCTGAATTATCATGTGACACTTAAGACTGGAGTTCACACAGAGAAATTGTAATAAGATTTCACAATATTACTATTTTTACTGTAATTTTGAGCAAATAAAAAATATGTATATATTTCAGCATTAGGGACTTCTTTAAAAGCATTTTTAAAAATCATATTTTTTGTAAATATACTTTTTGACTGGAATAAATTAAGTAATTTATAAATGAATACTATGCAAATTATTCATTTATTAATTACATAATTTATTTTTAATAAATATAATCAATTATATGGTATAATTAATTATTAACATTATGATTTATGCTTTTCAATGATTGTAAAATTGTACAATCAAAATTTAGCCTTAATAATCCACAGTTTCAATGTGTAGTAAATTATCTATAAAATCATTTAGTTTAGTCTGGAGTGAGGTGAAACCAGCACAAAGCAATTTGTTAGCTAGCTGCTAATTTTATTCAGACGTATGGTAGAAAATTAGACTATTACTTAAACTTTTTAATGCTACTTTTTTAATATTGATATGATTATACCAAAATAATTGTCAAGTCTAGCAAAGGAGGATCCGTCAGCCGCCACTGAATAACTTTTTTGGTAGTGTATATCTCAAATTCTGGTACTTCCTTCAGTGGCGTCACCACAGTAGTGTCTTGTAAGAGCAGAACATGCGCTGTATGCAGTGTTGGGGAGGAACTAGTTACATGGAACGGAGTTACCTAATTACAAAATAAATGTAACCGTATTCAGTTACAGTTACTGAGAAACAAATGTTACTTATGAAAATGTTAACGATTACAAAGGGTTTTGACTGGAATAAATTACAAATTACATCTGAATATTTTCACACACACAAACATTTAATTGATTTCTTTTGCAAATTGCATTGACTCTAAAATCCGAGACACCAATGTTTCAGGCGTTTAGGACACAGAGTAGGACACGTGCTTATTCAATAACTGTTTTATCTATGAAACTGTTTCTTTTCCAAGGCTTTGTTAGATGCCAGTGTTTTCTGTCATAGCTGTGCAAAGATTTGATTTCAAAAACAGTATCATAGCTACAGTATCTAAACAATTTCTTGTTATGATATCAAACCTGTATTTAACCTCAGATTGATCTCAAAGTAAAAGATGGTGCTAAAGTCTTGTGGTGGCTGTGCTTTAAAATTGAATTATTATAACCTTAATTTAAGTAATGAAGGATTTTGAAAGTCTTACAGTAAACCCTGCCTGGTTTAAATGTTTCACACTACGCATTACATTTTAAATAAGGTAACTTGTAATCTGTAACCTATTACATTTCCAAAGCAACCTTCCCAACCCTGGCTGTATGTGCATGAGCCGCTGCGCTCAGATTGAGAGTGTTTCTGTGTGATTTACCTCATCAGGCCCCCTGGTGGAGAGAAGGCGTAGCACTGGAGTGTGGGGTGTGTGCTGCGCAGGAGAACGGCCAACAGAGACGCCGCTCCTGCTCCCAGACTGTGACCGGTGACCACCAGCGTATACTCCTGCACACAAGCACAAGAGAAACCTTCATTCAGCTGCCGATTCTCCTGCTGGATGAAGAAAGCGCAGCAGAACCGCTCTCACAGGTGCGATGTTGAACGCCTGACTCAGAATCCCATCGTTCACTAGTCTCTTGTAGATGTAATGTGCAGCTTGACAAATGCCCTGCGATAGAGAGACATTCCAGCAAACATAAGCATTCAGTGAGAGAGATCATGCTTCATAACTGATGTTTTGATGATTTTAATGTTGAGACAGATGTAAGTGATTTTGTCACCTTGTGAGCGTAGCAGGTTCCTGAAACGCCTTCCACAGACAGATTCTCACATTCAGCTGAGAGATCCGTCAACACGTCCTGCAAACACACACAAACCACATCAAGTCCACTGTAATACAGAGAGATCAGGTTGATTCCACTTTTTAATTTTTTTTATTAACATTTATTTAGCATTTAATATAATTTTAATTAATAACTGCTGTCATTGTTAGTTCATGTTAACTAATGCAGTTAAGTAATGTTAAAGGGGTCATATGATGTGATTTCAAGTTTTCCTTTCTCTTTGGGGTGTTACAAGCTGTTTGTGCATAGATAAGATCCCTGAAGTTGCAAAGACTAAAGTCTCAAAACCAAAGAGATATCTAAGTTAAAACTCAACCACGCCCCCCTAAACCGGCTCATTCAAACACACCCCCACGTCTACCTCACGATGTGGGAAGATTTGCATAACACCGCCCAAACGAGTATGCAAAGAAAGAAGGCACACGCTTGAGGTTTTCGGCCAATCACAACGCACTGGATAGCTAGCCAATCAGAGCACGCCTCGCTTTGTAAAAATCAACGCTTTTCAGAAAGGTGGAGCATAGAGGAGCAATAATGTACAGTATGTGGAAAATAATGTGTTTTTTGGAACCTAAAACCACATAAATATCGCATTACATCAAATACACAAAATAATGTTATTTTTAGCAACGCCATATGACCCCTTTAACAAATGAAATCATACTATAAAATGTAACAGATCAACTTTAAGTGAGCGCTACACAACAACAAAAAGAAGTCATTTAAAAGTAAAAAAATATGGGGGGGGGGGGGTAATGCACATTTAAATAAATGAATATTTTCCACTATATCACAGCTCTCCTCAGAAAGCCACATGATCAGAGGAATCATTACGCCTGTGGCATAAACAGCACAGGATTAGCAACTCTCAACCCTAAATACGAGCTATAGTACAAGCCCAGGAAAAAAAAACTACTAATATTGACACTTTATGCAAACTATGAAATGGCGCATTTGAAAATGAAATGACCTCGACAGCAGTGAATAAAAGGTCAGCTCAGGAACGACTGGCATGCATCAAGAGTGTGATTTGTTTAGGGAAATATCAGCCTGACCGTTCAGCACAAACACACCTGCAGAAGGCTGCTTCATTAAGCATGTTTGCTTTCTCTGATCATTATCAGTGTAGGACTGATGCTTGAACTCACCTTCAGCGACAGCGTTCCCCTCACAGCGACCAGGACCGCCTCTCTCTTGTGATCTAACGCCACGAAAAACGGGATCTCGTAGATCTACAGAGTAAACAGACACTGCTGTAGTTTAGACTGCACAATATTTGAAGTAATAACAACCCTTGAGAGTCAATTTAAAAAAAGTTACACAGTGGTTCTTAGAGGGCAAAAATGTCCATGTCAAAAAAAAACACAGTCCTAAAAATATTAATCTTTTTATCAACATCAGTTCTGATTAAAAATTCAAAAAAACTATGTATGAGTGAGTATGTGCTCTACAGGCCAAACCTGAGAAAATGGTGCCATCAAGAGGAAAAAATAAAATAGTAAAGCCAACAGAATGATTCATTTTACTGTAATAAAAATAATCTAAAAAAATAATAAAGTAATAAAACTTTTAATATAATAAATTAATTTTATTGAAAAATGCATTAATATAATAAAAGTTGTATTATTTTACTAGTTTTTAGATTATTTTATTACAATAAAATTAATTATTCTGTTGGCTTTACAATTTTTATTTTTTTACAATTTCACTGTAAAAAATGTTTACATACTATGTGTGTGTACTGTGTATATTTATTATGTATATATACACACACACACGCGTATATATTATAGAAAAATATGTTAGATTTATATATAAATATTTACACATAATATAAATTATATACTAGTATAAATATACGTATATACATACTTTTTTTTTTTTATATATTCATATATGTGTCTGTACTTATATATACCCACATTACAAACACATAGTATGTAAACATTAACTTTTATTTTGAATGAGATTAATCGTTTTGCAGCCCTACATTCATGAGAGTAAATGAGGGTAAAATATTAAAATTCCAATAAAAATACGCATTTTTCACTAAATTTATATTAAAAAATGAAAAAGAGAAAAAAATGTCTCTAAGGATGCACAAGGGATAATAAAATATTTTAATTTGCTGTAAAATTACAATACTAATATGCGTCTTATTTCTTGATTTTCAAATGGTAAATCATCAAGCTTTTACTTTGACGGGTTGCCAGCAAATAAAAGAGAGAAAAAAAAGAAAAATTGGCCCCACTGAAACATAGTATCATGAACCACACGTCTGTAAATGTCACGCTTCATTCTGTAAACTGTGCATTTATTTAATTAAATCACAGCCTGCACAATTTGAAAATCACAAAGCCATATCATTTTTATTTTGATATTTTGTATTCGAAACACAGGCATTCTGAAGTACTCTGGAGTCACGCGAGACGTCACCTGGTTATGAAAGCTGATGTGGATGAAGTCTCTGTACTGCAGGCCTGTGCTCTGTAAGATGGAGGTGAAATGGCAGCCCAGGTTGTCTCCTCCGACCAGATCGTACTCCGCCTGACGGTTTCGACAGCTGAAACGCAGACTCAGATGAGTGCAGCTCTGTATTTAACACTGCTAGGGTTCAGCTGGCAAATGTCATACGCACCAGTCTCCGCTGAGTTTGCAGAGCCCTGTGAGCGGGTTTGAGTAGACGTACAGTGGCCATCCGTATGCAGCCGCTGCAAACTGCATAAAGTGAGTGGCTTTCTCAAGCTCAAGCTCCAGATCCTCCCTCTGAGAAAAACACAGGAGGTGTGAGCTCACCCAACGCACAAACTACACTGCACATCCATCAGCTACTGCAGCGATAGAGACTCACTATAGGGGAGGACGGGCTGTGGGACAGGACCTCATCGGGGTCCCTGCAGTGCTCCATTTTGTCCTGTTCCTGAAGCAGAAGAGCCAGACCAGCCGCGATGTCACTGGGCACCAGGTCTGTGTCCTGGAGACAAGACACACAAGTCAGCCTCACATTAAACTCAGCAAGAAGAAGGATCATTATTAGAGTTTTTATCACTAAATAAAACCATTAAAAAAAAAATACTTTAACCTGAAATAAAACCAAGCATAAAAATATTTTATTTCTACTAGTTGAAGTTCTAAAATCACTAAAACTAAACAAAGTGAAACCAATAAATAAAAGCTGAGTATATAGACATATATAAAAATAATAACAATAGCAACAAAGAATAATAGAAATGACAACAAAAATACTAAACATCAACTAAAATTAAAGTGAAAATAGGAAGTATAAAAATAAAATCTAATTCAAAATTAAGTCAACAGTATATCAATTTTACTAAAATAACACTTTTAGTGATGCACAAATATAATCAGTATCATTTAGGTTAGAAACCAATGTTGCTGTGTTTTTTTAATAACTCTATCAGATGATATAGTATATTTAATTGTGAATGCTCACTTCCTCTATTTTAGACCGCCATCAGTGTCTAAATTCACTGATAGCACTGAAAATGGCTGATTTTAGTTTTTAGGGTTTCATTTTTAATTAAATT
Source organism: Barbus barbus (assembly GCF_936440315.1). Lineage (NCBI taxonomy): Eukaryota > Metazoa > Chordata > Actinopteri > Cypriniformes > Cyprinidae > Barbus > Barbus barbus. The sequence continues at coordinate 2,138,703 of NC_136716.1, read as the reverse complement.
TAGACAATATAGCACAGAATTTTAGTATCAGCCATTTATCTGTTATCAGCCATAACATATTATTATTAACAACTTAATTGTATTGGTCAAAATTATAGGTGACTTTACAATACGGCCCCATTAGTTAACATTAGTTAACTAAAAATGAGAAACACCTATATTGCAGAATTTATTCATCTTTGTTAACTTTATTTTTATAACTAAATAAGAACACCTGTTCATGGTTAATTCATATCAACTCAGGTGTATTAAATAATATTAACAGATACAACTTTTGTTGTATTACACATGCAATAGTAAATGTTGGCCAGAATATGAATAAAGGCTTTTTAATTCTTTTGGACCAGAATTCTTTTTTTTTTGTAAGAGTTGCTTTAAATTTTGCAAATTATCCAGTGCGTTGTGGTTTGTGCTCTGGAGATGGATTTCTATTTCAATGTGTTTTTGCAGCGTTGAGCAATGTAGCTAATATCAGACATATCTGTTGATTTCTTGAATAGGGATAGTTTAAAGGGATAGTTCACCCAAAAATGAAAATTCTGTCATCATTTACTCGGCCTCAAGTATTTCCAAACCTGTATGAATGTGTTTGTTCTGCTGAACACAAAGGAAGATATTTGGAAGAAAGTTTGTAATCAGGCTGTTTTGGGGCACTATTGACTTCCATAGTAGGAAAAAAATACTATATAGTATAAAAATACTATACAGGTTTGGAAATACTTGAGGCCGAGTAAATGATGACAGAATTTTCATTTTTGGGTGAACTATCCCTTTAAGTTAGGATCCACTGACCACTCAAATCGCCGGAGTTTTTGTTCTGATATAGTGTTCAGCACAAATCATCTCATTATAACAAAGTGTTGATGCATTGTGCAGCGTAGAGAACTTTATTGATAATGTATCTTTGTGAGATCATGGTGAACTAAGATGGGAGACAACTTTTTAGAGAGCGCTCTTTGCGCCATAGCAATGGACGCCACTAATATAAGCAGCACCCTTAGTGATTTTGATTCTGGAGTTAAGCCTGAGGAGATTTATGTGAACTGTGTGACTTTTCAGTGTAATGCACTCGTTATGTGGTAAAGACAACGAACCAGGAAGAAGCCGCTGACGAGCTGGGAGATGCTGGAGAAGGCGGCACGGTGGTTGTTGTCCTGCGGCACGCAGCAGCAGAGCAGACGCAGACGGCTCTCCCACACCCGAGACGCCACCGTGAGCTGAGGTGACTCGCTGCTCTCCAGATCCCTGACGCCCAGAGGAGCGTCCGGCAGAGCCCCCGGCTTCTGACTGCCCAGAGGATCGAACACAACCAGCACACCGACCACCATAGACAGGAGGATGATCCAGCTGAGGACACACACACACACACACGCAGAGCTTTAAAAGCTAAACACTTCATCCTGCAGAAAGATTGGGTTTGTATGATTATCTAAGCTTACAATCAATCTCAGTCATTCTATGCCAGCTTCCAGTAAAGACATTCAATCACGCAAATGATAATACGTTCATTGTGCCATCTCATGATAAGATCAATTCATCTTAATACATTTTAGGATATAATTTTGTATTCTCAAAGAGGGACAGTTTTATAGTATAATCTGACTTTATAAGCTTGTGCTGAAGGTCGTGAAACTACAAGGTGCCAATTAGAAAGAGCATTTAATGCAGATATTCACTTTAAAAATAACAGAAAATAAGAGAAATGTGAGAAATTAACTTATCCTTATCTTGAAAGGACGATGATGCTACTATGACAAAGTTGTTTTGATTTAGGGAAGAAAAGTGGAAACATATGCACTTGCAACAGGTTGAGACACAAGCCTATATAATAATACACAATAAATGTATTATTATATAGAAATATAAAGAGAGAATACTAGCTTTTATGTGCCTATATTTTGTTTTAATCACAATTTAAACACAATTTAGGACAAATCCACATAAAAACTTAAAGTGTTTAGAAAAATGTCTTTATGAAAACTAAAAAGTAATTCAGCTAAATTTGTAAACATGCACTACTGTTCAAAAGTCTTTTTTATGTTTTTCAAGTCTCCTCTGCTCATGAAGGCTGCATTTATTTGAACAAAAATACTGAAAAAAGTGAAATATTATTACATTTTAAAATAGCTGTGTTTTATGTGAATAAATTGTAAAATCTAATTTATTTCTGTGATTAAATCTGTATTTTCAGCATCATTACTTCAGTCTTCAGTGTCACATGATCCTTCAGAAATCATTCTAATATACTGATTAACTGCTGAGGAACATTTCTGATTATTATCAATATTGAAAACAGCTATGCTGCCCAATATTTTTGTGGAAACTGATTTTTTTTTTTTTTTTTTTTTTCAGGATTCTTCGAGGAATTGAAAGTTCAAAACAACAGCATTTTTTTAAATATAGCTTTTTTATAACGTTATAAATGTCTACTGTCACTTTTGATTAATTTGATGCATCCTTGCTGAATTAAAGTAATAATATCTCGTAAAAGGATTTCTTCCTTACCTGGAAACCACAGCTCCAATCACAGCCCTGACCTCCTCCGGCTTACACCCTGTGCTGTTGTCAGACACCCAAACGGCCCCCAGACAAGCCCAGATCAACTCAGGGAAGTACAGGAGGGCGCGCAAATACACCAGAGCTGGCATAGAGCGCCGAGGACCGGGATTCATGATGGTTCCTAAACCAGATCACAGCAGCGTTACACTGACAAGCCCTCCAGATGTGAAGAAGCCACAGCATGCGTTCGCTTGCTCGCTTACCTTGAGCACTGATGTAGACGACTGCACAAAGTGTCAAAATAATGACAGCCAACAGAACCAGAAGAACTACTAGGTAATTATGCAAATATGCACCACCTTGACAGTCAAATCGTCCCTTATGGTTAGTGTACAGAACTAAAGTCACAATCCACCTAGAAGACAAGAGATGACACTCAAGTACCTATGAGCACATATGGTTTTAGCACATAGTACTGCAATTGAATATTAGATCATTAGTATGGTATTGACATATATTTATGGTCATGAAGTTGTGAATATCTTATCATCACCCCCACAGTAAGTGTGCGTTTTGTGTATTATGGTATTTCTAGGTACCACGGTGTGTGTACTATGGTATTAAAGACTGTAGGAAGCTCAGAAGCTCGTTGTTTTGAGTGTCTTACCACACAGCTCTGATAAACAGCTCGAAGGCACCAGGAAACACAAGATCGTCGCTGGCGATCCGCCATCGGCGTCCAAACACCACCAGCCCGGGCATCCTGACTGACCTCTGATCAACTTCAACACAGATTTCCTTTCGCCGTCATCAGTGTATGGCAGCAAGCATTACAAAGCCCCATTACTGTGCCAGCCTGTAACTGCTCTTCATATTGCGACATGTGAGTAATAAACGCCTCTTTCACTGACGTCTGGCATCAGCAAACATCTCAGACCTGCTCGCTTTGTTATTCCTGTTCTGTGTAGCACCGAAATGTGTCCGACTCCGTCAGATGACGCTCCAGGAGCTAAATAGTTCCGTGTGGAATTCAAGTAGATCTAATAATGGAAAGATTGATTTCAGTGAATTTCGTACAGTTTGTTTATTGCGTTACTGTAAAGCAAAATGTAGTTTATTATGTAACGGTTTTAAACATCCATTCTAAATTTCCTTGTGGTTTTTGAAAAGTAATTTTTATTAATATATATATGTATATATATATATACACTCGTGTGTGTGTGTGTGTGTGTGTGTGTGTGTGTGTGTGTGTGTGTGTGTGTGTGTATACATATATACAGTATGTATGTATATATACATATATATATACATATATATATATACACATACATACATATACGTGTGTACATAAAATAAAATATACATATATATATATATATACACACACACGTATAAAAATTTATTTTTGTAAAAACAAAAAACCTCTCTCATGCTATTTGTAACATTATCTATTATATATATATTATCTAACATATTATCTCATATTATTTGTATGTTTTTTTTCACAGTCCAATTTTTATTTATCAACTACCCATATATATATATATATATATGGATTATAAATAAAATTAATGTATACCTTTCCCATTACTCAAATTGCCAATTCTCCACTTTTCATGGGAGGCCTCTGGAAAAGATTGCTTGTGAATAAACCAATAAATGATGCACTGAACCGGTCCGGTTTGTTCACAACAATACAATGTCACAGGACAAGTTTCTTGTTTGATATTTACAAACTTGTTTTTGTTTTTTATGTTAATGATGTGATGCTATGTGGCTTCATGAGTCCTGTCGTGATCAAAAATGATTTGTGCATTAAATTTTCAAAACAAGCAACGTTTCCCATAAAATCTTTATTTTAGGTTGTGCCACCATGCAAAGCTTGATTCAAAGCAAATCTAAAACCTGGCTGTGGTCATTATTGTGTTTAAAAAAAGTGTGCATTAAAAGTCTGATCATATAGACCAGAAAAAAAATGAACATCTCACCAATACATGTGTTGATATTAATATAGTATGGGCAATACTGGTAAAGACTTCCTGCTGAAAAAGTGATTCAGGATCAATTCATGATCAATGTCTGTCCATCAGTTCACATTCCAGCATATTGCACCATATTTTACATCAATAAAAAATAAAAATAAAATAAACTGCATAAAAATCGTTGAGAACATTTGTACAATTTATTTTTTGGTTCATGAAGCCATTTACAGTGATAAAGGCAGTGTCAATACTGTACGCTGACAGACAGTTCCCAACAGTTGAGCTGTTTTAAGTACAAATTTGACATTTCCCTCTTGCAAACATTGAGATTGTACCGTTTGAACCTAATTAAATGAGAGGTTTGGGGAACCACTATATTATGACTGACCTTTTTTAACAAAGGATTATTGCAATAACATTTTTTTTTTTATTCAATTTTATCCCATGGAGCTACAAATACTCCCATAATCTTTTTGAAAACATGTACATTTAATCAGATTGAAAATACTCTTACAAACAAAATCAATATTCATCATAAGAATCAGTCCCTGCCTGTTAGCACTGAGGCAACGTTCAGCTCGTTTATGATGCTGTCGGTCAAATCATAGTACACGTGTCATGTAGAAAACCTTATCTTTGATACAGAATAATAAAAAAGGGTAAGATAAGATGCATAAAACAGGAATCCGAAGACTTTGTGAAGCCGTGGTTCTGAATCTTGAATCCAGAGCCGTTCCAGAGCACCTGATGTGAACAGGACTGGATGTCTTCTTTCGCACTCCGTCTCAGGCATCTTACTCGTCCTCTGCGTCCCGTGCCGCTTCGTGCGTCGCGCTCTTTCAGACTTAAGCTGGCAGACTCAGCTTCTTTCCTTTCAACACTGAAATAATGAAAAGAAGCACTTGAGTTGCTTCCCATGATCAGATTAGAACATTTATTAAGACAGCTACAACAGTCTTGCAAAGCATTTGTTTAGATCCTGATAAGCATGTCGTTAAGAGCCCACTGGATGAGAGTTTGTGATGATGCACTTACAGGTTGAATGAATGCATGATCTACACCACTGTATTACATTTACATTTCTGTCATTTTGTTAACTTAAGTACCTGACAGAGTACCTCGAGTTATTTACATTTACATTTACATTTATTCATTTAGCTGACGCTTTTATCCAAAGCGACTTACAATTGCTATATATGTCAGAGGTCGCACGCCTCTGGAGCAACTAGGGGTTAAGTGTCTTTGCTCAGGGACACATTGGTGTCTCACAGTGGATTCGAACCCGGGTCTCTCACACCAAAGGCATGTGTCTTATCCACTGCGCCATCACCACCCCCATGTTATGATGTTTTCAGGATTGATCACTTCTATAGCTGTATTTTAAAACCATTTACACTAGCAGGTGCATTCTGAGTCTGAACGAAGAACACACCTGAGGGTTTTTAAACCAAAAACACTCACCTTTTGTTACGTAGAGATAAAAGAAATCACAGTACAGGATCGTCTGAACGACGCCTGCCACGATGGCGATCATGTCGAAGAAGCCTTCGAAGTAGAAGCGCCAGATCCAGTTGATGAGATACAGGGCGCGATAGAGGCCGAGGAAGAACAGGTAGTGAGTGGTGATGGTCTCGGCTTCTCCGGTCTTGCTGATCATGAACAGTTGTGGGAGGATGGACACGGACTCCAGGTAGATGGAGAACGTCCACATGATCTACAATGAGGAGATGATGACATTATAAATGGATAAACTTGAGACAAGACTGCCCTCGACTTAAGATTTTTGTGGTCGACTAGTCGTCGTTCATTTTAAGCATTAGTCGACTAATCGCACATTTATTAATAAACCATTTAAATCATAATACTGTGCCTTTATGTGCCTAGTATGCAATGCAGTACACACATAAAGCTTACCACAGCAAGTAATGATTATGAATGTGTCATTAACATTTTAATAATTTATTGATAAACTTTGTTTTCGGCTTAAGAGATGAACTCAGTGACACTGATTTGTCATCTCCGCAGTAGTGGATGCTCCTTTCATACGGATTACATAATCTGAGAATATTTGTTTTCCATTTGAATAGACATTTCACTGTTTATAGATATATTTTTCATGTTTGTAAGGCAAGTATACACAGAGTTTTGGAAGTTCGCGCTCAGATTCACAGATGGCCTAAAACGCATCCTTGCTTTCATTATATTACAAAAGCGCAATGTTTTGTTGTTATTGTGAGTTCACGCTGATAAACGTAGAGTCTTTACAGACTCTAATCTGGATGAGCAAAAATGACGGCGTATTTTAAGAGCAAGTGACCACCTCCATCTGTACTGTACTGTTCACCTTCCACACAGACACTTCAATAGCGCACATTTTTCTAGGTTAACATTAGATTGAGCGGCAATTTAAAGCTGCAGCTACTAACATATTTCAGATGATATAAGCCATATTTGAGGTCAATGAATGATAGTTTGGATGTACTGTTTTACCACACAAACCAGCCGCTAATGATTTGTCCGTCACGGACTGTGTGACTTCGCCTGTGGATTTTTTATTTTTTTTTGCGACTAATAAAATTTTGGCCGACAAAGCCTCTTCTGGTTGACTTCGTTAGTCGACTATTAGGGGGCAGCCCTACAAACTTGAGAGTGAATGAATGCAGGTGCAGATTTGCTCTCTCACCTCCAAAAGAGAGAAGTCATGGTTGACGAGGAAGGCCAGGCCGCCGACTGGGACGACCAGGAACTCCGCTCTGAACGTGTCGTGGTTCCCATCATACGTGGCCTTGAACTTCACGTATATCATGTAAACCGTGGCATAGGCACATGCGATATAGATGACCTGCATGGGAACATGCAACAAAACAGAGTTACAAAAAAGTCCCTTTAACCATCTCCACATTTAGAATACGCTTGTAAACTTTACAGTCAGAAATGACCTCCATGGAAATTAAAAATATAAAGCATTTTTTGAGATACAATCTACAACTCAGTCATGATATATAAAAATTATAAAATACATTAAAACATTTATAAATTAAATGATATACAGTATATCACCAAGCATTGGATTTTTTAAAAAGTGTTGCTCTTTTAACAAACACTATTATTAGAATATTATTATTTTTTTTATAATATTTGCACTTTTATATAAAAAATAATTGACACCATGAAAACTCCAATAACTCGAAATATGAAAGAATAAATATTACAGAAACAAAATATACACTTACTGTTTCTGTTCTGACCACTGAAAATAATTTCAGCGCAAATCACAAAAAAAAAACAAGGTGGACTTCATGCACATTCATATTCTAGAGTAAACAAACTCTGATTGGCCCTTTTAATTGATTTCTCACTTCTTTTCTTATATGACAGGTCTGTTGGGTTTGTGAAAAAGGCATGAATGTGTGCATGTTTACAACTTTAATCTGCTCATCTTCACCTTCATGGTGGTGTTGTACAAAGAAATGAAGGCCGTGAGAAGGTCCAGATAGCGAGTGGTGAACACCAAGGCAAACAGAATCTGACTCTTCCCAGATATTCCTGAAAAACACACCAACAACATGAATTTCAACACAATTCTTTGTCCTTAATGCAATCTGAAGCCCATTTCACACTTTCAGTTTGTTTAGTAAGTCATTAACATGAATAAGGCTGTTATAACATCACTAAAGCATGCAGAAGTGAAGAGTTCTTGTACAATAAGATTGCAATAAACCCAGATCACCCTACAGTGACTGTCAGTGTAAAATAAATAATATTCTAATGAGATCCTGCTGCCACGTCAGAGGTCAGAGCATGCAATCACAATGAATGAATAATGAAGTCACTAGTTATCTAAAGCCTGATAACCCAAATGGAGCAAAACTCCAAAGTTTACAGCATTCATCTGGTTCAAATCACTGTTGCTTTCCATTTATATGCCATACAACTCAATGCAACTCACTCTAAAACAAAACATCAGGAATTCAGGAGCAATCCAACTCACATGCATGAAAACAACTGAAGTTAAACACCAACACTTGCTCTAATTCACTCAAATGAGGCCTAGTGCATGAGTTTACAACACAAACGAGCGGATCAGCTGCCACAGAAACAAATCACACAAACAGACTTTGACCAAAGGTGAAGCTACACTCAAAAAACAGCCCTAAAAAGTGCCCAGTGCGCGTTTTCTGCTAAAATCGCTGCGTTGCTCACCTGCACACGACCTGCTTTTCCATATCTTCAGCAGGAGGATGATGATGGCTGCTAAATGGGAGAGATCCCCCGTCAGTCTGAATATGTTCATGTTTCTTTGGTTCTGGTGAAGGGTTTGTTGGAAGCGGCTCGAGTGCGGATCTTCCCCCAGCAGCGCGCTTTAAACACGGCTTTCCCGACTGAAAGATGGCGAGAGCAGCGCGACGTGGCGCCTGACAGACAGCGGGTTGGCTGAACCGATGGATGATGCTCGGAGCTCATCATTGGGAGGAGAGTATATTGATTGCACACACGGGGTTTTCCTCTAGGGGCGCACGGAGGCTCCGAGAACCGGTTGCGGCTAGAAGGGATACAGCTCAGCTAGCTACTGGACAGCAGAACAGATGTGACCCTGCAGCACAAAAGCAGTCATCATACAGCTCAGCTAGCTACTGGACAGCAGAACAGATGTGACCCTGCAGCACAAAAGCAGTCATCAGTAGCACAGGTATATCTGTAGCAATAGCCAACAATACACTGTATGGGTCAAAATTATACATTTTGCTTTAAAGCCAAAAATCATTAGGATATTAAGTAAAGATCATGTTCCATGAAGATATTTCCTACTGTACACATATCAAAACTTCATTATTGATTAGTAATATGCATTGCTAAGAACTTAATTTGGGCAACTTTAAAGGTGCTTTTCTCTTTGATTTATTTCTGCACCCCCAGTAATAGTTGTATCTCAGCCAAATATTGTCCTATCAATTTAAAATATTGTCCTATCTCGTTAATAACAATAATAAATACCCTTATGACTGGTTTTGAGGTCCAGGGTCAAATATGTGTTTCCGGTGTGAAATTGTACAGAATATTTGGCTTGAATTTCAAAACTGGCTTCATTCCAAACATAAATCAATACACCCTTTGACTGTTGTCTCAATTAAAGTTGGAGTATTGTTGAAACATAAGAACCTAGACTTTCTTAATTATTTTGTGCAAACACTTTATTCATAGATGTAAGTTTTTAAAGGTTAACCCCCACTTAAACGGATGGAAGACTGAACTGAAGATATTTGTGAAGTCTCTTCATTACATGACGGACAGAAACTTGTTTTTCTTGTAAGAATAAGACCCTCACCCTTCTTTTTCTTTTAATTATTATTATTTTTTTTTTTTGCTGTATCAACACTAATAATGTGTTCAGTTGTTGAAATGTGCCATTATAGTTTGTATTTGAACTTTATGCCTTGTGGCCATGAAATGCAGCTTACACACTGTGCAACAATAATTCCTGTTTTGCATTATTATGAGGGATAAGCCCCGCCTGTTTGGACTCTCCTGTCCTGTCGATGTCTTTTCCTCTGGTTTCTTTCTGTTTCTGTAAACTTGTGGCCAGGGAAGGGTGTGTGGGAAGTTTGCTGGATCCTGCTCATGAGGATCTGTAGAGTTTAGATTCCAATTCTATTCAAACACACCTAAACCAAACGAAAAATATATACGTGTGTGTCTGAATGTTATTGAAATCTTAATGTAAGAATGTGCAGAAATATAGTGTAATTCATATAAAATGAATAGTAAAAAATAAAGAAAACTATTTTTTGAACTGAATTAAACACATTTCTATCAATTACCTTATTGACTATAAATAAATTTTCAAATAAGTTACAATTTAATATTTTTTTTACACCTTGCATACATGTGTGTACTCATATTAATCATAATGTTCAATTAATTACTAATTCATAATGATTCATAGTATTCATTAGTTAGTAATAATTTTAATATTGTATTTATATGTATTAATTATAATGTATATGTACTTATGTATTTAAAAAAAATCTAAATTGTTAAACTAAATAACTGAATTTAATATATTTTATAAAGACTATAAATAAATCGTCATATTATATATGCAATTGTCACGTCATTGCTTTGCCAGAAATGTTTCTCTGTCACTTCTCATTTCCATCATAATGCTGTTTATTTTATATTTAACTCCATTGTTTTTATGAATGTATACTAGAAGGAAAGCTTTTCATTTGAGGCCAGAATCAACCAGAAGTGCATGAAATACTGGCTGGTTTAGCATTAAAAAAAAAATCAATTAGAAAGGTTTTTATAATACATTTTTGAAAGCGCAATAATCTCTCTCAGTTAAAAGCTTTATTTAAATTAGCTTTCGTCTTTGTTTAATAAGTTTATTTGTCTTATTAACATTAAAACAAGGATATAGAAGTTAAACAAAATTCTGCTCATCTCATCATCATGTATACTGTCAAGATTACATCACAAACGAAAGCTGACACCAAATACTGAGAACAAACATGGATTTATTACACAGTAAATATAATCAATACAGGAGAATACTTGATTTACAAAATTAAAAATGTTTACAAACAGAACATCACATCCCGTAATTAACTGTTACCTACATACAAGTATGTTGAGACACGTGTTGTGCACTTAACAATAAACATCATTTTATTTATTCATTAAGAAAACAATGGTCTTATATTGGTCCTAAGATGTTTCTGACAACTCATACTTCATATGAGAAATTCACTACAAATGCAGAAAACAATGGAGGCACAGAAGGAGATTTTGAGTTTAATAGCTACCTCTCTATTAATAAAACTATGTTCTATTAGATATGATATTTTATTAATCTTTCCCCCACAGGGAACGCCTCCCACCAGCTGTACTACACGTGTAGTACATTTACAGTACTGTTCATTAGTTGCAATAAGATAATCATTTGTTTCTCAAAGACTTCAATTTCCTGAGACGTAACAGACAAGAAACACCATTCCTCTTATACTAAGCCCTTTCATTTCTGCCTAAAAGAACCCCGGTTCATTCCTGAGGCTTCAGCACGAAGACGGCCTCATCCAGCACATAGTATTCCTTGTACATGTCTCCTTCACACAGATACGGCAGGCGAGTGACGGCCTCCACCTCGAACCCCACCTTCAGGAACACGTCTGTGCTCAGGTACGTCACCTGCTCCTCCCACGTCTTGCCCTCCACCTTAATGTGCTCCTTGGGTCGCACCCAGGCCCCGCCTTCAAATACAATAGAATAAGTCACAAATTAAACCAGAAACAAGAATGTATAGCAAAAAAAGAAAGAAAATCTTTTAAAATCATGATATATATATAATATGTTGTATAATTACTACATTTATTATTCTTTATTTTCCTTATTCATGGCAATTATTTATAATTATGAATTAAGTTAAAATAAAATTTAAAAAGTACAATTATTTTTAGAATGATAATTATTAATTCTTAATAAAATAAGGGTTCTCCTCTATCAGATAATTTCCCATTTTATAGCTTTATTCTGCATGTTGGTTGCCTCACATGACTTTACCAACATTAATAACAATTTATAATTTATAAATCATACCAAAATACTTAAGGTTTTCTTTTCAAGATTATAAATTTTAAAAAATTAATCCAATTCTAAATTTGTTTCTTTAAAACTTTTTTTTTTTTTATTATTTCTGAATTAAAATTATGAGTTTTATTGCATGTATAATGCATTTTAATAATGGTATTCATTTTTGAATAAACATTACATTTAGTCATTTAGCAGATGCTTTAATCCAAAGTGATTTAACAAATGAGGACAATGGAAGCAATCAGAATCAACAAAAGAGCAATAATAAGCAAGTGCTATGACAAGTCTCATTAAATTAAGAAATTACAATAGAGAAAATATGGTGTGTTAAGCTGGCAACACAAATAAATTTATTAATTATTTAATAATAAAAATTGTAATGTAAACTGTGAAAAACATAAAAAAATAAAAACATGAAATACTGATTTCACTGACAAGTCGAATCTCGAGCATTTCCTCTTACAAGATGTTAGCTCTGTAAGTGTGCTAATCTATAATAAAGCAACTAGCAGCAGACACTCATGAATTGCTCAGTAGTTGTGGTTGCAGCGATCATCTTACCCATCTCTACATACGGCTGAAAGGGCAGCACAGCCGCTAAGACGAGGCGTCCCGTGTGCGGCAGCAGCGATCTCCTGATGTCCTGCAGTAGCTGCAGCGGCTCGTCGCAGCGGTCCAGCAGGTTCAAGCAGCTGATCAGATCGTACTGGAAGCCCGTTCGGTGCCACTCATCGATTCCCAGCAAGCTGGAGATCCAAAGTCAAGCACAGGCTCACAATCACCTCAGTTTATTAGCATTTCTACTAGGGATGCACCGAAATGAATATTCTTTGCTGAAGCCGAAACCGAACAAACACTGGGCCGAAGGCTGAATACAGTTTGTCACGTTTCCTCCCCATGTATTTTACAAATGTTTTCACCATTACATAAATTAAATAGCCAAAATGTGCTTTGTGCTGTTTCGTCTAGCTTTTCAAAGAAAAAACAACTATTTAAAATATATACTTAACACTGAACATTTTTTAACATTCTAGCAGATATTATAGAAACAAAGCAAAACGTAACTTAAAATTAGTAAAATTATATTTTTTACTGTACAAATAAATGCAGCTTGGAAATATTACAGATCCTAATTTGAACACTACGTGTGAATGTTACAATAAATGTATGAATAGAGCTGTTGTAATTATTATTTTCATGATTATTGTCCAACTTATTTTATTTTACAGAACAACAGTAAAATTACAAATACTAAGATTTATGAATACCGATGGAGCTTTTATTTTGGCGTAAACCCGCAGGAAGACCTCAGTGCTTCTTTGTTGACAACAGCAGATTTATGAATTATTCTCATTATGAATGTCGGAAGCTGTTTGTCGCACATATCGCATTGTCACATGCCGTGTAAAAATAATTTCAGCGCAGATTTTCCTTGTGCTTTGGACTTTGAACCCTCACAAGCTCAAGCGGCGCTGCATGCAATTCGTGCGTGTATTAGAAAACATAACATTCTGCAGTTTATTTACTAATAGTTTAAGGCTATTTCGCAATTTCAATCATCATACGGTAACCAGCAACAACCACCCTTCCTCTTGTCATCGGACACATGTGATACAGCGCTAAACAGTCTCTTGTTGTCATTGCTTGTAATGATTATTTAGTCTCTCTCGGACAGTTATAAATGCTTCCACACTGTGACATGTTTGCTGCATTAGCGCACGCCTCTATTTGATCATGTCCCATCATTGTTTGGTGCAATTTATTTGGTCTTATAAATAATTTTGGTTGCAAACATTCAGTGCATCCCTAATTTCTACTGATGCAGGAGGTGTGTGTACCTGTAATTCTTTCTCTGGAGATGCCACTTCATTGGTGTAGAGACTTCAGTGGCAAACACCTCGTGAAAGTGATGGCCCATCACTTCAGTCACACCTCCGTCACCGGCTCCCAGATCCAGCATCCTCTGTCCTTTCCATTCCGGCTCAAGCCGGAGAAGACGTTGAAACTGGTCCTTTGAGAAAACAAACATGGAGCCACGGCCCAAAAAGCTGCGGACAGACAGGACAGGACAGGAGGCCATGAGGAGCCGCTCATCTGAAGCAGCGCTGAAGCCTGCGAGAGAGTCAGGGGTGGTTACCCGTTGATGGAGGTTCGAGACACGACGGGGCTGAAGATGGTGGAGAAGAGCGAGTGGTAGAGTTGCATGAAGAGCCAGCCGGATTTCTCCACGCTTTGGCGGAGAAAAGCCTGTGTGTCCTCGTCCAGGTGACTCTGAATGAACTGAGCGCGCACCTGTTCTCCGAGCAGGTCCGGACAGCAGTGGTACCACTGCAAACACATCCATACTATACAACAACAGCTAGTTCCTTTGCTATAAGAAGCTAACAATAATAAGAAGTTCCTTTGCAAAAAAAAAAAACTATTATGATGGTCTGTATTCTTGATCTATAAGATTTACATAGTACTTCACTGATTTCAAACACATCATGGTACTTTTGTTAGTGTAAATGCAACTGCAGTAGTGACCGTTTCAAATGGTCTGTCCGTCCGTCCGTCTGTCTATATACCTGTCCGTCCGTCTGTCTATCTATATATATCTGTCTGTCCATCTATATATATATCTGTCTGTCTGTCTATATATGTCTGCCTGTCTGTCTATCTATCTGTCTGTCTGTCTGTCTATATATGTATATCTGTCTGCCTGTCTGTCTATCTGTCTATCTATATATATATCTGTCCGTCCGTCTATCTATCTATCTATCTATCTGTCTGTCTGTCTGTCTGTCTGTCTGTCTGTCTATATATATCTGTCTGTCTGTCTGTCTATATATATCTGTCCGTCCGTCCGTCTATCTATCTATCTATCTATCTATCTGTCAGTCTGTCAGTCTGTCAGTCTGTCAGTCTGTCTGTCTGCCTGTCTGCCTGTCTGCCTGTCTGTCTATATGTCTGTCTGCCTGTCCCATCACTCTGGGTCTATCTTATGTGGGTAGATTATTTGAAAATTGTAGTGGGTTAGTGATTCCAAATCCATTACATTACACACTTTAATGTTAAATATTAACATATTTTACCCCGTGTGTGGGGTACATTTTAGGCGCAGTGAATAGCCCATTTTTTCTTAAGGGGTACCTTTAGCCCCGTTGTACCCTATTACCATGGTATTTTGATGAAGGCTGTGGTAATGATTATGTAATGGTTACATTTACATGCTAATACCATGGTACATTTTAGTAGTGTTAAAGCAAGCACGACAGTAATGCTTTCAATATGGCAATACCATGGTATTTTGATAAACACCATGCCATTACATATGCATGGCATTCCAATGGATTTAAAGCAATGCTAAAGATAAATGTACAAAATCATGATCTCACAAAAACATGGTAATATCATGGTACTTTTGCAACCACAACAATGTTTTCAAATACCAATACCATAGTACCAAAACTATCAAGGTACTTTGAATAAATGAACCACGTTCCAATACCGTGGTATTTTCATATACATGTGACCCTCTCTGTGAAAACCCAGCTAAAGTCATGTTTTTGAAATTTACTGTTTTCTACACAATATCATCTTTCATAAGGTAAAGAACATCCTGTGAAAATTTAACCTTTACATCTTTAATATTGACTGAGTAAGGCCATGTCAAAGATTTCAATTATAGTGAAATTAATGGTTGAAATCCAACTTTGATGCTTGTTATCTCATTATTAGATTTTGAGACTTTAGCCTGGATTTCACAGAGAGGGTCACATATGGTAGGCTACAAAAAAATAAAAATAAAAAATAAATAATATATATATATATATATTCACATCATGGTGCTACCGTGGTAAATGTTTGAACATATTGCATACCAAATTAGTTCGTGTTGGAAAGCCCTGCATCACTCACTGACCTTCTGGGCTTCATCATCAGATCCAGGTGAGTCCGTCTCAGTCTCCATGTTCATGATCAGAGCTCGAGCCAGAGGACTGCGAACATACCGTCCAGACCACATCTTTCTCATCCCCAGTAAAAAACCCACATAAAACAGCAGCCAAGCGACGAAGATCAGCGTCCTCATCTGTGGATGACACATAGCGACAGAGACGGTGTGACTGCACGAGCGATACTAGTCAAGAAATATGACCCGGACCACAATTACAGCAAACTAACTAACTAACCTGAAGGTGTGGTGCTGTTTACACGAACACATCTTTATTATGCATAATCTGAACGGCAAACACATTTGGCACAAATCAGCTCAGTGCCTTCGGAAAAAAAAAAAAAAACCTTCTTGTTTTATGGCGGGTGGCATACAAATATTGACTTCCTGACTGTGCTACATTTAAAAGAGCCCGACAAAACACGTGACCGCTCATATCCGATACATCAGTGTTGCCAGGTCCGCGGTTTTCCCTCGGAATTGAGTTACTTTTAAATCAGTTGCCGCGGGTGTTTTTCATGTCCACGGGTTTAAGTGAACCCAATAAAGTGATATTTAGCCTCTGCAATGCGAATTTTACCAGGGAAACCTCGCCAAAAAACGTAACCTTTAAGCACCAGGGGCGGGATTTTACCGGGGGACCCCCTCGAAACGCGATTTATATTTTAAATTCAAAGAACAATAACATACAATATTTGATCAAGAAATAACATAAAAAACATAAAAATAAATTACAACAAATAGGAGTTGCCAGGTAAGTATAAAAGTTCAAAGACACAAGATACATATCAAAATCAAATAAATAAAGTTCGCAAGCTTTCAAAGTCCTTACAGCTTTCTTAAGAGTCTCTGATACTGTCAATATATATGTATATATAGTTCAGCCAACAAATCCATAAATTGGGTTTCTTATTAGATTTACATTAGATTCTTATTATAGATTAAATTTGGTTCAAGTATATGTAAATAAATTAAGTACAAAATACTGCTCCTTGTGGAAAGAAGTAAAATAGGAGTAAAAAAGGTCTTAAACACTGAATATTTTCATTGATAAAATGTTGAACTTTACACCATAGTGTAAGTGAATATGTACAGTGCCAAAATATCTGCAGTTTCCTCATAGTCATTGCAGAAAATACAATAATTTTTGTAAATAATGATTTGCTAAAATCTGTGAATGAGCTGATAAGAAACTTCTTTATTTCTGATATTTCTGCGGTAACAACCACACTTTTCTCCAGCAAATCAATTTTCCATTTAATAAAGAGTTCCAATGAGACAAAAAGTATGAATAGCTTTATTATTACTTCATTAAAAACACATTTAACCAACATAAAAAACATTAGTAACATCAAGAGACGCTGATCTTCATCAATACCTAACATGTGATACCTGAAGGGATTGAACCAATAATAACTGAGAACTCTCTTTGAGGAATTGATATTTTACAAAGAGAAAGGAATTCATAAGAGTGTTCCTTCTTCGTTTTATAACTGACTAAACAATTTAATATTTTTGTCAAACCAGTTCTTAAAAAAAGAGATTTGTGTTTGTATAGAATGTTTTTATTATTTCATATGAAATAGCCATGCAGAGAAAAAGAGAAATTGTGAGAAAACAGTAATGTCATGTATGTATGTATATGTGACAATGATAAATAAAATGATATTTATTTATTTATATATTTATTTAGAGTATATTAAACAAGTAGCCCTTGTGACCATTTTATCCCTTCAGGGAGCCCTCACTCACAAAAAGGTTGGTGACCCCTGATGTATAGGATATAAAATTCAGCATTTTATCGCATCTGCATAAATGCATATATTTCATGTTTTTTGATTGTTTTATTTGCGCTCTAATGTTTGCAACATGATATTGCCGATTTATAAGCCTTTTAAACTAATTAGTGAGGAACTACGTTTCTTTCCTGTTACTAAATTGTTTTTATTAAAATAAATAAATAAAAAATACAACGTTAAAACCACATTTTGTTCTATTATATTTTGCCCATCATTTATCCAACCGTTTAATAAATTACATTGCATTTAAAAATGGCTTTGTGTGTGTTTTATATATATATATATATATATATATATATATATATGAAAGTACACATTGCTTGCAGAAATGATGATTTCTTAAAAACAAAAACAACGTTTTTAAACGTTTTTTAAAAGATGAATTGACTGAGAAAAATGCATCCATCTTCCGCTCAGAAACCTTGATGAATAAATATATAAAATGATCTTAAAATTACCTTTTAAATAGTTAAATATGAAAGGGAAGTTTCAAGCTAATGGCACCCAGATAGATAGATAGATAGATAGATAGATAGATAGATAGATAGATAGATAGATAGATAGATAGATAGATAGATAGATAGATAGATAGATAGATAGATAGATAGATAGATAGATAGATAGATAGATAGATAGATAGATAGATTGATTGATTGAAAACGTTCTAGAACTATATTGTAAACAAACACTGTAAATCACATAATAGCTAAAAGGTCGCATCAAGAGGATGCTCCAGCTACCAATAGTTAAAATAAATGTATAAATTCATGAAGGCAATTGTATCAAATGTTTTGGATCGGACTGATCCATCTCTGTCCGAACTGTAGCCTACTCAACTTTATTTGTACTTTTTAACTGCTAACTTTTAAAGCAACCTAAAGTCGTTCATATATAGTGCACAGAAAAAAAAAAGATCCACAGAGATTGTAGGTTAGACTCTACACTGCGCGCAGATAACAGGCGCGTTCACACAGCGCGCGCGCTCCACGTCGAGTTCCAGCTCGTGCGCGTGCACAGTCCAGGTTCAGAGACGGTGGTTCTACACACGCTACGTCTCAGAGAAATCATTTTCAACTATTAAAAGAAATAGATCATATAAATTTGCTGACAGGAGATTAAGTAGCCTACATTAAACATTTCGAAGTTTACCGTAAAAACGAGAAATTTGACTGACTAAAGATGCTCCCAGATATTATAGAAGGAGAATTTGATATTAAAGAAGAAGAACCATGGTACGATCATCAAGATCTGGAACACGGTGAGTTATTCTTTATCTGACTTTCTGTAAAAGTAAGTTCATAACACTTTTGAAATGAAAAATGTGCTAGCTTATTTTGTGAACAAGTCTATATTGATTGAGAAAGTAGTCTCCATTTAATTATAGTCTTCTAAGAAATGTAATTAGTTGATGAAAACAGCATTGATGATTGAGGAAGTGTGTGTTGTGTGTGCTCGACTCTCCACCACAGAGTTGTGAAGTAAAAGGAGAAGAGAAGTTACTAAACAGCTCCTGACAGAGATAACCTGATGCCAAAATGATTGCAACATCAACCAGATTTACAAATACTTGTGCATAAATTAAAAATGGTCAATTATAAATGGTTCAAAATTATTTTAATTGAGTGTTTTTGCCTTCAGTTTTGGTTGCTCATTAGATGTTCTCCTCGTGTTCTTCATACAGATCTTCATTTGGCCGCAGAATTGGGTAAAAATTTACTGGAGCAGAACAGAGACTTAGAAGAGACTCTCCAACAGATGAACATCACCAACCAGGAACAGATACAGGAGATAGAGGTGCTGCTATCTATCTATCTATCTGTCTATCTATCTATCTGTCTGTCTGTCTGTCTGTCTGTCTGTCTGTCTGTCTGTCTGTCCGTCCGTCCGTCCGTCCGTCCGTCCGTCCGTCCGTCCGTCCGTCCGTCCATCTATCTATCTATCTATCTATCTATCTATCTATCTATCTATCTATCTATCTATCTATCTATCTTATCTGGGTAGATTACTTGAAAATTGTAGTGGGTTAGTGATTCCAAATCCATTACATTACACTCTTTTAGATTACTTTTAGATTACTTTTAGATTACTTTTGACCTAACTGGTTTGTCACAGTGATATAAAGAGCATAATCTTGTACCATACTGATAAAAAAATACAAAAAATCTATTCCATTCATTGTCATTAACAAAATTAATGCATTTAACATTTTATCAGTTGCAGGGAGTTTGTGAGTTTAATGAAAATCGTAAAAATGTAAAATTTAAACAAATAATTTTAAAATAACAACAACTGAAATAAAACACTTGATGAAAGATTAAATATTATGTTTGTTTACCTGCATGTCATGTGACCATTAACCAATGTCAGAGAACTGTGAACATGCAAATGTTACTTAATTATTAACTTATTACCTTAAAATCTCAGTAATATAATATGAATTTGTGCATTTTAATGTGTTTGAAAGACAAAAGCCTTCTGAAGACATATACATGGTTAAATAACCACTGAGTGATAAATAAAATAAAAATAAATTAGTGTTCATCAGTAGTATATGCAATGTTGAAAAGTGCAGAAAACACTTCATAAAACTGAAATCATTTTTGTAAGTTCAGTGGTCAAATGCTGTGAGGCGTCTCAGTTTTCTGTTTAAATATATCCATCTGACTAATGACTGTTGTTTGCGTGAATGTCCACAAAACTGGAAGCAGTTTAGGCTATTTTAGAAAGGAACATTTAAAAGATGGAAAAGAAGAATTAGGGAGAATCAATAAATGATGTATATATTTTTTGAATAACCCTTTGTTCTGAGTAAACCAAAACCATATGCACAGAAAAGCTGTCTTTTATTGACATGGTTCCATCTACATTCTCTGTATAATCAGTTGATTTTATGGTTTTATAAATCTTTGTCTGTTCCATGCAGCGATAAACCATTTTAAAATACAATGCTCACAGGAATAGACAGATATCTAGATGTATTGTAGCTAAAGGCCATAAATAGAGAATGTATTGCCTAATATTTTAGATATTGTGCCAGATTTTCACTTAGTGTCAATATTTGCAAAGCACAACTGATAGCCATTAGTGCCTCCATAATGGTTAAACAGTTTCAATGAACAAAAGTATAGCTAGAACTTGATTCAGACTTCTCTTAAAAGGCAATAAAACTTTAGATTTTAAGAATAACTGAGGAAAAGCCTTTAAATAAGACAGGCAAGGGTATCTGAACTTGCTAGATTAAAGTCTAATGTTTCTTTCTCCTTTGTTCAGTATCTTTCTAAACAGGTGGATATGCTGAGGTCAGTGAACGATCAGCACACTAAACTCTACGAGCAGCTGGATTCAACCGCACAAGGCCTGGAGCTGAAAAACCAAAGACTGGTGCTGGAGAACAGAGCGGCTCAGATGAAGATCGAAGGGTAAGACTTCAGAAACGCTTGTAAATGAATGCATCAAGCCAAGGATAAAAGGCTTTAAATGGTGTATTTCCTGACGGCAGGCTCACAGAGACGGTAGAAGGGCTGCAGACTCTGGTGGAGGAGCTCCAGAGAGACATGCAGAAGCTGAAGCTGGTTTCTGCTGAACAGACCCGGTCCAGAGATGGTGATAGTGTTCAGGGTCTCACATGCTGCAAGGAGAACTGTCAGTTACACAAGTACGTTTCTGCAATACATTTTTGCACATTTTAAACCCCCACAGTGTTTTGTGCTACAGTAAGTTAAAACGTGAAATAGTGTCATTGTTGTTTGGCGCAAGAAAAGGAAAATATATATTGTGTTACATGCACTCAAGAAAATAAGTCTGATTTCACAATTTTCACATTTGCAATGTTATTTCTCACAATTGTGACATCTCACACTTCCAACTTTATTCCTTGCAATTGCAAATTTTAAATTTCAGAACTTTATTTCCCATCTAACAATTGCGACTTCATTGTTCATAATTGCAACTTTATATCTAACAATAGCAGCTTAATTTTTCGTAATTACGACTTTATATCTAACAGTTGTGACTTTTTTGTTCACAATACACAATTGACTTCATTGTATGTAATTTAGACTTTATATCAAATAGTTGCAACTTCAGCTGCGACTTTATAACTAACAATCGGGATTTCATTGTTTATAATTTACGACTTAATATCTAACAATTGTGACTTTGTTGTTTGTGATTGTGTCTTTACATTTAACACTTTAAGTCCCATCCTTCAGTTTTTCTAATTGAATATTCTGAAATACGCTAAAATAGGCTGCCAACTGCAATTCATATTGACTTTAAAGTCTCTTTTGGTTGATCTCAGAAAAAGTAAATATTTTAGTCTATACAACTCCAGATTTCAGTCAAATGTAGTCTGTTGTTGTTTTTAACATGAATTTATTTATTTGTAAATTTATTTTGATATATTCATACCATTAGGATTCTCATATATTTAGATCTTCAGTTATCTGACCAACGGCTCTGATTTCTAACCATGCTGCATGTATTTCAGGTGCTTTTCCCATGAGCGCTCTGCTTCCACCAGCCGCTCGTCACTGAAGCATGAGGAACACGACGAGTACTGGGAGCTGAAGCGCTCGGTTCATTCCCTGCAGGCGCAGCTGAGCACAGAGCATGCTCAGAGAGAGACGGCCGAGCTGGAAGCTGATGCTCTGGCGCATGAACTCAGCCAGCTGGAGCCCAAAGCGGCGCTGCTCGGAGTCTACAAGGAGCGCCTGGCCGAGAAGGAGGCTGAAGTCCAGGAGCTCCGCCTGCTTTTGCGCTCGAGCAAAGATAACATGTTCCTCCCATTGGAAGATGAAGCGGGCGGGGCCGGACACAGGGGGCGGAGCCTGAGTGAGAGGCAGTTGCTTAGTGACGAGCAGCCTGCAGTGAAGCATCATGGTATCTCTCTGCTAAACGAGGTGGATGCTCAATACACCGCCCTGCAGGAGAAATACGACACGCTGCTGCGCCGCTGCCAGGGTGAGATGTTGGAGCTGTCAGAGAAGCAAAAAACTGTCCAAACGCACACACACTCGCCGGGTGTAAACACACAGAACGATTCCCAGCAGCCCGAGTACAAGGCCCTGTTTCAGGAGATTTTCACCTTTATCCAAAAGAGCAAAAAGGACCTGAAGGAGAACTGGATCAAGCCCGGTCAGGTTGAATGAGGCACTGATCTGCGTCTATAGCTATAGAACTAGTATCGAGATCTTAAAGGTTTGATACGACAGGTTTACACCAGATACTGTCCTGTCTGCTTTTATTACCTGGTGAGTGTATATAAAGCACTTTGTAAATATTTCTAAATGTTACTGTAAAAAAAAGCTGTAAACTTAAATGTACTGTAACTGATTTCTGAAGCAAACATTAAATCTTTGTGTATTTATAGTGCAGTGAATCTCACAAAAACATTTCCAGGTTATATATTACCACATAATCAGTAGAAAAAATGATATTAGCATAAATCTTACTTCTATAAATCTATACAATCAGTATATTCTGGTTTATATACTCTATAAGTATATAAATCTATACAATAAATAAAAAGTAAAATAATAGTAAAAATAAAAATATTGCCTTTTGTGCAAATTTAAAAATGTCAAACTGTCAATGAACATTATTTAATGATCTAAGAAGAATAATGTAATAAAATTGGGCTCTGTAAAGATACTTACAATTGTGTAGTTTTACTTTGAAAATCACCCAGACCAGAAATAGATGCAAACATTAGATGAACACAAATATATATAGATGTTTTATTATTTAAATGCATCATTTGTTGGTCTGCATTACAGTAATGTGAAAGAGTGCTTATTTGCCATGAAAATAATGATTATTTATATTCTCTGTTTAATGTTTTATGATATATTTACGATGAAGCCTAGTGTTTTAGTCATTACTGATCCGTGCATTTGTTGCATCTGTTAAAAGAATTCCATTATCTTAAAGGTGTCAAACCATTACTTTATTGGCTCATGAACTTTGTGACACTAGTAGTTCACATTTCAGCCTGAACCTTGTTTCAGGTTATGTTAGTACCATTCATTCATAACCCCATAACAGGGCAAGCGTCTCCAATCGAGTGTTTGCATCTGAACTTTCACCTGTATCAGTGCAAATGAGAAGACTGAACTTTATTCTGCACATAAATGGACTTTCCCAGACTCTTGGACGTCAGAGAACATCGTCTTCAGTTCCAGAGGAAAGGCTGCTTGTAATCAAGGCCCTTGATAAGATTTGAGTGACATCGCAGCATTAAGTAATGTATTTATCAGGCTGACATGCACCGTCTGTTATCTTCAATACAGATGCACTGCACATTAGAGATCACTCTGGTTTAAAGTTAAAATGGAAAAATTACAAAGCATGTTGTAAGCTTAGACACTGGGTAGAATTTGTTAAGGAAACATACATTATAGAAGAATTGACTTATTTTGAGACTTAAAAAAAGAACCATTTCTAGCATATTGGGAGAAATATGAAGTACTGTAATCAATGATTGTGTACATGTAAATTATTAACCTCAAAAACAAAAATATAGCCCTGTATTTCTTTAATACTTCATAAAATATTTTCTTGACAAATCAATAATAAAAATTAAGTATAATAATGTGAGTTTCAGTCTAGTAGGTAACTGAGCATTCGTGTTTATCAATTAGTGTGTTGGCCTTGTTCAATTTGTGATAGAAGGATAAAAAAAAAAAAAAGTGGTAACCAGGCTGTATTTTAGTGTCCTTGTTGCACATTTTTTGTATTTACAGTAATAACAGCAGATAATGCATAATTACATGCAACTAAATCTAAACCAAACCCTATATAAAGTTAATGTGAACTAATTAATATTAACAATGTTTAGTATTTAATTGTATAAATACACCGTAACAAGGACACCTTAAACTAAAGTGAAAGACTGTTTCAAAGCAGCTTAAAAACAAACAAAAAAGACAGGACAGTGAACAAAGACAAATAACAGTGTTAATGCTGTAGAATCGATCAATTATGAAATCAATTTCAGCTGCAAAGCAGCTCTACAGAAGACAAGAGTTGAATTTTTCAGCTCAATTTCACATTTTGTTCTCATCCGATAATACCACTGCAGTTAAATCAATAATATTGAATGGAAATTGTCTTTTGTGGGATAAAAAATAAAACAAGAACTTTTGAAGAGGAGTTGTCAGTTGCAACGTTTATTCAGAACGACATACAAATAAAAAAGGTCAGATTTGGGGTTCTCTGCTGTTGTAGTGTGAGACCTGGCAACGATATCCTGAATATGAATATGTGGAATGCTTAATAAACAAACAGACAGTGAATGCTTTATATGCAGGTGTGGAAGAGACAGACATGTGCATGTGAAGGTGATTTCAGTCATAATTGTAAGATTGCAAATCATACTGATAGAATATTTCCCCTGAATAACCAAGAGGCACTTTCTTTCACACCCAAACACAGGTTTAGCAACTTCAGCAAAAATCCCAGATCACTTGCATGACGAGAGAGAGAAAAAAAAATTTTTTTTTCAAAAGAAATTTATGTTTAAACTGCTTCTGCATTTATGCAGAATGCCATAAACGGTCTGAAATAAAATGAACAAGACTGCAAATGTCATTCAGAGCTTCACATTCCGATGTCAATCTCTCTTCAGGTCCAATAAATATTCATGAGATATATTAGATTTTCAGGGTTTGTCTGTTAGAATTGATCTAAACTGCCCCAGACTCAACCAATGTTTTGTCCTTTCTTTTGGTTGTAGCTGTAAACATTTCAACGGGAGCTTCATAACCTTCATTTGACCCAATGAGAGAAATTTATATTTCAGAGGATTTATTATAATCAAGTGCTCTTCAAATGTGTCTGTATCCTGCTGCCTGTTTTCATTGGGTTACAGTAAAGTCATTCTTAAATGTGGGGCAAAATACAAAAAAAAAACAAACCAAACATCTTTTTTCAGTCAGCTAAAGGTAAGAAACAAGGCCAAAATCTGCCGACAAGCTCCAAAAGGCCACAAGCAGGATAAAATGAGCTGAATCATGATCTCCTGTTGTTTTTATTGGCAATACCTACTTTCATATTAGGTCATAAAAAAGAAAGCAAAAGAAAACCAGCATAACTGATCGTATGCGTTCAACACACAACTCCTTTTCTAGTCCTTCAATTTTCCGCAAACGCAGGATCGAATGGATCTTCAGCCCTTTTGGTGAGATGCTCATGTGACCAGACGTGCATCCAGAAGGGTGACCGTATGCAGATGCTCCGGAGTGGGCGTGTCCCCGGGCCGGTGGTGTCAGCCGAGGGCAGTGATTGGTTGGTGTGTTGGCTCTGCGTTCACTCTCACTGAACTCTGAGGGAGGGATCTGTGGCGCTCCGGCTCTCCTGTCAGGAGGGAACGGTTCCCTTCAGATACCACATCCCTCCCAAACTCATGCAGCACTCCTGAACCAAACACAACACTGCTGTCAGCCCAGTCTCACGTCAACAATACCCTTCATTCAGACGCACGTCACACTTTACTAGCAGCAGACGGTTTAAGGGTTAACAATGACTGGCACACATGCTAACACTTTAGTATAGGGAGCAATTCTCATGATGAACTAGTTGCTTATTAGCATGCCTTTTATTAACATATTGGCTGATTATTAGTGCACATATTCTGCATGACCATATTCTACATCCCTACCCCATACCTAAACTTAACTACCTTACCATCTATTAATGAGCAGCAAATTAGGAGTTTATTGAGACAAAAGAGCGACCAATTACATGAATGTTTTAAAATTATTTTCTACAGGTTGTTAACGGTAGCCTAAAAACATGCATTAATATGTAAGTGCTTTCTTTACTTAATTTATGTAAAAAATAAGAATAAATGAAATATCTTTCTCTCCATCAACTACTGAATGTTTAAATTTGTTGCATTACTTTTATTTGATTTATTGCTTGTAATTCGTCATTTATTTATGGATTTACATAATGTTTCTGTTTACTTAACAGAAAAATACTTGAAGGCTAAATTGATTTAAATATATATTGTTTTAAAAAATAAATTCAGACAGTAACTTTGCTAAATTATATGCCTGACATGTTGCATCACCATTAACATATATTTTGACCTTTCTTATTTGTTGTCATATGGGTGCAAAACATTTTATTGGTGAAAATAAATTTTTACATGATGGGCGATTTATTAATTTTATTTTTCTGATTGTCTTTGTCTAACTATATATTTGAAAAATTACTTTTTCTGACTTTTTGTTTGTTTTTCCAAATAGTTTTAAGTGTAAAGCAATGTTTACTTAAAAAAAGAAAAAAATGAAGTTGACATTGTTTTCATAAAACAAAACAAAAAGAACGAAAAAATAGCTATCGACAGTTTATTTTTTATCTGATTTATTGCTTGTAAATTTATTATTTCTTTATTTTTCTGACTTTTTATTTGTCTAACACTTGGAATTTTATTTGGAAAAACGATATTTACTTAATTGAGAAATACTAGAAGGTTATACACCATTGTTTTTACAATGACAAGAAAATACAACAAAAACTAAATAAAATAAGTATTTACAGTTAAAACATTTTTATAGCATGACAACTCTAGAATGAAATATCGTAACGGCACCTTGAGCAGTCGATCCACATCTGTTTTGGTGACGGCGTCTCCGAGCTCCTGCGTGAGGCGCGTCTGGATCACGTTTCTTCTGACGCGATAGTTCTTCATGAAGATCTCGAACAGAACCTGCCGGTGCTGCGGACAGAACAAAAGCATATACTCATATACTCAAAATCACAATTAACATGCAAAAAAGTGAAAATCCCAATGAATCCGACAGCAGCTCTCAGAAATCACCTTGTCGAAGGTTTCTCCGCTCTCCCACAGGCCAAAGACCTTCTGCTCGTCAGCTGTAGCGTTGCTCTGAGGAGGAAACTACACACACACACACGATCACACATCAGACAGACCTGGACCACACAGTGACTTATTCAGGTTTGAGGAACATTGTGCATGATTTTAATCCTTTTTTATTTGGCCATTTATTTTAAGTGCATGTTAGTTGCATCATTACAAATAATTTTGAAGCAGGAAACATTTTCAATCTAATTGACCAAAAATACCCTTTTAAGCCATTTCAGAGCAATAAGAATATTTTACAGATGCACGTAAATATCAGAATCTATATTTGACTATCATCTAGTCCTAGACAGCACCAATTTCTTGAGAAAGTTAATTCGGCTCACAATTCAGACAATTTGGAGACAGTTACAATGCAACAAAGACATTTTAAAGAAATGCATTATAACTATATTTGTAAGTATATCCTGACATCAGAATATACATGTTGCTTTAAGAATCAAAGAGACAGGAACACATCATTCAGACTCTCAGAAATGAGTCTGGAGTCTCTGGACTCATTTGTAATGAGCTTTAACTCCATTAGGAGTAGTTACATAAGTACTGTTTACCAGCTATACACACACACACCCTTAATCCAATTAGCCTTAAGAACAAAGGACCAGACCACATCTTAAAATCAAACACATTAACTTAATGAGCAGGACATAGACTTAAATCAGTTAAAGCCAGAAACTAACAGAAAACGGTTCACCTCTTTTTAGAGTTGCTCACATCACTGACCATAATAGCACTGGTCAATACAGGAATACAATCAATATATAATATTAAGATATGCGCGTGCTGATGCATGTGCGTATTACGTAAGCAGCAGCGCCGTGTGCATGCATTGTTTACATGAACCGGAAACCAGCGCATGCCTTGTGATATTCTCTCCACAATGGCGGCTCGCCGCTGCAGACGGAATGAGGAGTAGTGGTCAACCAACATATAGCGCCAAGGCCGATATATCGGCACCGATAAATATATGCTCTCAGCACCGTCAAAATAAATGTCAGGCGTGCTGTCAAAATAAAAGTATCGCCTCATGCTTCAGCCAAACAGAAAAACTTATCGGCCGATAATTGGTATTTTTCAGATATTGGCATCGGCCGATAAGTTTTTCTGTTTGGCTGATGCATGAGGCGATACTTTTATTTTGACAGCACGCCTGACATTTATTTTGACGGTGCTGAGAGCGGCAGCGTCTGAGCACATAGTGCTCACATTCATAGATATATACATGCTCACATTCCTCTTGTTCGCTGTCGAACAGTTCTATCTAATACAGAGAGAAGGGTCTGTTTAATAATCAGATAGAACTGTTAAACAAAGGAATTAACGTGCATACAAAAAGTATTATAACAATTGCTTTTATATTATTAGTAACAAAGGAAAACATTATAATACTTTCTCGTTTACCGTGAGCATTCAGCAAATACGCATTTATATCATTTAAACCAGTGGCAGGCAACATCGGTCCTGGAGTGCCGCTGTCCTGTAGAGTTTAGCTCCAACCCTAATCAAACACACCTGAACAAGCTAATCAAGGTCTTCAGGATTACTAGGGCTACAGGCAGGTGAGGGTTTTCTTCAGGGTTGTAGCTAAACTCTGCAGGACATCAGGACATTGCCTACCCCTGATTTAAACAAATCTTTGAATGTCTAATGAACATTTAATTTCTCAAAACTTGCAAACTTAGTTGAATCCAGTTGTGAGATCTTGTGAAGTGTGCATGTGTATCCTGCATGATCGCGTGTGCTCTGTGTGACGGTCGGTCCGTGTGAATTGAAAGCGGACAGGAGGAGAGTTCAGCTTCACTAGAGATGCCCGATCGACAAACTTTAAACTCGTGATTTCAACTATGCTGCACTTTCATATTCATGTCATTTTCCCAGTGTTCTGTATGTAAAATGAGTTTTATCTTCGCTTTATTTGAAAAAAAAAAAAATAGGATTCCCAATGCACACAAACTTCCCAGAATACTGAGTGCCCTGTTGGTTACGGTGTTTATTCCTTTTTAATTATACGGTTATTAAATATTTATGTGTGAAAAATACTTCGTCATCTAAAGTATAAGTAACATTTATTTTTAAATCCATTTTCAAATGATTTCAAATTTCTTAAATATTCATTAAAATAAACAAAATTATATCGGCCACCCTGCTTATGCCAAGATATCGGCATCGGCTGTAAAATAATAATAAATAAAAAAATCGGACGACCACTAATGAGGAGAAGAATTGTTGAATAAAGTCGTTATTTTTATTTTCTTTGCGCACAAAAAGTATTTGCGTAGCTTCGTAAATTTACAGTTGAACCACTGATGTCATATGGACTATTTTACTGATGTCCTTGCTACGTTTCTGGGTCTGGGAGCATTGCTTCATTGCTGTCTACGGAGGATCTGAGAGCTCTCAGATGTAGTCCAAAATATCTCATTTTGAGTTCCGAAGATAAATGAAGGTCTTACGGGACGACATGAGGGTGAGTAATTAGTGACAGAATTTTCAATTTTGCGTGAACTAACCCTTTAAAGAATTGGTCCCTAAACTAGTGTCACCAAACTATGTAATAAAATAATGGTCAAATTAATTAAAATCACTGTGATGTAAATGTAGCTTAGTTTTCTATCTGCTAAAATTAATAAATGTAAATACTGACAAACCCTAGTGCATATTTTTAATAGTTCAATCACAATCTATATTGGGTTTGTAATTAATATTAATATCAGTGCATCTATACATGTTTTCCAAATACATATTTTAAATCCATTTATAAAAAAGCATTATGTGGTGCACTAAAAACGCCCATCGTCCACAGTACTTACAGGCACCAGGATCTGTTTGCACTGGCTCTGGAGGATGGTGTCCTGCAGCATGCGGTCCGTCACATGGCCGTACACAGAGTGCCCCGTGGGTAAACTGGCCAGATGCAGGTTAAACAGCCTCTTCACTTCACTCAGGCACAAAACATAGTGCTTCTGGAAGGTGCTCCGCACAAAGTCCTGGAGCTCCGGGGTGAAGGCGTGACCGTGTCCGTTATGAGGGTCCGAGACCGGAGAGGTAGAGTTGGGGTAACCGTTGATGGAGCCGTTTGTGAACGGGCCTGACGTGTCCATGGCCTCTTCAGAGTCACTCATGGGCTCCTGTTTGACCTGCACCGGGGCGGTAGATTCACCGGACGAGCCCGTGTGTCTGGACTCCTTCAGTCTACGAGCGTCCAGCTCCCTCTGCATGCCAGCGCGATTTTCTCTAGCATTCTCCTTTGCTGATTTCAGACGCTGGTCTCCGCTGATGTGAACGGGCTCTGCATACAACACAGCACCACATGAACACGCAGAAATAATACTGTTTATAAGTTTGGGTTCAGCAGGTTTAGTTTGGCAAGGATGCATTAAACTGTTCAAAAGTGACAGTAAAGACATCTATAATGTTACACAAGATTTCCATTTCAAACAAATGCTGTTCTTTTGATATTTCTGTTCATCAAAGAATCCTGAAAAATAAAATGTCTCACGGTTTCCACAAAAATATTGGGCAGCAGAACGGTTTTTAACACTGATAATCAGAAATGTTTCTTGAGCAGCAAAATGATTTCTGAAGGATCATGTGACACTGAAGACTGGAGTAATGATGCTGAAAATTCAGCTTTGATCACAGAAATAAATTAGTTTAACATAGATTCACATAGAAAACAGCTATTTTAAATTTGATCAAATAAATGTAGCCTTTGTGAGCTTAAGAATTCTTACAGACCTCAAAAAGTAAAAAGTCAGAACATACCCATCGGAGCATCCTTTTTAGGCACGAAGTCATCTTTGGAGAAGTTAAACACTTTTTCCAACCTGCAATATAGTGTTTATTTAGAAAAACAGAGACAGAGATTCTCACTTCCTATTAAGACTAAACTATGTACGATATCTTTAATATTCTGTTTTATTTATCTTATTTAGCGAAAGCATTAGTTCAAATGTTCATGTTGTTGTAAACCTGTACAAAGTACGATAGTGCCTGCACACTTTTAGATGATCAAAATTCAGACCAAGTCCTTTTGTGTTTCATAGAATAAAGAAAATAAGTGTTTAATGTCAAATTCTGCAAAGTCATGTCATACTTAGACTGAATGCCCAGCCAAAGCATGTGCTGCCTTTGAGCCACATCAGGATGCTTTCTGACAAAATCATGATCCGTGGGCAACAGGAACTCCCAGCCTCGGTTTAATCGAGGGACAGACATCTGCTCCAGGAAGTCCTTAACGTCCTCTGGAGGAAGCTGTAGACACATGACAGAGAAAAACATCAGAAGACAACATACATATACATATATATATATATATATATATATATATATATATATATATATATATATATTAGATTGCAACAGTGTTTTTGTTAAGTTTCATATGATACATCAGGCTCATAATCTGACAATGAGAAATTGAAGCAAAAACTGAGCAAAAATATGCAATTTGGTGCGGATTCTGATATTTAGATGAAATTCTGATGCTTGTAATGTAAATCAATGAGATCTTTATAACAGTACAGCAGATACTGACATAACATGACAAATATCAGTTGTCACTCTATATCTCCAATAATATGTCTCAGTGAGATGAGATTGAAATGATCCAAACATATAATGCAATGCTGATTGAGTGATGAAGAAATAAACGCTCCTCAGAAGACGTGAGATGTTCTGGAGGTTTGTGAAGATCATTCCTCCGCTGAGGAACAGTGAAAGTAAAGCTTCTGGAAACAAACGCTCCTCAAAAGATCCTGAGGATCAGATTTGAGACACCCTGATTTTTCTAAGACATGATTGATGGAGAATCAAGTAAAGCTGAGCTGCTTCAGTCCAGTAAGTGCTCATCTGGAGATATTACTGAAGATATTTTTACGTTTAGTTGATAAAAATCAGTAAAGATTTGACAGAGAAAAGACACGTGAAGCACCAGCTGAAGGCTGATGTTTGTTCAATTACACTAAAATACCTTTTACTTAAAATGTATGAATTAGCTTTCATCGCCAGACTATAAAGGGTAAAACATCACATCTTGTCCTTACAGCGCCATCTTCTGTTATACTCAAGCACTCATTTCAATTCAGCACACAAACCTTTATGATGGCAGCAACCTCTTTTCTCATCAGGGTTCGTTCTAAAGTGAATCTCCACATCTGAAAGTGCAGGATGAAATGTATTTATGAAAATCAACAAAGCAACACTTTTCAGATCACCAAATATGACACGGCTTGTCATTACTTTCAAACCAAGACACAGGAATCATCTCAGGCTATGTAACCACAATATTTCACATATTTCAGCCAAAACAGAGAAGAAAAAGAAAAAAAACCCACCCTTACACTTGTGAAATTAAACTAAATGCTGCTGGATGACAAGCTATTTACGGCTCATTTATTCATGTAACTACTATCATTATTATAATATTGTTTTTTTTTCCTATTAATATTTTATTTATAGGGTTATTTAAAATGTAGATATATACATCATCTGAAAGCTGAATAAATAAGCGTTCAATTGATGTATGGTTTGTTAGGCTAGGACAATATTTGGCCGATATTATTGAAAAACTGGAATCTGGGGGTGCAAAAAAAAAAAAATTCTAAATATTGAGAAAATCACCTTTAAAGTTGTCCAAATTAAGTTCTTAGCAATGCATATTACCTATCAAAAATTAAGTTTTGATATATTTACTGAAGGAAATTTACAAAATATCTTAATGGAACATGATCTTTACTTAATATCCTAATAATTTCTGGCAAAAATTGATAATTTTCATCCATACAATGTATTGTTGGCTATTGCTACAAATATACCCCAGCGACTTAAGACTGGTATTGTGGTCCAGGGTCACATATAACCTTGCTCTACTTTACTTGTAAGTAACCTTGTGCTGTTTCTTTTGCAGCATGGACCTTAATATTAATTAGAGAGGCAGATTTCATATTATCATGTATATAGAGAGCTAATGATATCAATCAACAGTATCTGTAATTGTAAGACAATCAGTTCATGTGGAGAAAATCAAAATAAAGAAAACAAATGAAACTGACCACAAAGTCTCGGCCGCGACAGAGCACTTCAGCAGGAACGCCGCTGTGGGAACTACAGGTGTTTTTGGGATACAGCACGTCACTGTCAAAGACAAAACACACACACACAGAAGTTTAGCACTTCATCTACAAAAACATCATGCATTAACTATGCAGAAAGGAAACAAATGCCATCCTCACCTCTTCACGACCCAGTTGCCCTTGACGAGCAGCGCCACCTGCTGGATGCAGCGCAGCACTGTGGTGGAGTCCGTTCCTGAGGCCAGCAGCCCCATCAGATTGGCAAACGGCATCACCTTCACTACGAGCAAAAGAAAACGTTTATATAGAGACAGAAAAACTTAGTACCTTCGTTGAATACCTCTGACAAAGAGGTCTGGTTTTAGCGGGGGTCTGCACAATGCTTGTTGGAAGAGTACAGCAGTAATTAGCAAAAGAAATATCCTAAGAAGTTAAGGGTCAAATGTTGGTGCTACAGTAATGTGCAGGTTTTTGTTGACGCCACGGACCATATTAAGGGGTCATAGTTCATGGGAATGTGTTTATGTTTTTTTGAATGGTAACGGGGAGGGTGGGGGGGGGTGGTTTAATGGTAGACTCAACTGGTTTTATTCTCAAACTTGTATTTTGTCTTATTATGCAGTAATTCTGTTTGACACCTAAATGGCCCTCACAAACGTACAGGTTTTCTGGATTTTTTGCGAAGAAGAAAGATTGATATAGTGTTAGTTCAAGAATCCCATTTGAAACAGGAGGATATACTGTATACGCAGGTGTAATAATACGTTTTATGAAGTGGCATCTCACTCATCTTCGGATACTAAAACCAAGGGTGTCCTAATATTGGTGCGGATGACTTTAAATATTACTATTTTAGAGAAAAGTTGTGATACAGACGGTAGAATAACACATAAAAACAATAGTGGAGAATAGGAATATTGTATTTCTCTCAGTTTATGCCCCTTGTACTCCTGACCCTACTTTTTTCTCTGTTTTGTCAAACTATCTCGAGGTTTTCAGATTTTGAAATTGTATTGGGTGCAGATACGAATTCTGTAATGTCGCATATCCTAGATAGATCTGGACCAAAGGAATCACTCTCAAGCTTTGTGTTCTGACAAACTTCGGCAATGAGTAACCTCATCCTCGTTGGTGGACAGTTGGCGTTTATTAAACCCTTCTGCTAAATCTTTCACTTTCTTTTCTGCTACTCATAAATCCTATTCACGAATTGACTATTTTCATTTCTACTTCTTTATCTTCAGCTGTTCGTGATGCCGATATCTGTTCCTCGTCTCTGTCAGATCATGATGGAAATTTGTGCAGATTATCTTTGATCCATCGGCCATCTCGTGCCACTAAATTGTTACAGGATGAAAATTTTTGCAGTCAGTTCAGAAATAAATTTGCTGAATTTATTGAAATTAACCAAGGTTCAGTGGATGATCCTCAAGCTGTCAGATTCAGAATACCTGGCAGAACCGATCTCTCTTCAGGAGCTG
Organism: Barbus barbus; assembly: GCF_936440315.1. NCBI lineage: Eukaryota > Metazoa > Chordata > Actinopteri > Cypriniformes > Cyprinidae > Barbus > Barbus barbus. The sequence continues at coordinate 2,103,455 of NC_136716.1, read as the reverse complement.
GAGTCAGCAGTTCGATCTCTGAACAAGGGGAAATCCCCAGGCATAGATGGCATTCCAATCAAATTGTATACTACTTTTTGGTCTGATTTAGGCCCCCTCATGTTAGATATGATAAATGTTGCAGTTACTCAAGGCTCATTTCACCCATCTATTAATATAGCTGTTATTTCTCTCGTTAAAAAAAGATAAAGATCTGACTTCCTGTTCTAGTTACCGGCCACTTTCTTTGATAGGGACTGATGTTAAATTATATGCTAAAGTACTATCTCGTCGTCTAGAGAAATTTATGAATAGGCTAGTTCATCATGACCAAACAGGATTCATTAAATCTCGCTCAGCTTCGGGATAACTTACGCAGGTTATATCATATTATTAATTCACATAATAGTTTGTCCTCCCCCTCGATTTTAATAGATTCTCATGTTTATGACCCAATGTCGATTCTTAAACCCCATTCGATGCTGTTTTTTTCAGTTGATGAATGAACTGTACATGTACATGAAACAGTCTCAGATTTCAAATTCGGTCCATTTTATTAGGAAATTCAAGCAATAAATACTGTTTTGGCGCTCTTTAATGTGGCGTGATAGACCGCCTCAGATCAAACGAAGCAGGCAGTGCAAAGTGCTTTCGGGTACTAGTGGGTACTCGCCTGTACGTAATCAAACGCATTGCAAAAGACTTGTGACAGTTTTATTTTTGTTTTGGAGCTGAGCTGATGATCCCGCGCTCTGCTGCCACACTGGAGCGCACTCGCCACCAACTGGACAAGGGTGGGAGTTACAGTTACAAATTACAAAAGATCACCCTCAGTGTAATCTGTCAAAAGGACGGACGGCATTCAGATTTTTCCGTCACTGCTAAAAAAATTCCGTCAATGACAGAAAATGTTCGGTTAACGCAACCTCTGGCAAATACATACGTTGACAGGCAGGTAATACAGCCTATCATAGAACATTTTAGGATCCTATGCCTTCCACAGATATAAATACATTTAGACCACTTCACTTAGTGAATGCTATCGGGATATGAAGAGACTTTTAACAAGCATAACAAAAAATGATCTGAAATAAATCACCTCTCCTGCCTTTAAACGGTAGAAACATTGGTGCTACTTGTTGTCATTATGTTTCACAGCTCAGTTGGAATTTGAGGATGCCTGAACTAGACCATATACAATGAAGCAACCCGAGCTCACCGTTCTTCATCAGCGTCTTGACCTGGTCCCCCAGAGGCAGCGTGCGGAGCTGAGCCATGGAGAGCACGTTACTGGGACCCATGGGCTTGACGCTAGAGGACGAGACGAAAACATAAGAACAGGAACATGGGAAAAATACAAACACCTCACTGCATCGTTCTTCTACTTACACTTTTTCTTCAGCCAAAGGAGGCATGAGCATGGACAGATATTCACTGAGAAGAAAACAAAAATCCATCAGATGAACACACATTTCACAAACTGATCCGCCAGTGTTCATGGGTAAATGACAGAAGGCACTAACCATGGTGTTTTCACCAGTTCTGTGTTTTCTGCAGTGTCCATGGCCTGGCAGTAAAGATACTGGCGCTCGTGCTCAGAACGCCCGTCCTAAAGATGAATCAGAATAAACGAGAATGCAGAAATAATATAATACACACTGAATGATTCCCCAAACGTTTTTGTGTCAGATAAAATATTAGATGAGACCAAGTTAATTTCAATAATTTAACACATTTGAGTTTGCAGTTCTCTGATGCTGCTTAATGTTTACAGTTAAATATTTAATCTCTTTTGGTGATTTATTTGAATTATTTTGTATATAGGCTAAACGCCTTGAACAAAAATGAAACAGTATAGCGATTATTTTGCCATTATACAATATTGCGATTGCATTGTGATTTGAACTGTGATATAAACATTTCACCTTCTTGTTCCAAACATTCACTGTGTTTTTTTTTAAACCCAATCATAATTTATTATTAATAATAATGTTATTATCATCATTTACTGAAATTGTATTGTAAAATAAAAACAAATCTTTGATAATATTATCACATATTGAAAACCAAACCTTACTTGAAGTCCCAGAGATTTAATGCTAATATTTCAATAATTTAACAACACATTTGCATGTTCACAGTTCTCTGCTGTCAGTTAATGGTCACATGACATGCAATTGGAAAGCCATTTTTTTAGAAACAAAAATCACTATCATTTTTTTATCATTAATAACAAGAAAAATTATAATAATGCTATTATTACAGTTATAAATTACAACTGCACTGCAAAATAAAGAAAATATTACATTTTTATTTTACACAAGTTCTAATACTAAAATTTATGTCTTAAGTTCTTCACTTTCAAACATTGAGACGGCAAGTTTACTGTGATTTCAGGAGCAAAGTCAAAATCTTTGTAAGTGTAAGAAATGTGATTTCTGAGCTGTAAAAACGATGCAGATGTCATGTGTTTGTTTGATGTGATTTACAGTGAGATGAGTGTGTCAGTCAAGTGTGCTGCGGTGGGTCACATGATCACACACACCTTTACACCGTGGTAATGCAGGTGAACCCAGGGCTCTTCAGCCTGTTTCTTCTGCAGGAACTCGTACGACTGGATGCGGCGCTGACGGGCCTGTTCTGACTCAGGCCGGGAAAACCTCACCTGGTTAAAGGGCAAGTCAACAATAAGAGCAATGAGCAGGAGCACTGGCTCAAACACAGATCATGACTCAGCATTCTGTTCGATACTTTCCAAAAAGAAAACAACTGCATGAAGTCTTACAGTGATTTGTTTAACATCTTCTTCTGCCTCATCCTGAGAAGAGTCTCCAGCTGCAAATAGACACACTCATTAGTTCATCTTAATAATGCATCTCACATACTGCTCTGAACTCCACAATATTGAAATATTCAGTTTTCCAGTCTGGTTTTCACGAGAGCATCTTGAGATTTGGTTTGGTGCTCACACTGCATAGTTTGACCCGCTAAATATAACCATAAACAATATCATTAATAATAGTAATAGTAATACTAATTACATTTTTTTTGTTGTTGCTTTTTTAACTGTTGAATTTTCAATATTTTCAAACCTAAAATCAGCAAGCTTTTATTTTGGCAGGTTGCTGGCAAGTAAGTATATGAGCTGGTATGTGTGTATATTGTATCTATATATCTACCAAATGTTTCTATATATAATTTTTTGTTTTAAAACTATTTCAGATTTTTTTAACATTTTCTATTCTTATTTTATTTTTCTGTAAAATTGTAATCAATGTTTAGACAGTTGAAAAAAGCATTTCACGTCACATCATATGTATAGTTATGTGTGACAAATAAAATAGATTTTAAACAGTGTTTTTTCAGTATCACTGCCATCATATAATATTTATGAACATTAATTGTTTTATTAATATTTTGAATCAGTTTTTATTTTTCTATTTTCAATTTTCATTTTAGTGTATTTTAATAACTGTTGTGTTTTTGTCCTTTTTTTAAATATACATATATAGTGTTTATTAATTTTAATTCAGCTTTAGTTATTTTAGTGCATCAAGTTAAACTAAATTAAAATGAGAGATGCTGCCTTGGAAACTAGCTGAAATAAAGTTTCCATTTTAGTTGATTTCACACAATGTTTGTGTTTCTTTCAATGGTGTTAATTTTTAGAAATATAATCTTCATTTGCCCTCTAAGATCAAATCTAGACAGGATAATGTACCAAAAAACCCCAGAAGTGACCCCAAAACACCCCGCACCTTCATTGGCCGCCTCTCTTTCTCTATGTTTAGTATCAGCTTTATCCAGGTAGGTGAAGCTGGGTCTCATCTGGAGGATTCCCTGCAGTGGAGTGAGATGAAGCTCTCCTGCCACCAAAACATCAATAGCAGATCATCACATCACAACATACATGCTAATTGCTTCTACTCATCAGGAATGCGATGCTGCAAAAGCCAACCTTTGTGAAACACAGCCGCAGCGTAGCGGGACGTGTTAGTGGTCGCCTGGATCGAGGAGAACGTTTGCTTGTCCATCATTTTCCTGTAAGCAGAAGGAAAAGATTAAAACTACGAACACCAAAGTCTGGCTGTAAACATCAGAAAGGTTGATGCTCCTCACGTCGAGTAAACGTTGGAGTCCTCCGAGGACGTGCCGTCCACATTGAGCGCGATCTGCTCGCCTTTACTGCGGCTGTAGTTCGGACTCATGGTGTCCATAACCACCTCCAGTTCAACCTGGATGCAGGGAAGAAACCCATGAGCTGTGTGTGTTTAACAGGAGAAACTTTAGAAATGAACAGTGAAAACCAGTTTACCTTCTGCTGCTTGGGTTTAATTCTGGCCGACAAATGAGTCACATTATCATAGCTCATAGAAGCAGGACGCACTGGATACTGGAGAGGAAAAGGTTCAAAACATCAACAGCAGTGACTACAGAAGTTATGCAACTAGTGATATTTAACGATTATCAGTCAATAACTGTGACCTTTGTATTACACTCAAAAGTCCAGCCTTGCCTATGGATGAGCAATTTCTTGATGCAAAATACAATACAGGTTAAGATCAGAATGACTTTTTTTTTTTTCTTTTAGAAGAAGAAATTAAATTGATCAAAAGTGCCAGTGAAGACAATTATAATGTTACAAAAGATTTTTCTACTCAAAGGATCCTGAAAAATAAAATGCATCACTGTTTCCACAAAAATATTGGGCAGCACAACTGTTTTTAACATTGCTAATAATCAGAAATGTTTCTTGAGCAGCAAATCAGTATATTAGAATGATTTCTGAAGGATCGTGCGACACTGAAGACTGGAGTAATGATGCTGAAAATACAGCTTTGATCACAGCAATCAATTACAGTTTCCAATATACTCACACAGAATAGAGCTATTTTAAATTGTAATAATATTTCACAATATTACTGTTTTTACTGTATTTTATGATCAAATAAATGCAGCCTTGGTGAGCAAAACAAGACTTCTTTATTAAAAAAAAAAAAAAAAAAAAAAAAAAAAAAAAAAAGTACTGACCATCATTAAACTCCCAATACATAAATATTAAAGTCCGTGCAAAGTCAAAAATTAAATGTGTTTTAAAAAGTTTTAAAAGTAAAATTAAAAGTTTGTCACAACACAGAAAAATGTGTTATTAACCACCCAGCCAAATTTGAATGCCAAAAAAAAAAAAGCCAAGTAAATAAAATAAGGTACCAAAAAATAAGTAGTATTCTCTGCTCTCAAACGCTGGGGGCGTGTCCACTGGCGGCACTGAAACCACGCCCACTCTCGGGAAAGCTGCCGTCTTCCTCTAGCAGTTTATTTAATAAGGAGACCGAGCTGTTTTGTAAATGCTCGCAACCAGGTATTATGCATTTACGTGACGAAGGCACAGCTAGCTAACAAACTGTAGGCTGTAGTAACTAACGGTAATGACAGTAAGTCGCGATTGAGCCGTGAACCACCGATACTAGTGCGCTCTAGTTATTAGGTGTGTTCGACTTGAAGCAGTGCTGCAGAACGATCAGTGTATCACATCAAAGTACCGCGAGAGCGATTCGAAAGCATCAGGAGCGTCTGCTCTCTGTAGCTCTCACTGTACTTTGATGTCACACATTGATCGTTCTGTAGCGCTGCTTCAAGTTCGAACACGTGTCTTAAGGCCTTACCACACTGAGCGTGAAAAAGCTAAATGAATTTCAGACGCGATGACCTGCTGGAATAAAACAACAGCTTCCTACGGATGCTTCCACACACACCGAAAATGCAAAAGTTCTTTTTTCGTCCAGTCCGACGAATCTTTTCAGTTTCGCAAAGCGAAAACTCGGGCCGTAGTAGCTTTTGTTTCCCTCATCAGCAGCTTGCTCAGTGTTGGTTGCTTGATAACAGACTGAGAGTGGATTGTCCAGCTTGATTATGCCATTTAAGATTTCCTAACTAGAGATAAGATACTATTTTGTAAGCTAGGATAAGAATCCCAAATCAAGTTAAGATTTGCTTCTGTAATACGAATTTGCGAAAAATCCTAATTTAACATATAATTTCTTAAGTTAAGACCTAAGATAAGAAACTTTCTGTAATACGCACCCTGTGTAGAACCAACTTTATCTTAATTTAGATGTTAAATCCATATACGACACACATATCGGAGGAAAAATACATCGTTGGGCGGCGCCCCCTAGTGTGCAAGCGTGAATTAGCACAAGGCGATTCGTTTCGCGCTCGGTGTGAAAGCAACATTCGTCGGCGATGCCTTTATAGTGTTGGGGGAGGGGCCGTGCTCGATTGCGTCAGAGTCATGATTTAGCCCCGCCCAAAAAATCCTGATCACGAAAATTGTGAAACTCCACAATTAAGCACTATATAGTTCACAGTCTTCAGCAATGAATTTCTAACATTTATAATGCGTTTACAAACAATTCTCAGAACTGACTTTACACAGGCTTTAACAGATCTGATGTCAGTTTTGATACGAGAGAACCACTAGCTATAACCTTTTTTTTTTACCTGGAACAAATACAGCTTGTCCACAAGACTTCTGGCCAGATACACGTCAATCTAACAAGAGAGAGATCAGTAAGAATGATACAGATGCTAAAAAACAACAACAACTCTGCAGTTTGATCACTCAGCATCACATCTAACGTTACCTCTTGTATAATTGGATCATCATCATCTCCGCTGGCCATAATGAAGACCGGAGGAGGAACCGCCTCTAGTGGACTTCAAACCTGCAAACACACACATATATTGTATTTAATACATAAAATGTCAGAGATGAAAAAGTCATATCTGAGGCAAAAAAAGTTATTTTTTTATTTTACCTCATAATATTTCACAGTTTCGACTATTTGTCATAATTATTAATTACCAGTGTTATGGGATTCAATAACATGCATGTAAGTACATACTTTCATAAACACATTTGTAACCGTCAATCAATCAGTTTGTCATGATAATTAGCAGGCGACTCCTGATTAATGAATGATGCGTGTAACACGACACTGACAGCCAGCAGCTCCATAACACACGATCACAGTGAAACACACTAAATATATAAGTAAAAAGTTTAAATAAATCACAGATGAAGAGAGTCAGCAAAATAAACAACATGCTAAGATGAGCTAGCAGCTCTCCACAGATAAACATAACACGCGCGCAGAACGCCTCAAATTCATAACATTAGCAATCTGTGTATGTTTATATACATGTTTTTTATACGTATGTAACTTTTGATACTACACTGTGACTGCCAGCTTGTTCTGAACACAACTGACACACACTTACCGAGGCCTCGCTGGTCCACTACATCAATAAGAGCCTGACGCTGAAGTTGCGATCTAAGCTGTGCGTCAGCAGACGTGCGCGTCCCCGCTCTAAACCCAGCGTTACTGAAGTTGTCTTGAAGTTCTTCAGCTGGACTGTGTGAGGATCTCTGTATGTGTGTAGATGAGAGATGTTGCTGCCATGTTGCTGATCGCAGCCCTCACTCAAACACGTGGGGAGGAGCTGAGTGCGCTCGACATATCCCAGCATGCACTGCGGGCGCGTCACATAACCAGCGCGGTGACACTAGATAGTGCGCGACAACACCGTCTATGTAGGGAGCATACTGTGTTTGTGCTCATGGGAAATCATTCATCTTCTGCAGGTACGCTTGTGAAAAAGAAGTGCGCTTAATGTATGGAAGCCCGTGTCCGCCACTGAATAAAAAATAAAATAAGGAAGTTTTTCTCTCAAACTTAAGTGCACTTAAAAGTGTAAAGCACTATACTTTAAAGTACATTTTTAAAAAGTACTTTCGAACAGTGTTAGTCCAGTGTTATTTTATATTACATTTAAAGTTAACATTTTAAATGTAAAAAAAATTGCAACGTTTTTTATTTATAATGTGTAATTATAAATGTATTTAAATAAATAACAGGGGTTTCAATAGAAACGACAATACATTTAGTTTATGATGCTTGTTCAGTACATTCAGCAGCAACACTTAAAACATATTTCAAAGACAACAGAAGAAATTATCAGTTCAGATAATTCCATTCATTATAAATGTAAAGTATAATACATTTTTATATAATTGTAAATACCATGCAGTTAGGTGTCTTATATTCAGTTCACATGCAAGTATACTCTCTTAAAGTATATTATGATTTCCATATTTCTACAGTGTGTATATATATATATATATATATATATATATATATATATATATATATATATATATATATATACATATATATATAGGCCTAATGGCCTATATAGAACGCAAACTCATGTTCTGGGATCAGCTCTCCTCTCTTCACACCAACATCCTCTGAGAAACCTGAAGGAAACACCGTCATTTACCTGTAAATCCTTAGGAACTGCCTTAAAAGTGCTGAAAAATAGACATTTGATGTGTTCTTATGGGGCTTGTGATGTACCTGTGAGGGAACTAGAAGACGGAGAGTGGGTGACGGGGGGTGAAAACTTTTTGAATTTGAAGATCAAGGTAAATTATACTTAATTTGTCTCCCGGGAAACATGCAAGTATCTTCTGTTGCTTCCGAAGGGCAGTACTAAGTAAGAAAAATGTGGACATCTTTATCCTGTTCAAAATGTTCACCCCCACTTAATGCATCGTGTTTCCTTCTGGAGCATCAGTGAAGGTTTGAACCTTTTTTTAATTGTTGTGTTTGAGTCTCTCAATCGTCCTCAGTGTGAAAAGATGGATCTCAAAATCATACAGTCACTGCTAAAGGGTTCAAATATGCAAAAGATGCTGGAAAACTGAAGAATCTGCAGGACCTGGATTTTTCTGAAGAACAGAGCTCAGTTGAACTGTTCAGAACAAACCAGGGACTCATGAACAACCATCACAAAACAAACAAACAGTCGTAGATCATCCAGGTAACCACACAGTATTAAAAACCTGTTTATTTGAATAATTTCAGCTATTTTTTTGTCTCGTGGACTAAATGTAAACATCTTTTATGTAAAACATCTTATTCAGGACAGTAATAAAAAATAACATGCATTTTGTATGATCTCACTTATTTTGTTAAAATTATTTTCACAGATTCTCCAAGGGGTTCCCAAACCTTCGCATGCAACTATATATATATTTTTTTTGTTTATTGTTTATCAAATTGATAAAAAATGTACATCAATTATATATTTTATCGTTTATTGAGGATGAAATTGGACTAAAAAACTGTAAACCAATTATATATATTTTATGGCTTATTGTGTATCAAATTGGAAAAAACACACTGTAAATTAATTATATATTTTATGGCTTACTAAGGTCGAGAGAAGCTTGTAAAACCCGTTCTGTCTCATTCAGAGTTCATCTCTTTATAGTCCTTAATACAGGTTTAGCTGATTTCAGTTTCTGCCTGTAGGTCGGTATGAGATTAACCAAACAGTGATCAGAGAGCCCCAAAGCTGCCCGTGGGACAGAGTGATATGCATCCTGAATTGTTGTGTAACAGTGATCCAGTATATTACTGTCTCTGGTGGGACATGTAACATGCTGTCTGTATTTTGGCAGTTCACGGGAGAGATTTGCTTTATTAAAGTCCCCTAGAATGATCAAAACAGAGTCCGGGTGTTGTTTTCTGTGTCTGTGATCTGATCAGCTGAGCTCACGTGCGCTTGCGGTAGAATGTAGTAGGGATGGGCGATACCTCTTATTTTATTTCAAGATTCAAGAGTTTTATTTGTCACATACACAATTATACAGAGTATAACCAGCAGTGAAATGTAGGTCAGGTCCGCTCCAAGGACAGTGCAATTATATAGAATACAAATATTAAAAGAAGAAAAGTAGAAAAAATAAAATAGAAGAATAAAATAAAATAAAAGATAAGATAAAAAATATAAATATAAATGTGCAGGTCAGTATGTTGTTGACTTAAATAGTAATAAGAGGAATGTGTAAAAATAATGTGCAAAAAAGTTGTACAGGGTATTTAAATTTTTGATCCGATACCGATATTTTCAAGCAAAAAAATAAAAATTGAATAACACTGCAGCTTTTTAAACAACAGTTCCATGTAGGACGGAGAAATGTTTAGTTTATGTTTATTTACAGAATTTTAAATAATGACAATATTATATTAATTTTTAACTTGTCAAATATAGACTTTAATCAAATATCAGACTTTAATATATATATATATATATATATTAAAACTGACTCAACAGAAGAATGTAGTGAGTCTGAAAGTCTCCGCTAGGTGTCTCTGTATTTCTAGTATAATGAGGAGGGAGGCGATAAGACGCTGATAAATTCTCTAGAGTGAAAGGAAAGGATCTCTCTCTCTCTTCACCGCCAGAACCTTGAGCGCAAACACAAAGAGGAAGAGAAAGACTTTATTTTTTTTACCCATTTCTATTCCATCACTGAGTGGACATACAGCCCCGGGCTTCATAACTAGACGAGCCTATTTGGTGCTTATTTGAACGTTTTCATCGCTGCTCCATTCCTCAACCTGCTCGCCATAGAGAAGCCCAGCGGAGACTATCGATCCGTTCCTCCGGCGAGTCATGGCGAAAGATCCCGAGCGGAGCAGCTGCCTTCTGCGCGATCTACGGCAGCGAGCCGGTAACGAGCTGTGCGCGGACTGCGGCGCTGCAGGTAAGAGCATCTCACCTGGACAACAGAGGCTCGAGGCGCCGCACCTGTTCTCGCTCTCGCACCTGCTGTGAAAGGCCCAGAGCATAGAGGGCTACACATGCTATGAAATGTATGTAAAATATGATATATATATATATATATATATATATATATATATATATATATATATATATATATATATATATATATATTAAGTATAATAGGTATATAATATATAATAATATAATATAATATATAATAGATTTTTTTCCCACCCCCATTTATAACATTTATTTTAAGATTAGGCTATATCTTTAATTTTCAGTAAATATTATGAATTTTTTATTATTTATTATGTTATTTATTTTTATTTATACTTGTGGTACATTATTAAAATAAAAACGATTTATATAATGTAGTAAGAAAAGTTATAAACATACAATATAAATATTTAGTTTTAATTTATTTATAAAATTATATATTAAGTTATAATATATAATAAATCGTGTTATATTTTTATACAGGTCATTTAATATGATTTATGAAATATTTAGTTTTTAATTTTTATTTGTTATTTATTATTGCATTTTAATTAAGTATATTGTAATGTCATTAGTAGAATAAAAATGATATATATATATATATATATATAGTAAGTTAAGTTATAATAAATAATAAATAAAGCATTATATTTAAGATTTTGATTTGTGAAATGTTTCTTTTTAATTTCTATTTGTTATTTATTAAATTGTTAATTAAGTACTTTGTAATGTCATTATATTATATTTTAAAAATAAAATAATATAAATGTGACAGTAAGTTAAGTTATATTAATATATAGCAGAACTTGTAAATAATATAATATTATAATAATTAGCATTATTAATATTTAAATTTTATGAAATATATTTTATAAAATTGTAATTATCTAAATGTATTTAATGCTACTATTTTAATTTCGTAATGTATTGTCATTATATTACATTATATTGTTATATTATTAAAATAAAATTATATATACATTTACATTTATAAATTTATTTTTAATTATATTATTAATTGCTGTGTATATTTTGATAGAAAGCGTGTAAGCTGCTCCAAAGTAATTTCATGCCAAATAAATGTTGTTTATTACACACTTTCTTTAGCGGTGACCACATGTTTGTGTCTTCATATTGGGGACTTCAGTGTCATTAAAGTGATTCAGCATTGCGTATGAAGCCACAGTCACATGTCATCATTGTGCCTCACAGGGAAACAACACAGAGCTTTCATTTTCACTGAGCTCTTGTTTCAGGAGCAGACATGTGTTCCTCATGATGTGATGATAATAATATTTTTGTTCTACATACTAACCCATGCACACACACATAGTTGGTTGGGTAACACACAGCACTGAGCCACGCATGTTGTTTGTAATGCGAGGTGTTAAACAGGAGTTTGTGGTAGATCTGAGGGGTGTTGTCAGAGGGATGTGTGAGTGTGTGTGTGTGTGTGTGTGAGTCACAGAGAGTGAGTGACTCAGCTTTATTCTCAGGTCTTATACCTGCCCAGCTCGTTTTTGAGTGTGTGTTTACTGATTTTAGGCAAGAAAATTCATTCAAATTCATTCAGATGCAGTGTCATACTGTACCTATTTCTCTGCATTGCAGCATTTCAGTACAGTATAACGCACACAAACACACACGCTTACATACACACTGTCCTATTAAGACGCTAATAATACGGTGACTCTCACAAGAGAGTTCTGGGATTTTTGCCCAGCGTTGGATGTGGGCCCATTCTGACCGTATTACGACTGCAGGCGCTTTACAGGCCGGAGGAAAACACAGCTTATAGGCCAGACGGAGCGATGGATGTGGTTTGAATGACACATGCTAGACACTTCAGATGATTCAGGGTGAACAGGGTTAGAGCAAATGAAGATGACATCCTTAACACTTCTGTTTTCCTCACTTCTGATGTATATGTGTCAGTGTTGAATGATGGAGGAGTTAGATCCAAGGGAGATGCGAACATGAGTGTTATTTTACTATCATTTACATAATATTATCGATTTTGTTAATATTTTGAAGTAAATTTTAGTTTCAGATTTTGGTCATTTTTATGTTTTTGTCATATTTATAAAATGTCTATATTGTTTTTATTAATTATATGCTTTATTTTGTTTTAGTTATTTTACTATTTCAACTTTTAATTTTTTTATTTTAGTAATTTTTTATTAAATGAACGTATTAAATACATTTCTATTATGGTTTTAGTTTTAGTTAATGATAATAACCCTAGTGTTGGTTTCTGTACAATAATAATAACCAGTAAATACAATAGTAGATGCAAATCACTAAAATAGTGAATATTCAAACTGCTTTTTGTTAAAGTTTTAGTGATTTTGTCATTTTTATTAGTTTTTGTGCATGTAAAGTTTTTGTTTATTTTAAATATTAGTTTTTGCTCTTTGTTTCAGTTTTTGTTTATTTTTAAATTACACACACCCACACACACACACACACACGTTTTTGTAAAAGGTGGGGGCATTCCATAGGCGTAATGGTTTGTATTCTGTACAGACGTTATGTGCTATTGCCCTACACCTAAACTTAGCCCTCACAGGAAACTGTGCATTTTTACTTTCTCAAAAAACTCACTCTGTATGATTTTTAAGCGTTTTGAAAAATGGAGACATGGGGCAATGTCTTCATAAGTCACCTTCTCTTTGTAATACCTATGTCATACCCATGTCACACACATGCTATATATATTATATATGTATATTTGTCAGCAGATAGACACAGGACACAGAGGTAAGGGCAATACAAACGACAGGTTTATTGAAAAGCAGCAGAGGGGAATGAGATGAGCAGTAAGTCCGGGTAAGTAGGTGGGAAATGGAAAAGTCTATTGGGGCTTATCTGAGTGTAAATGACTAATTTTCCGGCGGGTAAGTGATGAGGAGTCTTGGAGATGGCGTAGACTGAGCATCCATGAACATACTGGGAGACATCCCGGGCCATACTGGAGCGGGTTCGGTGATGGAGGCGATGCGGATCTGTTCATCCAGGGCCCACCAGATGGGGCTCACAAGGATGGCTGGAGGGAGTATGGGTTCAGGTGTGGAGGGTTCGTCGGGGGCATGGATACGTGAGAGGAAATCTGCCTTGACATTCTTATCTCCGGGTCAATACGTGATGGAAAACTGGAACCGGGTGAAGAAGAGGGCCCGGCGAGCCTGCCGGGGGTTTAACCTCTTAGCACTTCAGAGATATTCCAGGTTTTTGTGGTCAGTGATGACCGTAAAGGGGTGTTGAGCTCCCTCCAGCCAGTGTCTCCATTCCTCCAGCGCCAGTTTAATGGCGAGCAGTTCCCGTTTTACAATATCGTAGTTCCGCTCTGCTGGGGAAAGCTTCCTGGAGAAGTAAGCACAAGGGTGGAGTCGGGGAGGCTCTCCATGGTATTGAGACAGCACTGCTCCTACGCCGGTGGTGGAGGCATCCACTTCCACTATGAATGGGATTTGGGGTTCGGGATGTGAGAGGATGGGAGCAGTGCAGAAGGCCTCCTGGAGCTTCTTGTAGGCGGCTTGAGCTTCGAAGTTCCAGAACAGAGACTCGGGTTTCTGACAGAGCATGGAAGTTAGGAGGGCTGAGAGGAGACTGAAGTTCAGAATGAACCTCCGGTAGAAATTTGCGAAGCCAAGGAATTGTTGCAGTTCCTTTACTGACTGAGGCTGGGGCCAGTCCCGGATGGCTTGGACCATCCCCTGGTCCATCTGGATCCCATCCACACTGAGGATGTAGCCTAGGAACTGGACCGTGGGGCGGTGGAACTCATACTTCTCAAGCTTCAGGTAGAGGGGATGTTTCCTGAGTTGGTGTAGGACCTGCGTCACGTGATAGCGATGCTCGGCCAGGTTCCGGGAGTATATGTACACGATGACAAACAGGTGGAGGAACTCCAGGTAGTCAGATGGGATCATCGGAACCTCACAAGGTTCGGGGCTCTCCACTAGGGTGGAATGAACTTGGAGCTTCAGGTTACTAACCAGGGGTACAGGGACGTTGGAGAGACAGTTTTGGATGCAGGTTTTACTCCATCGGAGGATCTCGCTGGTATCCCATCTGACTTCAGGGGAATGTTGAGATAGCCAGGGGCATCCAAGGATGATATCGACGGTAGGTCCCTCTAGTACCAGAAAGAAAATCCTCTCCTGATGAGATGAAATTGCCTGAGGATCCCAAGTCCACGAGGGCAGGTACTGAAATGAAATGACGTGGGGTGAGCAGTTGTACCGTGAGCAGTGGCAAGGTAGAGATAGCAGGCTCCAATTGGAGGGTACTCACCGCTGGGCGTGGGGGCGAGAGGGGCACACCCGAATGAAGTGCCCCGGAACTCCGCAGTAGAGGCACAGCCCTGAGGTGAGAGGCGATTTGTATCCGTTTGCATAGGTTCTGGTACCGGAGGACAGGCAGCAGGTGAGGACGGAGAATGAGCTTATGTCCAGCTGACAAGCCGTGAGACGTTGGGAGATCTTAACGGCCTTCTAAATAAAACCCCGAACCCTTAGCATTAAGCTCATACAGTATGCTATTCATTTTTAAACTGGTCAGATGATCAAACAGTATAAATAAATAATTAAATACAATAATATCATGGACTTAGAAGTAATCACCTAGCGAATACCTAAATCCCCTTAAAAACCAGCAACACCCTGGCAACCACCCAAAATACATCCCTCAAGTTTATTCAGAAAATCTTAAAATCTAGCAAAAATCTATTTATTTATTTTACAAAATGTAACTATATTTTTGTCCCACTCTCTATATAAAGCTGGATATATAAGTAAGTCCAACTTTATCCACATTCATACAGTACATTCATTTAAAGTGATATACACAACAGCATATAGCAAATCTCCACTGCTTGATTGTTTATATTGTCCCAAAATGTAAAATATCAAATCTTTCAGAAATGTGGCATATTCAGAATAACTGAAGCCACTGAGCAACACATAGAGAGCACAATGATCTATATTCAGAAAGCTGGCGTATTTTATGGTTTCACAGACGCTTCTTGCGGTGCGTGCAACAGCTCAGTCTCTGGTGAAGCACGCTGTTGGTGCCTGTCACTTTGGCACTCGATGAGTAAAGGTCAGAGCGTTCAGTGCACTGCCATCACACACGTCAAATCATCTACGACCCCTTTTAAACTATTACTCACATCTTTACACTTGTGATCTAACAGGGCGCCAAATGTTTTACATGCATTATAAAGTTTAAAGGTCGTCAGGCCAGTTTAAAACATTTTCATTCTACCTGTTTTCACTGATCCAGTCGAGCGGCTCAAAAAATGGTATGCATGATTCACCCTCAAATCTGACGTAAATCTGATGTTCTTTTTATTTATAAAAACACACACACACTTGACCCTCTATCAATTGCATTTTTATTCTCTAACTGCTAGCTTTTCTTGAAATACTAACACTAGCTTTCTTTTTTCTATTCTATCTACTTGTTTCTTAAAAAAAAAGAAAAAAAAGAAAACCTTGCTACGTGTACTTGTCATAACACTTGCATGTTGTTGCTAATTTGTTGGTTTTGATTGCTTCCATTGTCCTCATTTATAAGTCGCTTTGGATAAAAGCATCTGCAAAATGACTAAATGTAATGTAATGATTTTGTGTCCATTCAAGCTTAAGTCCCATTTAAGAGTGATTGCATGGAAAAGAGCAACAGCACATTCTTCAAAACGTCTCATTTTGTGTTTCACAGAAAAAAGAAAGTCATATGGGTTTGGAATGACATAAGAGTGAGTAAAGGATGACAATGAATAATAATTCGATCCCTATGCCTTTAAGACCAAGTGAAAAAAAATCTGTGCTCTTGTGCTCTTGTATGTGTTGTGTATGTGTAACGAGCTGTGAAACAGAGTCTAGTAACTTTATGAGTTTATGAGTAACTAGTCACACTGGCAGCTGGTTTTAAGGTGTGTAGTCTGCTTGCAGAGGGAGCCACACCTTGATCAACAGATAACTGGTCAAGAATATTAACTAAAAGTGGGTAAAAGGCAAAACAAAGTCCGTTTTTATTTGATCACAAGCCTCTCTATCTTCTGTCTTCCTTTCTGCCGCTCCCTCCAATCGCCCCTCTTTCTCGTTCAAACAATAACCTCAGTGTTTTTTTGCACAGTGAGTGTTATAGACACACTAGTATGACACAGTTTCTCATGGATTGCGTCACTTGAACAAGTCAAAAAACCTGACTTTCTGTTTATGCCTGCTTTGTCACAGCCGATACTCCCGTGCGAGCCTCAGGCTGTTCAACTCAAGGAGTTCCCAGCGTTTAGCAACACTCGCACCTGAAGTGTGTCAAACTCACAGTTTCTCTGAGCTGTTGTCTGTGCGCGTGTGTGTGAGTAGTGGGTGACATTACACTCTTTCCTGTCGCCATCGTATTGTGGGTTCACTTGCGTTTAACACTTCATCTGAGACTAACGGGTTTATTGTTATAAATAACCTCTGTTGTGTGTATGTAGTTTTTAAACCACTTAGACCTCAGCATCAACTGTGAAGGGAACAGAAACACACAAGACCACCCTGTTTTTTAACCAGTTGTTAAAGAGGTTTTACTGCAGTTAGTGTTCAGTATTTTGGTCTCTACAAGAGGTCTGTATACGGATACATATAAAAATAAATGGTATAGTAATGACTTTATTGTCTGTGTGCCAATATGCATACTATCAAAAATAGTAAGCAAGAATAGAATTAGTGCAACCTAGTGCAAATTGCCAGAGCTGCACGTGTAATGTAGGCCTGAAACAGAAGTGAAACAAGTAGTAGAAAAGAGGAGAAATAAAAAGTGATACTTATATCCTTTGCCGGTTTCAATGAGTCTTTACACTCTTCGGTCATCAGGAGGCCTTCACACGACAACTGCCGCGGTAAACTAAGCTTTTTTTATACCCATCTAACAAAATACTAATTGAATTTAACTGGACACACTTTCCTTATTTTTCCACAACAAATGGCCAAGCAAGCGACAAGATACACGATACAGAACGAGACCAAATGTGATATCAGCACGTCTCCACACAGTAAATCAGATTTAAATAGTATTTTCAAACGCGATACAGCATTAACCTTTTAGCGCACTGCATTTCCAAACTGTTCATACTTCATCTAAGTATGCAAACTGCAAATATTTATAAATCTTCTTCCTTCCTTCTTTCTTCCTCAGAGCCGGATTGGGTGTCTGTGACGCTGGGTGTGTTCGTGTGTCAGGGATGCTCGCTCATCCACAGAAGCATTGAAAACCTCAGCCAGGTGAAGTCTGTTCTCCAGGACACATTTGAAGATAAAGAAATCGAGGTGAGTCACAGACGATCCACAGGCAGGTTTTTTTCTATTTTTTGGCTGAAGGATGTTTACTGCTCCAAGGCTGGATGTACTGCAGAAACCAGCTCTTTCTGATCTCCTGAATAAAATCCAAATCTGCAGTAATCTCAAGAGCCACAGAGATTGATTGGCCCTTTGCCTATTTAAAAGATTGAGGATGCAAACCATTAGGGCTCAACATAAGCTTGGGAATCCAAAGAGAGCTGATGTTTGTGATAATCTGAACAGAGCCATCAAACCGTTGAATAATGAAGAGGTGCACAAGTAAATGGATCATTAAATTAAAAAGTGTCTACGAACCTTTTTCACAGACTGTGATTACACGTTTTAAGTGTTACATTTTTTATATTTTCATTTTTAAAATATCATTTGTACATTTAGCTTTAGTGTGTATTATCTTAGCTTTGCATCAAACTACAGAAAAACTAGTTAACTCTAATGCGAGTGTGTTTCTAACACAGCATCTATGGAAGTGAAGGTAAATTTGACGTTATCAGTCTCTTTCTATTTTTTCCTCTTTTAGAAAGTCGTGAAGTTTTTCTCTTGCAGTTTGAGCAAATGGGAACACATATAGAAGTTTATCTAACTATGAAGACTTCCGCTGCTGAGATTAAAGGAATCATTCACCCAAAAATGAACATTTGCTGAAAATGTCCTCACCCTCAGGTCATCCAAGATGTAGTTCTTCATCAGATTTGGAGAAATGTAGCATTGCATCACTTGCTCAGCAATGGATCCTCTGCAGTGAATGGGTGCCGTCAGAATGAGACCCCAAACATCTGATAAAAACATCACAATAATCCACAAGTAATGGATTGAAGAAACCAACTCATCTACATCTTGGATAGCCTGAGCATGAGAACATTTTCAGCAAATTTAAATTTTTGGCTGAACTATTCTTTTAATAAATGCTGTTGATGTATCGCTCACAGTTCTAATGTTAACAAATATTGTCAAGTGTTTGCTGTTTGTTTAATATTGTGCCTATAAATCATGCAGTGCATTCTATTCCTGTAGTTTATCACATCTATGGGGAATGAAGCAGCAAAGGCCAAATATGAACAGCAAGTTCCTCCGTTTTATTACCGTCCCTCCCACACAGACTGCAGGTAGGACTCAAACACCTTAATACTGTACAGCATCGTTTCCAAGAACACACTGATTGCTCTTGCTGTGCCAGGCTTGTTTCTTCCTGTTCCCTGTTGAGTGCACTTACAGTCTTGTAGCGTTAAGGCTCTGGTGGTGTTTGCTTTCTTGTGGTCATTCTGACATCAGCAGCAGCAGCAGCATTGTGGGGGATTTTGAACCGTCACACATGGCTCGAGAATGTGGTCCAGTGATGTAGATGTTTACTTCCTTCCTGTTTGTAGGTTGCATTTCATGATGAGTGGCACTTTGGCCAAAATATTCTGTTCGCATGTGTTCACATGCAATGTAGACTTCTTTTTATGAAAAACAAAATAAAGACCATATTTAAATGCTAAACATGTTCGTTTTGACCATTTTTAGACTAATAATAGATATATTATTATATTATATATAATAAAAGATAATCATTTTAAAGGATGTTACTTGGGATCATTTTCTACACTGTAAAAGGATTTTTCAATGTTGTAAAACATATTGTTTCTTGGTAAACCGTACACCATTTTTTCAGCGTATGAACCCTTTTTCTGCCTCAGAGTAAAAAAGGTCATTGTCAGATCAAAAAAAAAAATCCCACTATGAAATAAAGTGACATTGTGACAATTTCAAGCAATATAGTCACAACTGGGTGAAATAAATGTGAAATTATGACATTGCAGAAACATACATAAGACACGACTGAAAGAAGCAAAGTCACAATTATCTTCTTATTTGTTTTACTCTCTCTAAGGCTGGTCAAAATGATCGTGTGATCTTTCACAATTTTGGAAATATGTCATGTTACAGAAGTAAAATAGGTGGTGAGTGTTGATTTAAGGCTCGCTGTGGTTAAAAAAATCTTTAAACAAAATAAGAAAAAGCATAAAGGCATTAATGCTTTTGTTTACACCAACAAAAGATCAACAAAGACTGCATTTTCTCTTTCACTGTGCATGCAGTTTTTGAAGGGAATAATTCAGCCAAAAATAAATGTGCTGAAAATGTCCTCAACCTCAGGCCATCCAAGATAAAGATGAATTTGTTTCTTCATCAGATTTGGAGAAATGTAGCTCTTGCTCAGCAATGGATGCTCTGCATTGAATGGGTGCCGTCAGAATGAGAGTCCAAACAGCTGAAAAAAACATCACAATAATCCACACCACTCCAGTCCATCAGTTAACATCTTGTGCAGCTAAAATCTGCATGTTTGTAAGAAACAAATCCATGTATCTGACGGCACCCATTCACTGCAGAGCATCCACTGCTGAGCAAGAGCTACATTTCTCCAAATCTGATGAAGAAACAAACTCATCTACATCTTGGATGGCCTGAGGGTCCAATGTAATACTGACATATGAATATTTTTTCATGGGCAGAATTTTGAGGGAGCAGTGGATCAGAGCCAAGTATGAGAGACAGGAGTTTATACACATCGAGAAACAAGAGCCTTATTCAGCAGGTGAGTGCAGCACGTGCAAACACACTTGTTTCTTTGTTGTGCATTGTGATTCCTCATGCAGTTAGCTTTTGTTTTTGTGGGTTCGGGGCACTATGAGGTCAGTCTCATTCTCTCATTTCAGTCACATCTCTAGATGTTTATTTGTTCCTGACTATGCACACTTGACCTTGTGAGTTTTGTCTCAGAGGTCCATGCTGCGTCTAACTGGGAGAGTCAGTTTCATTACCACTCAGAATATCCAGTTTCATGGCTTACAGCCTTATTTATTGGGAAGCGAGGTCTCATTGGCTGACAATGATCTCATCTTTGATACACACTAGCACACATGCACGCACAAACATACATGCATCTGTGTTCTGTGTTGCATTGCAGGAATTTCATTGTACTGCATGAGATTTGCTGATGTGTTTATATATTCACACTGAAGGCATTTGTGTGTGTAATGGTGTTTTTGCAGTGGGTGTACAGTAAATAGCATTAGTCACACAGTGTGGCCATTTGCAATCTAATAGCATGCTGGATCCCGACAGAACTGTGCGATCTGAATGCTGGAGTATATTGTCTGGAGGCTACGGCGTGGGCATTGGTATTTTTGCAAGACTGAATTCAGTGCCGGCTTGAGACACTCTGTTTCCACCTTCCCACTCTTCCCCACTTCATCTCTTCTTCTACCATCTCAAGTATTAAAAATAGTATTGAAGTAGTTTGTTTACTAATCAAAAGTTTGAGGCCAGTGAGATTTTTTCATGTTTTTGAAAGAAGACTCATCTGCTCACCAATGCTGCATTTATTTGATCAAAATACAGTGAAAATTATGAAATATTATTATGATTTAAAATAGCTATTTTCTATGTGAATATGTAGTAAAATGTCATTTATTCCTGTAATGTAAAGCTGAATTTTCAGCATCATTACTCCAGTCTTCAGTGTCACATGATCTTCAGAAATCATAATAATATGCTGATTTGCTGCTCAAGAAACATTTCTGATTATTATCAATGTTGAAAACAGTTGTGCTGCTGAATATTTGTGTGGAAACGGTGATACATTTTATTTTTCAGAATTATTTGATGCATAGAAAAGTCAAAAGAACAGAATTAATTTGAAATTGAATTTTTTTGTAACATTATAAATGCCTTTACTGTCACTTTTGATCAGTTTAATGCATCTTGATTAATAAAGGTAATAATTGCATTACAAAAAAAAAAAAAAAACTGACCCCCAAACTATATACCGTACATACATAATTACATGTGAATTTTTGTTACTATATTAATAATAAAATTTAATAATATAATTAAACTAGCTGTATTTTATATTGCTACCAACTAAAATGGTAATATTTTGTACTACATTGTTTTGTATATGTTATTATATTATATTATTTTCATTGTAGGATTTTTCAAAAATTAATTTAGCAAATTATAAACTTATTTCTGGCATACAAATGTTTTTGCATATTCTGGACTGTTATCATGGAGAACAGTTTGAGCAGAATCCAGACGTCTCCAACAGAAGAAGTGCTTTATAAAGAATCAAAGGCCTCTCTTATAATCTCCATATCTCTCCTCTCCCCTCCTCTCCTCTCCTCTCCTCTCCTCTCCTCTCCTCTCCTCTCCTCTCCTCTCCTCTCCTCTCCTCTCCTCTCCTCTCTTCTCTTCTCTTCTCTTCTCTTCTCTTCTCTTCTCTTCTCTTCT
This sequence comes from Barbus barbus, assembly GCF_936440315.1. Classification (NCBI taxonomy): domain Eukaryota; kingdom Metazoa; phylum Chordata; class Actinopteri; order Cypriniformes; family Cyprinidae; genus Barbus; species Barbus barbus. Next base: position 2,081,208 of record NC_136716.1, on the reverse strand, counting down.
CTTCTCTTCTCTTCTCTTCTCTCCTCTCCTCTCCTCTCCTCTCCTCTCCCCTCCCCTCCCCTCCCCTCCCCTCCCCTCCCCTCTCTTCTCTTCTCTTCTCTTCTCTTCTCTTCTCTTCTCTTCTCTTCTCTTCTCTTCTCTTCTCTTCTCTTCTCTTCTCTTCTCTTCTCTTCTCTTCTCTTCTCTTCTCTTCTCTTTTCTTCTCTTCTCGCTCGCTGTCCTTTCCCCTCGTCTCCTGCACTAGCCTGTTTGAATCCATGACGAGACGTTTCGTTACGTGTTGTTACGTTTGATGCACAGCTCAAGACTGATATATAGACAGATAGACGTGGAGCTGTGTGTGTGAGCTCAGTGAATGTTGACACACTCACGCACAATCACCTGTGTTTGTCTGGGAGTCTGTGATGTGTGTGCTCCTCCGCTGACCAATAGTGGTATTGATGGGTCATGTGGAGAGGCGCGGTTATCGATTGATGAGGTCATGCAGAGTGAATGATTCATGAGCACTAGTGCACCAGAAAACAGAGAGACAGATAGAGACCAGCTCCTTATTAGTGCACACTAAGGTAAACATTGCAATTGCTTAGGGACTTTAAAACCCAACCGTATGCATTAAAGGATCAGTTCACTTCCAGAATAAAACATTCCTGATATTTTACTCACCCCCATACCATCCAAGATATTCATGTCTTTCTTTCTTCAGTCTCACAGAAATTATGTTTTTTGAGGAAAACATTCCAGGATTTTCTCCATAAAGTGGGTTGAAGGTCCAAAGTGCAGTTTCAATGTAGCCTCAAAGGGCTCTACATGATCCCAGCCGAGGAATAAGGGTCTTTTCTAGCAAAGCAATCGCTCATTTTCTAAAATAAATAAACATTTATATGATTTTTAACCACAAATGCTTGTCTTGCACTAGCTTAAAGACTTCGCATTACGTCGTCACGTTGGAAAGGTCACACATGATGTAGATGGAAGTACCGACCCAGTGTTTACAAAGTGAAGGTGCAAAGAAAGCCCTTTCCGATAATGCGAAGTAGGGATGGCTCGATACCATAATTTTGGCTTCGGCAGAACGTAATACATCGGTATCGATACCATGTGACAAATAACCAACCTCAAAAGATAAGTGAATTTAAAACAATTTTATTAATAATAATTATAATAATAATAATAAAAACACATTTATATCTTAATACCTTTGTATCAAACTAACAAAAAACCTACAGGGAACATAGGTTATATTTTGATGTTGGAGAAAAAAAAATAGGCTAACTGAAGTAATAAGATGAAAATATATATTCAAATCTTCTTATATTTTCAGTGCAAAGGAAATGTCTCAAAATGTAACAAAAAAAAACCCCTACCAGGAACATAGGTTACATTTTGACTGAGTTTGAAGAAAAAAATACAACTGAAGTTGCGCAATTAATGCAACAAATATTGCTTTATTGTAAAGCGTTATTCTAACAGTCAAAGTAATATTCAAAATCACATTATTATTTCTCTCTCTCTCTCAGATTGTTTTCAGATTTCAGACTCAACCAAAGAAAAAGCATTTTAAATAAATCTCACTCCCTCTGCTGCTTCATATTAGCGGTTGCCAGAAACATTCCCTTCATATTATTGATACTAAAATTAATATAGCAAAATTCTTGCTCAATTCAAATCCAATTAATATTCGATTGTACATATATTACGTGACCAAAACTTCACTGGTTCTAGTGCGTCACACACGCACGTTTGAGCTTACTGTATGCGTTGATCAGATGTAAATAAAAGTTCAAATTAAATCTGAATTTATGAATGATGCACTCACCTGTCGATCTCTTAATTTTCTGAAAAGATCAGGATGAGCAAGCGACAAGTGCTTAAAAATGTTTGATGTGTTGTCTGTGTGGAAACACATGATTTATAGCAACGCTTGCATACAGGTGCAGTAAGCTCAGTTCCTTCACCTTTATCATCTGTTTTGTATGCCTTATTGCAAAGACACTATTTAAACTTATTGACACATTATTTTCCTTTTTTTTGATATTGTGCAGTGCTTTGACACAATTTGCATTGTAAAAAGCGCTATATAAATAAAGGTGACTTGACTTGACTTGTATGCAAAGTAATGCCATATTTCACTTCTACTGTTCTCTTTATTTATTAATTTTGGGTGCGTTGATAGAGTTTAATCTGTTTGATGATCCATCACGTTGTTCTGTTGTCACATTTACTGGTTGTGGAGCAATTTGAGAAGCAACTGCAGCGTATGAAATACAGAATTGAGCAAAATTATGATATCGTACCGTTTGAAATATAATATATACCGGTGTTGCGCATCCCTAATGCAAGGTCATGGACAAGCATCGCTGAGCTAGTGCAAGATGAGCATTTGTGGTTAAAAAGTACATAATGTTTTATTTTTTTAGACAGTGATCGATCGTTTTGCTAGATAAGACCCTTAAGATAAGAGCTCTTTGAAGCTGCATTGAAACTGCAGTTTGGACCTAAAACCCATTAGCCACCATTGAAGTCCACTATATGGAGAAAAATCCCAGGATGTTTTCCTCAGAAACCTTAATTTCTTTTCGACTGAAGAAAGACATGAACATCTTGGATGACATGGGGGTGAGTAAATTTTATTTTGGAAGTGAACTAATCCTTTAAACCTCTGTCTCCTTCTAGAAAGCATTTGATTGGACAGAAATCTCTAGTACTGGATGAGTCATCAGTCATTTTTATTGTTTTCAGAGGCTTTTAAAAGTCAGTTTATCAATACTTTAGGAGAATATTACTTTATGTTAAAGCTAAAAGACGTGGACTTACAAGCTGCAGAACTCTTTAGATGCCTTTAGTGTTTATTTTTTATCTATTTCCGATTTGACGTTGCTCATGTATAGTAAGATACAACTTCCTTTTTTACAAAAATATTTTAAGGATGTAGATATTCATAGATGCTGCAAAAGTTTGCAGGTGGAAAACACTCCTCCTCATGCTTTCTTTTTCACTCTTCTCTCGCTCTCGCTCTTTTGTAGGGTACAGAGAGGGCTTACTGTGGAAACGTGGTCGAGACAACGGGCAGTTCCTCAGTCGCAAGTTCATTCTGTCTGAACGAGAAGGAGCGCTGAAGTACTTCAACAAGCAGGAAGTTAGTCTCTCTCACACACACGCTTACTCATCTGAATGAGGAATGCATGCTGGATTTATATAGAATATATAGTATATTTTGTAACACCTTAGATTAGGGAAACATGTGTTGACCATTAACCAAGAATTCCCCCTCAATAAACTTCTAATTTGCTGCTTATTAATAGTTAGTAATGTAGTTGTTAAGTTTAGGTATGGGTTGGATTAAGGGATGTAAGATATGGTTATGCAGACTAAGACATTAATATATGCATTATAATAAGCAGCCAATGTGCTAGTAATATGCATGCTAATAAGCAACCAGTTATAGTGTTCCCTAATCTAAAAGTGTTACCAAATATTTTATATATAACTGGGTTATTATAGTTAACTAAAACTAGGACCATATAAGTAATTATTGTCACCTAAAAAGAAAAAAAAAATATTTTTTTTTATATATATATATATATATATATATATAATTTTCATTTCAAGTACTAAAATAACTACAACTAAAACTATATATATAAACTGATAACACTATACAAATATAACAAATGTAAACAAATATACGTATATATATATATATATTAATATATATGAAAGTATGGAATGAGCCAGCTTAGATTTAATTAAATTTTCTATATTACATTTATACACACTTAGTATATATTACAATATAAATTTAATTTGATATTTTAATTTACACATTTGTCATTGAGAATGCCCCCTGATGAATATAAATATATTAATTTATAAACATAAAACACTAGTTTTTAATTTATATTAAAGTGTGTTTTACGAAATTATCATTCATTTATAAACATATGTAACATATATTTGATAAAAAAATATATTTATTGTAATATTTAGTTTAATGAATTTATCATTGAGAATGTTCCCTGATGATACCAAAGGAAGGATTTGTCATATTAACATCTGAGAATCAGAGAAAATTTTTGTCTCCAAAGTAAATTCACACACACACACACACACACACACACACACACACACACACACACACACACACTACTGTAAGTTGTGCTTACCCAAAGCAATCCCGGTCCACCGGCACTATACATCTGTAATGTGACTCCAGGGACTTTTTGGTTGGTTCTCAAAATGTGTTGTTGTCCGGAAAGCGTGCATTTATAGCGGAGATTTTTCTTTTATCCTCCAGGCAAAAGAACCAAAGGCCATAATGAGGATTGAAACTCTAAATGCTACTTTCCAGCCGGCTAAAATAGGAAACCCCTACGGCCTGCAGATCACCTATCTGAGGGACAACAGCACCAGGAATATCTTTGTGTACCATGAGGACAGTAAGGTATCAGGCCCATCAAATTCCTTCGCTTGTGCTCTTGAATGTTTGTACATCTGCCAGATGCTTTTCTCCAAACTAACACAGTTTATCAATAGACTACAGTACAGTCACTGTCTCTCTCAAGGTCGTATTGTGAAATGTTTCAGTGTATAACCATCACTGCTTCAGCCTGTATTCAGACTCTTATTATTCAGAGGAATCAGTTTGATATGATTGCATTTCATTTCTTCCCCTGAGGTCCACTTATAATGTGTCTTGCTCCCAAACGGGTCATATTTTAGTTTTTCATGACCATTTTCCACGCTCTGACTAACCGGTATAATTAAATTGCCTGTTTTTAATGTTTGGCCTTTTAGACTTCTATAGAAATGTAAATGTGAAATGAGCAAAAGTACTTATTGATGGGTTGAAAATGATCATTTAAATGCCCTATTCCTCAAAAACAGCCTGTTTGCAAAGTCTTCAAGTACAGTGTGTATATATTTGACAAAGTTTACACATATCTTACTTTTTTGTTAGCTGTGTACCAACTCCAATTAACGATATGTTCTTCACAGGGTTAATATAGTTTAATAGTTTATAGTTAAAATTTGTATAGTGAAAATATTATATTTTTTATATCTATGCCCTCCCCATCCCCCCCAATCAGACCTGCATTCACCCAATGTCAATCAGATGAGATGCTGATCATCCATGTGTAAACCTCTTAGCTTTGGCTTTTCATTTGTATGCCGGATGAAGATAGATTTGGCGAGAGCAGCATGCTGGGGTATTCGGGTCAAGCGTTGGTCAATACATCGCTTCTACCACAAACATCAGTGGTTTGAGCTGTAAAATGCTCTTCCTCTTTCACCGCACACACTACCAGTGTGCTTTATCACAAACATGAATATTAATCATTCCTTAGAACCTGAAACGAATCATATCTTGAAATATAAAGAAACTGCTTTGGCTCTCAGAAGAGATGAAGAGATATTTTCTGGCTGCGGTTGAGGTGGAGCTGTAATGTCACGTGTGGCGGTCATACAGAAGTTATTGCACCATAAAGCATCCTCTGCTGGCTGCAGATAAACACTGCAAAATCTGCTTGTAGTCCTCATTGTGTGTGTGTGTGTGTGTGTGTGTGCAGGAAATGGTGGACTGGTTCACTGCGATCCGGGCAACACGGTTTCATTACCAGAAGGTGGCATTTCCTGGAGCTAATGATGAGGACGTATGTGAATCAAATCTCTTCCAGTAACTGACACATAAAAATGAGTTATGAGCGTGAAGCTCACTGTATGATTGTGAACGCACGCACTAAATCACGTTTCTCATTCTTACACTGCAAACAATCATCGTCTTGTTCAACATTTTAATCTTGTAAAAACAAATAAAATTTACTTGAGAAGCTGAATTATATAAGATATTAGGAGAAGACGTCTGAAAGCTTTATTATTGTTTTTAAGCATAGATTCAACATATTTAATAAGGTTTTTATAGTTAAAACAAGAAAAAAACAACACTTTAAAGCCTTTATATAGGCTATAATGCATTATGAAAGTATTTTAATGCATTAATTATGCTTTGTAATGCACCTTATAATATGATCTTATGAATAATGCACCACAGTTATAATACTTATTTATTCATAGTTACACCTTTAGAAAATACAGTATAATGCATTCAAATGCATTACAAACAACCAATTTCAGATGCAACAAGGAATCTGCAAATACTATAATGCATTTTAAATTTAGTTACAATTATTTATGAACAAATATAATGCATTATAATGTAAATCATGAATAATGTATTGTACATAAAGGTTTTAAGTATATATTTTAAACTATTTAATTCTTTCATAAGTCGTATAGTACACAATTTTAATTTGATCTGCTATGTGTAAATGTAGCCTATATGTATATAGACATTTTTACTGGAAACCAGGTCAATAATACTGATTTAAATATCTGTGCATGTTTAAAGAGCATCCACGTCTATTTACATGCTAATATATTATTCATATGTTTTCTTATTGATATGTTTTCTCTGTCTGTGTTGATTATGATGTAGCTGGTACCCAGACTCACAAGGAACTTCATGAAGGAAGGTTACATGGAGAAAACAGGCCCAAGGGTGAGAGTTTGTACTTATCATCTTGAATAAATATTCAGAAAAGAAATGCAGTCCAAATCATGCTTCATTCTGCTAGTTTCATTTCACTCTTTTTTCTGGCGCAGTAAATAATTTTAAGTGAAATCAATATTTCATATCCTTTCATGTATTTATTTGATAAGTGGCTGTGTAATAAGGCAGATAATGTCTAGTCAGCTGGTCATTATCACAAAATAAAGTCCTCAGGGACGATACTGACCTGCTGACTGGACATTATCCCTTACTAATGCCATTCTAAACATTGATTCATATTGGAGTCGTCTCTTTTTTAGCACACAGAGGGCTTTAAGAAAAGATGGTTTACCATGGATGATAGGAGACTAATGTACTTTAAAGATCCCTTGGTGAGTAAAAGTGGTGCTATTTAGTCTTTTTTCTGGTTATATTCCATTTCCAAATTGCTATTTTATTATATTATGCAATATAATTTATTATTTACTTTTATTATATTAGTACACATTAAATATACTATTACATGTAACATAATAAAATATTGTTTTTATATTATATATATTAAATGTTAACTACTAAAATCTCATTTGAATAATATTTTATAATTTAATTTATTATTATTTTTTTTTATATTCTATTATTTATTTATACATTTTATTTTTTATTATATTGTATTATATATAATGTAAATAATGTAATATCACTTACAGTTTATTATATTATATTATATTATATTATATTAGTGTGTAGTACTACATTTAAGATACTTGTAAAATATAATACAAGAAAAAATGTTCTTTATTTCTTTATTGTATTATATTATATTATATATTTTATATTATATTATATATTAGAATATGCTATGTGTAGTACTAAAATATAATTTTAATAAAATGTTTATAATTTGAAATATCATTTTTATAACATGTAATTTTTATTTTGTATTATGATATTACATTACATTGATAATGTAATATATATGAAGAGTTCATTTGCAAAAACAGATAAATCCGTTTGAACAATTCTCAAAAATCATGTTTTTTTATTCTGCATTACAATTAAACTCAATCAAACTGCATTGGGGTTATTTTGATAAAGTAAAAATAACTAAAAAAATACAGCTAACTAACACAATAAAAACATGCCAATATAATAAAAAATATTTTTGAAAAAAATATTTATCTGTTTTTGCATATTTAATATAATAGAATATAATACAATTAAAAATGTAATAAAAAAAATAAAAAATATATATTATTTATATTTCTGAATTAGTATATAATATTATATTGACTCTTTTAGGATGCATATGCACGTGGCGAGGTGTTCATCGGCAGTAAAGAGAACAGCTATACCGTGGTACCCGGACTGCCGCCCTCGATCCAAGGATACCACTGGAAGTACGGGATCACCATTGAAACCCCAGACAGGAAGTTCCTGTTTGCTTGTGAAACTGAAGCGGAGCAGAAAGACTGGATTGCTGCCTTTCAGAGAGTCGTCAACCGACCCATGATGCCACAGGAGTACGCAGGTACACAAACACACTCGCTCGACAGAAGGAAACTCTCCAAATCAGAATCTGAGAAACTGACTGTATCTCTTTCTCTTTGCAGTTGAGGCTCATTTCAAGCACAAGCCTTGATGCTGGCTGTAAACCTGCCTGCTTGCCTGTGTGTGTGTGTGTGTGTGTGTGTGTGTGCTGCAGGCAGGACGGACTGGATGATGAACAGCTATATTCTGTCCAATGAAGCTCTCCGGACCGAGCGAGTACAAGAAACGGCCCCTTCCTACCTTGATTTAGTGCTAACGGCCCGGACGCTGGACTGTGTCGCATACGTCAACAGAGTGCCGACACTGAGGCTTACTTATCATGAATGTGTAACCAAAGGGTGCCGGCAGCCGAGCTACTGTACAAATATGGCATGTGAATGTTGTTCATCGCTCTTAAACCTAACATTTAATCTGTAAATCACAAGGTGAGCAAGTTCTAAACACCACAGTGTGTTTTGACTGATGTTATTTATTGGATTTTCCAAGCGAATGCTGCTGTGACGTTTAGTGGATCCTCAAGTCGCTACGCTACACCACTCCGAGTGTCCTTTCTGATCGTCTAGGGCTTTCGTTCATCATTATTGATCATTTAAATGTGTGAAAACCATGTTAGAAAACCAGTGTGACCGATATAGGCAGAGGTTTCATATACTACATACTACTTCTGATGTCTGTGCAGGTTTCTACAGACGTTTCTGTTCTTGACTTATCCTCCTCCACTAGGTGGAAGCATAGCACACAGATTAAGATGCATGTTTCTTTTTATGCACAATTGATATTAGCCATAGACTTATATATTGGCCGATATTTGGCCATTTGGAGATTACCTGCTGAAAACCAAGTTGACTTGACTGAACAAAACTAGTTATGGTTCCCCTTATCTTAGTCAATAGATGCACTCAACAAAATATTTAGGCCTAAATGGAAGATTTATTTATTTGAATTGCATAAAAACTTTGGATTAAACTTAACGTGATGCATATTTATCATATATAAATGAAACAGGCCAAATAACCTAAATGTGTTTTAAATGCACACTAACCAAGTTTATATATTTAATTTATTAATAAATCCTGTTTGTTTCTGTTTTAAATAGTCACATTTTGAACTGCATAAATGTGATTGATTTCACAAATGCATGCTGATTTTAAGGAATTAAATATTATTATTATTTAAATAAAATCAAACAGATGCAAATAAACTATGATTCTTGCTTGCAGACCTGTTTCATTTCTGTATGACTTACAAATATGCGTCACATTAAATTTGTTAATGTTAAATCCAAATTTTATATGCATTTCAAAAACATAAATATTCAATTTAGGCCTAAATATTTTTATGCAAAATAAGCATATATTTAATTTAAGCAATCTCATTTGCTGTCATTAAATTGCATTGTGTATATATATCAGCATTCTATTGGTCATTAGCATAAATAATGGTATATATATAAAAAAAAAACACTTTGGTTGATCTCTACTTTATATACAGCATCCTTAATTTCAGCCAGACTACATCTGTTGACTCTGAAGAATACAGATTTGATATAATGGATATGAATGTTTCGATGGAAGGTTGTAATAATATTAATAATAATCTGATGCGTATCACAGCTCCTGTAATGTAACTCCGGTCCTCTTGTTCAGGTTATGATGATGCTATTCAGGTGTTTTTCTTCTAATTTGATTCAAATAAGGGTTAGTGAATGTTTACCATCAAAAACGTATCATGGTATTACCATAGGTTTGTTTTTTGGGGACTTGTACTATGGTAAAAAAGTGGTTTATTTTGTGATCATGACTGTACATTATTATACAGCTACTTAACACATAAATAAATATGTGGACATGAAATATTGATTTGAGTTGAATTTATTTAGTTTTGTTCATTCAAATAAATGTGGTTTTAACGTTTAATTTCATCTTTGTCTGATTTGAAGCAGGCAGAATACTAGCGCTAACGAGCAAGACAAGTTTTAACTTGTCTATAACTTGGCAAATGACCATGGAATAAGCAGGATAATCAACGGCTAGCCGTGCATTAAAGGATTTTAAAGGGTTACTCTACCCCAAAATGAAAATTTAGTCATTAATCACTTACCCCCCTGTCGTTCCAAACCCGTAAAAGCTTCGTTCATCTTCGGAACACAATTTAAGATATTTTGGATGAAATCCAGAGGTCATAATATACTGTATGAATATATAATAAAGTTAAATGCATGTTTGACTATTTCTATTTATTTAATTTCTTTGTTTGTGGTTAGAATTTTTGTTTTTAGAAGTTTTGTGCAAATCTAAAAATGCAGAAAGTTTTGTGTGAGGGGTAGGGTTGGGGTAAGGGCATAGAAAACATTATGTCTATGGAATATCCCCACAGTGATAGGAATACCAGTGTTTGTGTGTGTGTGTGTGTGTGTGTGTGTTGAAGACCTGATGCATTCCACTGCCTTCCTTCCCCATCAGCCTGGCTCCACTACCCTGTGGAATTGTGGGTAAGTCAATGTTGGTTCTGTCTGGCTGCTTGTTGTCATTGGCGTCCGGGCTGAGAGAGCGAAGTTGGGAGACACTAACTCACACAGACACAGCAGGAGGCTGTTTGCAGCCCAGCAGGAAATCATTAAATTAGGGTGGAGTCGCTCAAGCACTGGCCATCCTATTTACTTCATCAGCCTGATCCAGGAAGGTAAAGACCCTAAGAGCATCGCAGCAGCTGCCAATCACACATCACTCATTGCACAAAAAACCTTGTTTTGAATGTATATTGACATCAAAGAACATTAATTTTGCCCCTAACATGTTATTCTGACTTGTGCAACTTCTGTTGTTCGTTTAGAAGATGCATGTTTGCTGTCCAAGTTGTCAGACACATTATGTCTTGGATATATGCTTCCCGTATCACTAACATTTATAATAGATTGCAGCTTACAGCAGTTAGTTCCAGTCCTTGAATTTGATAGGCTGAAGCACTGGGACTTTTCATTCTGTTTGTGATTCAGACAGACTGTCTGTTTCTTCCTGGTGGGGATTTATTTTATTTTTTTATTTGTGTGTGTGTGTGTGTGTGTGTGTTTTTAGTTGGGCAGTAGGTGACGACAAATTCCTTTATTAGCGAGTCACTGAATTCTTCATTCAGCCGATTTGTTCAAAGACATTAAAAGATTAATTTCAGTTAAAAGCACACAATTCCTTAATTTCCCAAACGATACGCATTTAAACTGACAAATAACAATATATACAGCATTAGTAATTTATCCAATAAATAAATTATTTACTTATTGATTAATTATTTAAGTGAAAACTAAATTGAATTAATCTTCAATTAATCCCATTTCTTTTTTAACATTTCTCCTTTACCTATTCAAACTCTTATGGTATATTTTTTTTAATTAATAATAATGTTTCAAATAATATATATTTTAAATGCATATATATTCAAATCTTTTTTATAATAATTTTTTATACATTTTCAGCAAAAATAATACTTGAGTAGGTGGCTACAAATGAATTCATCATGAGTAAGTCATTGAATCATTCAATCAACTGATTCGTTCAAAGTAAATGATTCATTCATTCAGTGAAATAGGTGACTGTGGCCCTGTCCTAAATGGCACCCTAAACCTTCACGGTCTTGCTCTGAGTCCGTACTTTCGTAACGTAATGCCGCTTTGACTGTCGGGTAGAAGTCTGCTGCGGAGCTCGCACCAGTGTGGGCTCGGCAGAAGTGCGTATTGAGGGCACATAGCGGCCCTTTTGAACGCTAAAATGAGGAATGGAACACCCTACGGTCTCGTGGACTTAATGGACACGCGCTCGCGGCGGCCATTGTAAGTCCGCAAGACCGAAAGTGCACATGAAGTGTTCCATTTGGGACAGGGCCTGTATTTCTAAGTGAGTCGTTGAATCAATTACTCAACCCATTCGTTCAAAAGCACTAATTCAGTGAGAAACGAAGCACCACTACTGTCTTTTGCTCTGAGATTTTCATTGGTGGATCACAAACAGACAAAGTACCTGCAAATATTGAGGATTAAATGTAAGTTCTTTAATATTTAGCTGTAAGTTTGTTGCCATATATGTATATTTAATGGTTAATTATGGTTTATTACAGAACAAGAGTTTTTAACTCAGCCTCATGTGTTATACATTGAACTTTGATCTGCTGTAATCATAGTCAGCTTTTCATCTTTAACAGTCCTGATGTGTGTTATGCTGTTTTTATGTGGGGGTCTTTTTAATGGCTCAGCGTGATTTTTTTTCTCATTGTTTATTGGCTCTTGCACTAGAGATCACAATCATCATGCTCTCCAAATGTCAACAGAAAGATTCTGAGAGGAAAACTTTCAGAAACCAGGGTCCAAAAAGCTGAATACAATAAGAACTCAACATAACACACAATAACTAGAAATCAAAATCATAAGAGACACTACATCTTGTGCCGTCCAGTTATAAGACCCAATAATGTCAGCGAGCAAAATGATGCGTGCTATACATATCAACACTAATTACATTCTCCGCTTCAAAAATCATCAATGTAATAAAATGTAGTGAAAGGAAAATAAGTCCTAGTCCACCCACACCCATCTGCTGCTGTGGAATCACTGGCTCTTTTCCACACATGAAGAACTTATTCTCTTATCCTGCACTCAATTTATGCATTTTCTGCTGCTTTTGTTGCTGTTTATCCAAATAGCAGAGGGTAGTGTCTGTTCTTGTGTTCTTCTTTCATGTAAGGGCAGTGGTAATGATTTTCTGCTTTGTATTTGTTTTGTTCCCTCCCTTAATTAATGCCTCTTTTATAATGAAAACAAAGAGCCCTTTGAGACGCTGTCATTCAGAATCATCCCTCTCTCTTTTCTGCTCTCCCTCGCTGATTCTTGGCTTTGTAAACCGCAGATGATCCAGCATCTCTCCGATATTCAAATATAGCTTCATTTTGGACTCAAATTGTGACAAAAGTTATTCTGCTCGTTTGACAGTTAGACTCGGCCTTTATCAACAATGAAGACATCAGGCGGTACAGCACATTCATTCGCTCTACATTTTAATTACATATTATCAAGACAAATCCATGATTGTGTTTAAATAGCGTATTGAATATTGACAGTCTATCGCATCTCACTCCAAAAAACAAACACTTTTATCCAGGCCATAATACAAACACAAAACATTCGATATTGAAAAGTGAAAATCCAAAATCTGTTAGGAAAATCTAAAGGTCACAATTACCAGAAAAGTCAATGAAATGGCAAGACTTTAGAAAGATTTACTTCAGAAAGCATCAGCAAAAACACAGTCCCATAATTCTCAGCATCAGACATCTCTGACCCAAAACTTGGCATCAGGGTCGTGTTAAAGTCGTGTAAACCGGCTGCTCCCAGCTCGCACCGGGACTGTGAGACGGGCTTGATAAGCTGTTGAGAACAGGAGTCACGTACGATCTTCTGGAGGAATGAAAGTACGGATATTGATAAATGCCAGTGGGATAACCGGAAAATGTGGTGAAGTACGTCGAGTTCTGCAGGTCTGGACAGTCAGTCAGTTCAGATTGGGTCGGTGACCCGTGAGACTCTCCGTAATGAGAAGGACTCAATTGTTCTGTTTTAATGAGCGGTCTTTGTTGGTTTGCGCCGTTGTGCAAGGATACAGATGGTGACCCGGACCCCTTGTTCCATGCCAAAGCACTGCCATGAGGATGATGGTGGTAGGCTGTGCTGAAACAGCCGGGACTGGAGTACGGCCTGCCGTTGTTCTCCATGTGGCCGTTTAACGGCAGGTACTGGTCAAACTCATGCACGTCAAACGGGCCCATGCTGCCGATGACGTCGCTGCTGAGCTCCGAGATGTCCACGTTGCTGAAGTCGATGTTGTGTCTTGCGTTTTCCGACGCACGCCGGGACTCCAGTTTAGTGCTTTGATGCTGATCGGACTTCGGGGTGGTTGGAGGTGTAGGAGGACCGTGAGGTTGAGCTGGGTTGGAAACATCGAATGTGTTTTATTGGCTTGAGGTGGAAAAAGAAACCAAGACACCCCAAAGATCCTTTCAGTGAACAGTTCTTAAGAGAACCATTTTTTCTTAGAAGAACGTTTTAAAAATCTAAAGAACTTTTTTCCATATAGACAACCTTTTGCTGAATGGAAGGGTTTCATGGATGTTAAAGGTTCTTCATGGAACCATTGATGCCAAAAAAGAACCTTTAGTTCTTCGACACTCTTAAAAGTAAAGGTTCTTTATTAGCACTGATGATTTTTTCCTAAACTTAGAAAAAATGGATGCTTTAAGAACTGTTCATTTAAAGGTTCCTTGGGGAACCAGAAATAGTTATTCTACACATTAAAATTAAAGTTCTTTATTGGCATTGATGGTTCCATTAAGAACCTTTAACATCCATGGAATCACTTTCCACTGGACAAAAGGTTCTTTATTATGGAAAAAGTTTGTTGAAATGTTCTTTAAACTTGAAAAAAATTGAAAGAAATGTATGTTTTATGAACTGTTCACTTAAAGGTTCCTTGGGGAACCAGAAATGGTTCTTTATTGGTATTGACGGATCCATCAAACACATTTAACATCCATGGAACTTCTCCATTGCACAAAAGATTATTTATAGTAGAGGGTTATTAAAATGTTATTTACACTACAAAAAATGGTTATTGAAGGCAAAAAATTCTGTTCACTTCTTCTACACTTTGATCAATTAATGTTCTTTATTGGCGTTATAATAGTTCCATTAAGAACCTTTAACATACATGGAATCTTCCACAAAAGTTTTTTTTTATAATGAAAAAAGTATTCTAGACTGTTAAAGAACTGTTTACTGGAAGGTTCTTTGGGGAACCAAAAATGGTTATTTTACACCCATACAAGTAAAAGTCCATAAAGAACATTTAACATCCATCGAACTTTTCCATTGGACAAAAAGTTATTTATTATGAAAAAAAGGTGATTAAAATAGTTCTTTTATGAACTGTTCACTTAAAGGTTCTTTGGGGAACCACACTAAATATAAAGGTTCTTTATTGGCATTTTTGGATCCATGAAGAACTTTTTGGAATATTGCCATCGCACATTTACACAAAGAAAAAAATAGTTATTTTAAGAATTGTTAACTGGAGGTTCTTTGAGGAACCCAGAATGGTTCTTCAATGGCATCGCTGGGAAAACCCCCTTTATGGAAGCTTTACTTTGAAGAGCGTAATATAAAGTATGACACAGCCCAAACTGTAAGACAATAGCTCTTTCATAACTCACCACCATGGACCTGTTGATGGTGCATCCCTCTCATACCCGCTTCCACTTTGTACATTTGATCCGAGGCGTGAGGGTTCGTCTCAGCTCCCGTGTCCAGTTCACTCTGACCTGGCTTCAGGCTCTTCCGTCTCCGCGGCTGGTATTTATAATCCGGATAGTCTTTCTTGTGCTGGAGCCGTAGTCTCTCTGCCTCCTCCACAAATGGCCGTTTCTCGCTCTCAGAGAGCAGCCTGGATGATTGGTGCAGCCATCCGTTGCAAAGCATGGAATGGAAATGTGGACAAGTGAATTAAATCAGTCGTGTGTGAATGATGAAAAATAAATCCAGATTTAGATGGTAGCTGGTTTGAAGCTGGTCAAATCTGGTGCAGACCTTCTTGATTCAGCAACAAACCAGGGATGCATTTTTCAAAAGTAATTATGGTCGCAAGTTCTATCGTTACCAAAAAAGTTCACTGGAATTTACCACCATAGTTAGCTAACGATACTTTTGGGAAACACACACCAGATTATTTACAAGCAACTCCACAGAAAATTGCATTTATTTCTTTAAACTATTTAAATTTAGATACTGAAAGTTAATATTATCTCTGTTTACCAACAGTTATAAACTATAGTATATATTCAATTAGTAAACTAGTACTTTTGGCAACATATTACAGTACGATTTCATTTGTAAACATTAATTACATTAGTTAACATTAACTAACAATGAACGATACAACATTTAGGCCTATTACGCACAGTCAACATTTACAAACATGTTTAAGCATTTAATGCACTGCAAACTAACATTACCGAACTATTAACTAACATGAACAAAGATTAATAAATGCAATAAAAATATTGTTACTTGTAACAAATTAGGCTACACATTTTCTGAGTTCTACTGAATAGTATGTATTCCACTTTGGTGCATGTTTTACTAGTAACCTGCTAGTACTTAACTAGTCTTGTACCTATAAGAAACTAGTATCGATCGCAACTGATTCCAACAGTTACACTTGTTTTATTGCGGTACTTGTCAAATAACTTATCATAATTGTTGGTTTACAGTTGAATTCAAAATCTTGCTAATAAGACATTTTAGTGTCTAATTCAAGTGCGTGTCTATTTAATTAGCTCTGGGAAAGCGAAATAAATCCTAGTAAGTTCTTATATCTGATTTAGTTCATAGTGGCGTTATAAAGATATTTAACATGAGTAGGCCTAATAGCAAAATACAAATAGCTACTAGCTAAAGAAGTGCTTGCCATTCATAAGCCAGAATTAATGATGTTCATTAGTAGAACTCCGTATTTCTTTGCATAAACACACTATGCATTATGTAGGCTACATGATGTCATGTAAAGTGTGATCCATCGATCTCCGTGATGTTGAACTGAAGTGCACGTACCTCCATAACTTGCCGAGGGTCTTGCTGAGCTCGGCGTTGTGGAGATGGGGATACTGATCCGCGAGCTTCCTCCGCGCCGCCTGCGCCCAAACCATAAACGCGTTCATGGGTCTCTTCACATGAGGCTTGTCTTTCAAAGACCTGCTGCCCTGCATAGGCATCGGCACCAGCGACCAGTCATAGCCTTTGAGGACCTGCGACACCGCGTCTCGAATGCACGGGGGGAAGCGGGCATCCTCCTCGCTGTCCGCCGGGTTACCGGCGCCGGTTTGGGACTGCGAGCCTTGTTCATCGGACATTGATGGAGAAGACGGCGAATCAGAGTCCACATCGCCGATATAAGAGCTTTCAGTCCCAGAAGGAGTTTTATCCGGCTCTTTTGACATTTTAAAATCCTCACTGATGAAACAAAGATAAACAAAACGTGACAATAATCAGCCAGCGGTTACGTGCGCATTTTACGCGTAACGCGCGTTGGCTCGGTGCGTATATTCCAAATAAACCTATTGATTTACTGGTTTCTTGAATCTCAAGGCTCGGTCGATCAACACTGGTGAATGAACTGGCAACATTTTACAACTTGTTGGTAGGAGTGAAGTTTTTCTAAGGTTTCTATACTGTTGCACTCCTCCTTCTCTCCTCTCATTGGAGGAGACGATTTTGCGCAACTTCTCCAATTGGTCTGTACAGGGCATCAGCAACTTTTTCACTTAATTGAACATAATTGACTAACAAATTAGACCATAAACCCATAACTGCTCATAGGTTCCGTTAGAAATCCAACCTGAGCCCACAGTATTTTATGAAAACGCTCCTAGGCTAATTTAACAAACTTGACTTGAATAAAAACATTCTAATATTTGGTTTGTGAAAGATATATTCACTGCACAATTGATTCTGTTATTAATAAGATTCCACTATTTAAAAAGATATACATAAAGTGTATAATTTTATATGCATAAATGCATATATATATAAAATATTTCTATAAGTGCAAATTTTGAAAACATATTTGATCTTTACATTAATACACACACACACACACACACACACACAAACACACACACACACACACACACACACACACACACACACACACACACACACGTTGGTTTTTGTGGTTTATGGGGACTCTCCATAGGCGTAATGGTTTTTATACTGAACAAACTGTGTGTGCTATTGCCCTACACCAACCCTACACCTAAACTTAGCCCTCACAGGAGACTTTGTGCATTTTTAGATTTTCAACACCATTTAGTATGTTTTTTAAGCCTTTTGAATTACGGGGACATATAGGCAGTGTCCTCATAAACCACCTTCATATTGTAATACCTCTGTCATACCCATGTCATTATACAAATTTGTGTCCTCATAAACTACATAAACACACACACACACACAAAGAGAGAGATTACATTTATATATCATATATATCAAATTTTTTACTTTATTGGGGAGTGAAGATGATCTCAGTATGCATCAGTATTGTTCAGATAGATTGGTGGAGAGGTGTGAGAGGAAATCACTGGTTATAAATGAAAAGAAGACAAAGGAAATGATCTTTGGACTTCCAGACAACATGCATCAAACAGGAGTGACTATACATAATACACGATTGAAATAGTGTCTGCATATAAATACTTGGGTGTCTATGTGGATGCTGCTTTATCATGGAGTGCACATATAGATTATGTTTGTTGTAAAGTACAACAGCGCATTTATTTTCTCAGGAGAATAAGATTTTTGGCGCAAACAAACAGATTTTGCTCATGTTTTTTCAATCTGTAATACAGAGTGTTGTACAATATGTGCTTGGTATAGCTGTCTCTCTGTTCAACTCAAAGCTCGACTGGCAAGACTGATATCTAACTGTTCAAAGATTGTGGGTCAAATGCTTGAGCCAAGTTTTCATGAGCTGCACAAGAATAAAATGTTGTCCCTGACAGGTAAAATTATGTCTGATTCTTCCCATATTCTGTATGAGGAATTTTGCCATCGAATAGAAGACTGAGAGTACCATATGCCAGAATGAACAGATTACGTAATCTTTAGTTCATCAGTCAGTAAAATTAATTCATCAGAATAGGGGGTCTAAGTAGGCAGCAAGATTCTGAGGAATGGAAGGTATTTAAGCTTTTTGCACTGCAGATGGATGTGTACCAATGTGTACTTTTGTGTGTATTTTATTGTGTAATGTGTACTGCTGTGAATTAATGTTAGACAGTAAGACAATTTTTTGGAAGAAATTCCAACAATAAAGTGAAAATTGAATTGAATTACATTTATTAATTTGTGATTCTGGCATATTTTATGTAATAGTATATACATTCAATCAAGAGTCATTTGATTTGAACAATGCAGATTTGAACTTAAAGTTTCCATAAAGTTGTCACATTTGTTTAAAATGTTGTAAATATATACAATTTATTAATCACTATATTTAGGCCTACAGAGTATTATAAAAAAATACAATATTTTCCCACTAAATGTGCTGAAAGGGTCTTTTAATGGTATATTTTATGTTTGTGCAGATTTGTAAAAGTGTTTTTAATTGTTTATAAATGTTCAAATGAACAATTTTTAATCTTTAAATTAATTTCATTTCTAAACATCTCAGCACATAGAGTTCAAATATAAATGTTGATTTATGTTTAATTTAAATGTTTTTATTTCAATAATTATTTATTGTAGTGTGGCATGGGCAAAAGCGTCTTAATTTCTACTACAGCAGATCCTCAGTAGGTTGTGTTGGCAGAAGCGCATTGTCCTCTGATTGGTCCGCTGCGCTGCGCGTGATTTCTTACGCATGTGCAGAGCGTTCGAAAAATATGGCGTCCTCCAGTGAGAGCTCAGAGAATAGGGAAAGTTTTCTGAGAAAGCGACGTGGCGATGCGCTTGTTTCAGACAGTCTTTCACACGACAGCTGCAGCAAGACAGTGCAAGACGAAGACCCGACCAAATATGACAAGAAAGTGGGCGTATCGTTACAAACTGGGACCTACTGGCTCACGCGCATCGTGCTGCTGCGAGCCATTGCTTTCATCTACTGTGAGTTTGACAGGTGGCAGCTCTACAGGATGCAGTTGCTAGGAGATCAGGCATCAGTTAGTTACAGTTACTAATCTGTGCAACAGAAACCTATAAATTTGCATTAGTGAATTGCCTGTACTGACACACATGGTGACAAACCACCAACTTTTAACCAATAAAACAATTTAAAAAATGTTTTTTGGGACATATTCAATTAGGATTTAGTAGTTTTAAGAAGCCACCAATAGAAGGTGACCAACAGCGTCCATTAGAGTTTCCATTAAAACCAATATAATTCCCATCATAATCAATATTTTGTGATGGTGTCTATTGTTTTTTTTCAGCAGGGATAACTCACCTTTGTGCTTGCCATGTGTGAAATCACCACTGTCTCTCGTTTTCTTTCTAGTTGTGGCTTTCACTGTCGCTTACAACCAGAACAAACAGCTCATTGGAGAGAAAGGGCTCATGCCTTGCAAGGACTACTTGAGGAGCGTCAAGCGTTATGTGGGTGGCAAGATTGGCTTTGCGGCCCTGGCGTACACTCCTACAGTCCTCTGGTTTATGGACTGGAATGACATGGATGCCAACCTGGATGGCATTGCTCTGGCGGGAATGGCTTTGTCAGGGTTTGTTTTAATCATGGGAAGTGCCAATATGATCATTATGGGAGTACTTTGGATCCTGTATCACTCTATTGTGAATGTCGGACAGCTTTGGTGAGCACACACACACACACACACACACACACATGCATTCATCTTTCTCATGTTAAAACTGTACAGTCTTATTATTGTAATAAAATTAGATTGAATTATGCCATTTTGTTGGAGAAAAATTGACTGTTTTTGTCACACCTACAACATTTCATTGACTTTTATGTAGAAGCCCATTCCCTCCACTTAAGAAAAAAGTTATGCTTCGGTAAATTATAATTATTACATGACATAAAAAGCCGAAATTATGTCATACTAAGTTTTAATTATGAGGTAAAATGTCAAAATGAAAACAATGAGATAAAAACTAATAATTATAACACAAAAGTGACTTAAAATGATGGCATACTAATTCATTGAGATAAACAAAAAATTGATATTGTGAATATAAAGTCACAACAATGACCACAAAATCTCATAATTTTAACTTTTTGTCACAATTTGACTTTTTATCTGAGTATGATTTAGTATGTCATTATGTTTGCAAATTTTTGTTTCTTAGTGTATCATATTTTTGACTTTGAATTTTTAAGTCACAATAATTATGACCTGGTATCTCATAATTTCAGCTTTTCAGGTGATAAATATGAATTTCACATCATAAATTTTTTTTTATCTCATAATTTTGACTTTTTATGTCATAATTATGCAATTTATGTAATATTTTTTTCTCATAATTATGATTTAGTATCTCAAATGTTTAATTTCTGGTTTAATAATTGAGTTAGTATCTCAAAATTTTGACTTTTTGTCATAAATGCATCGATCCGATACTCAATATCGGTATCGGCTCCGATACGGCATTTTCTGCGGATCGGGTATCGATCAGACGAGACCCGATCCAAATCCGATATTGTGCGTATAGTATTCTGTGTTATTGTTAAGCCCCACGAAAGGAACACAAACTTTGTAAAGCTCCATAAAGTTTTCGTGCACTATATTTCAAGTGTTCTGAAGCTGTTTCATAGTTAAATGTGAGGTACAGATGAATATTTAAGTCAAGTTGACGTAAACTCTCCGCTGTAGCTGTCTGTCATCCTCCATTCAGCGTTCAAACTGTGTGCGCTCAATAATTGAGATTTAAAACTATAAAAGAAAAGGCTCAAACTATTGCACAGATATAATACACTACACATCAATATCGTTTTCCTATGTGTTTTGAACTTTTCTATGCTGCGCTCTGTGACTCAAGAGCATCATCCTGCGCACGGGATGTGCATAAAGCTTTGTGCCGCTCTGTATTGGAGCCATACCCTTTCGTATTATAATACTTTTGCTCAATGAAAGATTATTAATAGACTGTCTTGTTCTGTCCTATCTATCATATGTTGCTGCTTTCATTACTGTGCTATACATTTAAAAGAAATAAATTAAAGATAATTTATAGTATATATTTATATAAATATATTTACTTGTTTTTCATGAATGTATTTTACAATACAAATAGCAATGTGTGACATTTTACCAGATTTAGTCCTACACTTATTAACTTTTATTTGTTCCCCACTAAATAATTTTGCTTCACTAAATGTTTAGAAAAAATGGTATCGTTGCATCCCTAAAAATTACAAGATGCACAATTTGTCTTTTCATCTCATAAATATGACTTATCTCACAATTTTGACTTTTTATGTCATAATTATCTCTTTATGGCATAGTATGTCATAACATTTACTTTTATAATTATGACCCGGTATCTGATAATTATGACTTTTAATCTCATAATTATGACTTAATATCTCATAATTTCGACACTTTGTCCTAATTTGACTTTATCTCATTATGACTTAGTATGTCATAATTATCTATGACTTGTCATAATTATGAGTTTTTATCTCATAAATATGATTTATAATTTCAATTTATGCCATAATTAGATTTTTTATCACTTTGACACAGTGCCATAACTTTTACTGTCTGTATGACTTACTGTGCCATAATTATAGCTTCTTATCTCATAAGTATGACTCAGTATCTCATAATTTCGACTTTATCTCATAATTGCGATTTACCAAAGCTAGTTTTTTTCTTGCGTAGCGAGAATGGGTTTCCCTACTTTTAAATGATGAAAATGAGTTTAATCTCATATATTTCTCTGTTTCCTTTTATCCAGGTACTCCTTTGGTGAGTAATCATCTCTCACATTGAAATTTGTAAAATAAAGTTATGCACTTTTTGTTTTCTAGTAGCAACATTCTCATAGATGCCAGTTTTAAATGAATCATGGCAACAGAAGAATAAATCAGGGCCTCTTCTCTCAGAATTCCCTTCAGTGTTTAGATTTCTGGTTTGGGATCTCCACGAGTGTGACCGATAGAGGCTTTGAAGCCAAATTGGTTCGGTAAAATGTCTACTGCGCCAAGTCACAGTGGGGAGATGAGCATTTGTGCTGGCTGATTCATCTGAACTCTTACCCCAGCGTTTTACCTCATCCCACTAACCACATCTGTGATCGTTCCATCCCACCAAAATCCAAATTCTCCAGATAAACAAGAAAGCCACAAATGGGCTCAATTGGCCAATCAGGATTTAATTTAAGCCTATTGTTTAATGGAAGACAAGAACATGTTTTTTTTATTTATATTTGAATATTTCTTTTGTGTTTTACACCAGTTTTGTCATTTAAAGCCTTTCCTGGTTTTAAGGATCAATCCAAGTGCATGTAACAGTGTAATGCCATGTAATGGATTTCAGATGATTATAAATCTTTTTCCATTTTAAAAAGTATTCATACTAGGGATGTAAAACTACAATGCTATGGATCAATGCATCGATCAAATGACCAACATTATGATGCTCTGACTGAATGTGTAAAAATCTATTTTTTTTCACCTCGTTTTTGTTGCTTATGTCTTAAGGTTTGCACATTTTCGAGAAAACAGAAAGACTCTCTTGACTCTTATATAGATTTATTATATTATATTAAATATATTATAATTTTTAAAACTAAAGTGCTTTTTGTTGTTGTTGTGGATTCTATGGAAACCTGTTTACTCCATGGAATAAAAAAATGCAAAATGTAATTGCAGACCTTTTTTTTCTCGCAATGTTGCGATTATCTCACAATTTAGGCTTTTTTTCTTGCAAGATACAAATTTGCAATTCTAAAACAAATTATTCAATAAAAGTCACATGTGCATAGAAAGTCAGAATTAGGCAAAAAGGGAAAAATTGTGAGAAAATCCCAACATTGTGGAAAAAAGGCAAAATTGTGAGAGATAATTGCAAGACGACAATTTTTTTTTTACTTTTTTCTTTCTGTATATTTCAGATTTTATTTAATTTTTTTGTCTCACAATTCTGCCTTTTCCCCTTATAATTCTGGAGGTAAAAGGAATACGCTGCAATTACTTTTTTATTAGTTAATCTCATGGCAGAAACAATCCCAATTCGGATTCAGGATTTGCAGTTTTCAAAGATTCAATTAAATGTTCATGTTATATTTCGGTTGCATTTGTGGATTAATACAAAAGTAACAGGTTCTGTAAAATAAGCACACGATAACATAAAATCAATATATTGATCACAGACTCCTGAATCTTGTTTAAATCATAATCTTATCGTGGCGTGGTTTGAGGTATTGGCAAATATCGTTATGCACACATCAATATCTGATGCACACCTCTAATAGGACATTCAATGTACAATTACATTTTTTTATGAACAGTACCTTGAGTGTGAGTGTTAAATTGGTAATCTGTTTTAATGTTTTTTGGATATGAGTGCCATGCAAAAACTTCTCCAGTTCAGTTAGCAGTAAACTAAATTAAGTGCAAAGAGAACATGGTGGCGTCTCAAATATGCAGAATCTTCTGTTCTTCTCCCAAGACTCAAATGCAATCAGCGGTGCTGCAGATGTAATGAATTATTCAGTCCCAAACCAAATAATTGTGCCTAGAAATCTGATTAGGGGGTTTAAAAATAGCAACGAGATACTGGAGCGCTTCTCTCACCCATCTCCTGTGTGTATGATAATTTGTAGAGATAAATGTGAGCACCTCCAACCTCTGTCACGCTCCAAACGCTCATTTCTGCCCACTTTCCAGTGTGTGCCTCACACAAACCACCTACAGGCTTTACACGAGTAAACACAGCGCTGCGACGCTCTAAAGGCCATTTCTTTCCCAGAGAGACTTGAGGGTGAAATCACAGCGTTTGTGCCATAAATTCTGCATAGAAGCCGGTTGCAAGTGGTTATTGCTGAACATTTTGATTGCATCTGAGTGATTCAGTGCGCTTGAGGTCAGATGAAATCTGCTAGTATGTAAACGCTTGATTCTCTGTGTAAAGCAAAGCGATGCGGTGATTCTTGATTCTCTGTGTACATTAATACCAGTGTTCTGCGGCTCTCAGGATTTTGCATGGATTGACTCCCTGAGGAGGAGTGTAGATGGCAGTCATTTAGAGATTCGAAGCACATTCTCTTTGCTTTAAAGCAGCCCAGCGGCAGGTTAAAACACACATGGGTGGTGTTGAATGCCAAGTTAAATAAAAAAGAGAATATTTGATTATTTGATAACCTGTTTTAAAGGCCTGTTCACATCAAAAACAATAAGTTTTAATAATAATTTTAATTAGAAGTCCACAGCACTGTAAAAAAAAAAAGTTGAGCCAACTTAAAATTTTAAGGCAACCAGCTTCAGCAGATTTTTGAGTTTTCTCAGCTTGTTGTTTTAAGTTTATACAACAAAAAGTTGAGAATCTCCTACAAAAATAAGTTGAGAGAACTCAAAAATCTGCTGAAGCTGGTTGCCTTAAAATTTTAAGTTGGCTCAACTTTTCTTTTTTCTTTTTTACAGCTGATGAAAGATTAAAACATTGACAGCAAATGTTAAAGTCTTAGTAATTTTTATTAGTTTTTGTTAATATTTTGAATGATTTAAAAAAAACAACAAATTCTGTTTTAATTTTAATTTGAAAGTTTTAGTAGTTTTGTTTTGTTTTTGTAATTTATATTAGATTTTGTTAGCATTTTAAATTAGATTTTTATTTAAAATGTTTCATTTTAATTTTAGTTAAAGTTTCATATAGTTTTTACTAGTTTTTGTTAATTTTGATTAAGATTTTTTTATACGTTCTGTTTTAATTTTAAAGTTAGTAATTTAGTTTTGTCATTTTTATTAGTTTTGTTAGCATTTTAAATTAGATTTTATTTATATATTTTCTGTTTCATTTGAATTTTAGTTAAAGTTTCATATAGTTTTTACTAGTTTTTGTTAATTTTGAATAAGATTTTTTTATACGTTCTGTTTTAATTTTAATTTTAAAGTTAGTAATTTAGTGGTTTTGTCATTTTTATTAGTTTTGTTAATATTGATTTAGTTTTTATATTGCCTTTTTTATTTTAATTTTAAAGTTGTAGTAATTTTGTCATTTTTTAAATAAACATTTGTCAATATTTTAAATCAGATTAAATTTTTTACATTTTCTGTTTTAATTTTAATTTTAAAGTCTATGGCTTTACTAACTTTTAGGTTATTTAGTTTTAGTTATTTTACTTAAAATAAACGTGAAGTGCTCTGCTGTATGTATAATAAGTTTATTTTTTCGATGTTTTATTTCGGTTAATGTTTATTTTACTTGAAATAATGAATTTTTTTTTGTTGTTCTACTTTTAGTTTTAGTTAGCAATCATTGTTGCAAGTTTTCTTTTTGTAAAGATATAAAATGGGTATTTTCTTTGGGACCCGCTCTCTGGTCCAGTAAAATGGCCAAATCAAAAACATCCAAATGCATCCCATTACTGATATACATCTGCTGACAATCAGGGATTGATGAAAAAACATTCTGAACCCTCTCTGACTAACAAATCTCATAACCGGAGACTGAAATCCTAGAATATTACAGATTTATTAGAATCAAACGTGGAGAATTAAGATACGACAGCATGTGGAATCATTCAGATTTCATAAGCAGCTCTTTTGTACTGTTTTGATTCTCATGCTGGTTTTGTTTTTCTGCAATAACATTAATTTTCCACTCGTAGAGATGTGTTTCGTCACAGTTTGTGTGTTTGTGTGAGTGCAGGTTGGGAAAGCCAGCTTCTGGAAACCGGTTTCTTGGGGATCTTCCTGTGTCCGCTGTGGAGTCTGTGTCCGCAGCCGCGCCGCTGCCCGCCGTCGCTCATCTCCACCTGGACCTTCCGCTGGCTCATAGTTCGCATCATGCTGGGTGCGGTCAGTACACTTACATGCACATTCATGCCTTTCCCTGCCCGCCTCCAGTCATATATGTCACAGGACGAAGGAAAAGTACATGTGCGCTGCTAATGCTCACATTAAACGCCGTCAGACGACTTCTGTCTGGATTTTTTATGGCTTGTGTGACTGGCCCATAACTATTGTCTGCCAAAGTACGGAGGTTGCCATGTAGATGAAAATGTTTTTCCAATTAGCGCCATAAATGAGGAGGAATGGGGTAGGCGAGCTGCACGTTCGGTTAAAGCAGGCCAAGAATATAATTGCCTTTAAGTGCTTACAACTGTAAAAACCCTGCAGCCGTTTCCCCTCAAACACACTAGGAATAAAAACGCCTCGCGGACTGAGAAACGAACAAGCTGCTTTTAATAGCAGGGTAATGATTATCACTCATTCGAGGTGTCTCCTCAGATTTCTCTGCGTTTATTGAGCGTTGATGGAAATGAAGGAGTATGATTTAGGTCCTGTGAGATTTCCGTTTGGTTTGCAATGAAGTCATTAAAACTGATTGGGGTGGTCAGTGTTGTTTGCCAATTAGCAAGACGTTAACTGATGAATGTGACGTGGATTTAAGCTAGTTTATTTACAATATGCAGGCTTTAACGGGAGGTTTTTATGGAAGCTTGTTTCCACCATGGGTTAAAAAAGGTAACTGGTAATTACATCTTTTTATCTCACAATTCTGACTTTTGTCTTGCAATTTTATTTCTCACAATTCAGAATTTTTTGTCAGAATTGCAACTTAAAAATTCAGTTCTGAGAAGATAAGGCATAATTCTAAGATATTTTTTTATTTCATGGCAGAATCAAAAACTCGGAATTGTGAGAAAAAGCTATTCTGAGAATACTGAGTTTATTTCTCACTTTTTAAAATATTTTTATGTTTGTATCTTGCAATTGTGCCTTGGAATAGGAGTTTATATCTTATAATTCTGCCCTTTTTTTTTTATTTCTTACAAGACTAAGTTTATTTCTCACAATTCTGTTTCTCACAACTTTCTAATATTTTTTTTCTTTTAGAAATTTTAAGTTTATTTTATTTATTTATTTTTTATTTGTTGAAATTTGTTGTTTATTTGTTGAAATTCTGAGTTTTTTTTCTCAGGATTGTGAGTTTATATCACAATTTTAAGTTTATATTTTGTATTTCAGAATTGCAAGAAAAAAATATATAAATTCACATTTTAAAAAAAGGCTTTCAAATGTTTTTGCTGTAGGTCCAGTGTTATTTTAGTATTATTGATGTACTATGATAGTTTTTATTTCTATTTTGAATTATATTTTATTATTATATTTTCTGTTTTTATTTTAATTTCAAAGTTTTACTTTTTTTTTTTTACTTTTTTTTTATTATTTATATCATCTTTTTTAAAACGTCTGTGTAGTTCTTATTAATATCTATTAATTAGTTTATTTAGTTTTAGTTTTTTTTGGTACTTTGAGTTATGAGAAATGTTGCCTTGGCAACTAGCTGAAATAAAATAAGTATTTATTTTTTATTTTTTATGTAGGTAAAGTTTATTTTATTTCAGGTAATACCAATATTTCTCTAATGGTTTTAGTTTTAGTTACCTATAATAACCCTGTCTTGTGGTTGCTGGATCCTCTTTCTTAACTTCCACACATCTGTGGAGGTCTGTTACACAAGCGCAGGCCTTAATTCACCAAGTGTTTGCTTCTTGCTGTTTTAACAGTGCAATTAAATCAAAACTGTTGTGGCAAAACATTCATTAGCACCAGTGCTTCGCAGTAATTTGCTGTGCTCGCCAAATGACCAGAGCGCTGTTTAGCATTTCACAAGATGTTCTCTCTTCCGAGAAGCAGTGAAGGAAACGCCAGCTGTTTGTGAATGTAGTGGACTCAAGGCCTGAGCTGGAATCAGTGGCCAAGTTGTCGTTCACCATCGTTTCTTTTCTTCTTTTTTTCCACTTCTCAGCAAGGGAGGTTTTTCAGCACACATCAAAGCACCTCTCCAAACCCTTCAGACTCCAGGCTTGGGTTTCCGACTGGATTCGCGGTTCACATGATTCCCTGGGCTCCACACGTTTATTATCTGTTGGAGGGTTGTTTCTGATGTCTGGCGTTTGTCGGGAATCTTTCACTTAGCGACTGAAGTTCACACATTCCATCAGGAGTCAGAGCGCTCGTGTTGGAAATGTTCTCAATCGTCCCGTCCATCTGTTCATATTCATTTGTCGTCTGCCTTCAAGATTTATCTGTAGTTTGCAGCCGTTGCTTAAAAAGTCATTAAATAAATAAGATTGTTAAAACAGACTAGATCAAGAAAAAGAGTCCAGATAATCTCGAGCAGATCAGGAGAACAGGATTAGATATCTGATGCCTATCTCCAAGTACTCCAGAGTTGCCTTTAGATTTAATTAAATCTTCTGAAATCAATTTAATTACATTTTATTTAATTTAATAATTACATTTTTGGAATGCTGTATCAGGCTGTTTAATGTAAGACAGTGTGTGAATTATGCAGTTATTTTCAGAGTGGGTGAACTTTTATAGAAATTTCATTAGGAACATTTCTGGAGTTGCTTAAGTTTATCTCGCTCAACCTCATATTGTCTTTTGGCACCACTAGCATCCATAATTAGACAAATTATTTGTGTTTTTATATGATCTTAAAGGTACAGTTCATCAAAAAATTTATATTGTCATTTACTCATGTCATTGCAAACCTGTTTAACTTTCTTTAACAACACAAAAGAAGAGTTTTTTTGCATACAGTTGTGTACAAACAGTTTTGGGGACCATTGACTGTCATTGTATGTTATTTTATTTGTTAGTTTTTATTAATGATTTGAATCGGTTTTTATTTTAATGTTTTCTTTTTAGTTAAAGGTTTAGTCATTTGTAGTGGTTTTTTTTCCCTTTAATTTTTTTCGGTATCGGGCCCGATACTGAGCTCCTGTACTCGTTAAAATGCCCCGATACCAAACGCCGATACCACACAGCATGTGATAAGTGCCATATTCAGACAAAGAAATACAGACAACAGAACAACAGACAGCAGAATGGAGTTTTAAAAATGTACAAATGCAATGAAAATATCGGTACCCGGTATTGGCAAGTACCAAAAATAAAAATATCGGTATCGGGCGAGTACGGGAAAAAGTGGTATCGGTGCATCCCTATTATATATACAGTATGTGTGTGTGTGTATGTTTTATATATTTTGTATTCATTTTGATTTAAATTTGAGTTATTTTAGTAAATCAAGTTAAAATCAAAATCAAAATGTTGGTTTTGCGAACTGAAATTTATTTATTTTATAATATAATTTATTATATTTCCATTTTTATTAAAAAATTTTGTTTCAGTTTTAGTTAACAATAAATTATGACAGTGCTTAAGTTTTGATGTTTTTTGTTTTTGATTATTGGCATTAATGAATAAAATATACTACAGTAAAATAGGTTGTGAATGTGGTTTCACATTTTAAGATTTGTACTGTTTAGTCTTTGTAGATCTCGCTATTAAAACTGACTTTATCCAAGCCACTACATTTGTTAAAGTCCATTAAAGCAAGCATTCATAAACCAGTTTTCCCCACATTTATTCTTTAGTCACTTAATCAGATTGCATTATTGCCTGGGCAGCTCAGTTAACATTTTGAATTTCTCTTAATTGTTAGATTAATCTCAAATTCTTAGTGCATATAGATATTTTGTTGTGTTATTTATATATTTTTTGAATGTTTATGAATGACAGACATATGTTATCATACATATGTTGCAACTTATAGTTATTTATTCTGACTTATGATACTGGAGAATTCAAATATGCTTTGGGGTTTCAAATGTGTTGTTTATTTCCATGCATTTACCATGTTTTTCTGGTCTGTAGAGGTCTTGACATTTCCAGCCTTAATAGTCTAAGTCTGTAATTGTCCAGATCTAGTTTTATAAGTTTTAAATGCAGTTGGTTATTATTTTTCATGCACGGATTACATAAAACAGTGCACTGCGTTCAGTTTGTGTGCAGATTCAGAAAGAGACATTCTGCTTTGCTTTAGTCTACCTGAGTGCCCCCTGTTTTCATGCACATTTCTCCTGTTTCAGACGCTCTGTGTGTGTGTGTGTGTGTTTGACATTTCCTCTTTTGGATGGTTGGCAAGAGTTTTTGGCGTTCCTTACGGTTGTGTCAAGAATGGGCAGCAGAAACTCTCCTTGGCCTTTTTATCTTCTGTCAGCTAAACTTTTATAGAAGTGAATTGCAGCGAACAGAATTTAATGAGGTTTTAATTCAGCTGCAAGCAAGCGCCCATCTGATAGTGTGGAAGTAACGTCTGGTCAAACGCACCTGTGTGCTTTTACAGTAATAGCGTACTTGCAAACTGACACTAATTACCTGAAATTAAATTTAGATTATTTGGTCAAAATTGAAATGAGGAGAAATTGCCCTTGTGTTACCTGCTGTATGATCATTTCTATGCTGCTGTAGAGTTAGATGCTGTTGTTTTATAGTAGGATTTGAAGAACTGACTGCTGTACAAAACATATTCTTGAATAGCGATGCAAGACCTTTGCTACAGAAACATTTTGTCTGTTAATTAGTGGAGGTAACTTATTTTATTTAAATAGTTTTATTTTTTTGCTTGAATATTTTTTGCAGTGATGCTTTGAAGAGGATGAATTTGGAGACAAAATGTCTTTTTAATGTTGAGCCAATGATAAAACATTGAAATTCAAGAGATATTTAGAAATCAATTTTCTTATTCATCTTGTTATTTTAAATGAAATTTTGCATAGATACAGTTAATATATTTCAATATTTAGTTTTAATATAATTTTTGCATTTAAAAATTTGCATTTTTTCATTGATATGTTTATTATTGAAATGTTGTTGTTATATGCATGTCAATTTTATTTAATTTCTTTATTTTCTTAAATATGTGGGTAGATAGTATTTATAGAGTTGTAACTTTTTAGTTTTAGTTACTTTTTCTTATTTGTAAGTCGCTTTGGACAAAAGCGTCTGCTAAATGACTAAAGTAAAGTAAAGTAAAGTAAGTAAAGTAAAAAATATTTAGGCCTAAATTTAAGAGTGATGTTTTTTAATGCATTTATATTATCTATTTATTTATGTATTTGAATAGAATATAATTGAATGTCTACTTAATGTAATTTTTACACTCAAAAAATATTTAGGCCTAAATGTAAGATTTATGCATTTGAATTGAATAAAACATTTTCCATCCATTCGGATTAATAAACATTAATACATTTTATTATTTATTAATAAACTTAATGTGATGCATTTTTGTCAGTAATACATAAATAAAACAGGTCACATTTCTGCACATAAATACATAGTTTATTATTTGCAATATTATAACTATATGCATCTGCTTTATTTAAATATTCATCATTTGAATTGCTTAGAATCAGCATAAACCGGTTAATTGTGGCGTCAATAAAATGTATTCATTTAAAAATGTATGCACATGGTTAAAACGTGGTGATTTAAGACTGAAACAAATGGGATTTCTTGACAAATATGCATCACATTTATCACAAGTTTATACGTTTTTAAAAAAATCTAAATGAAATACAGTATGCAGTTCAAATGCATGCATATTAGTTGAGAAAGTGAATGCTGATGTTGTGTAAATGCCTGAAAATGTAGTTTTTTATTCCTTTTAACAGAAAATGTGTTTATGTTTAGCCTCAGTTATAGAGTCATGTGAATTATTTGAGTCAGAAACAGCAGTTTGAAAGCCAAAGTGACTCTTACAGATGGGAATAAACACCTGATTCCCTTATGATTTGGATCTATTTGCCGTTATTTTAATCAAGTTTATTTGTAATTTAGTCAAATAAGTAAATGGCATGTAAGATGTGAATAGCGGTCATTAAAGCAGTGTGACGGCGGAGCTCCAGTTGGACGTCGGACGCTCTTAATGCTGGCTTTATTTATTGGCCAGCTGATAGGTGGGTTGAGGGTGGGAGTCATTTTCACATTAGTGCAATCGCATTTTAGGGAGCGAATACTCATTCCAAGGTTCCTTATTACATTATCCTTAATGTCATAAATGCAAGAATGCACTTGATAAGCAGCGAAAGTTACTGATGCAGTCGTTTCTCCTCCTGGGATGTGAGCGCTTGTCTCTGGAGAATGATCTGACTGTTTCTGTGTGGATCCTGTACTGAGCCTCGGTCTGTTGAGACTTAACATGTAGCTGGCTTTCCTGGTTGATTTAGTGCAGAGAGATCCAGATCACCTCGGGTTCAGAAACACAGCTGTCAGGAGTTAAAATGTTTAAAATCTGCCACCAGTAATGCATCTGATGGGGAGAGGAAGCTCTTCTCTGTTTGCCTCTGCATATATGATGTAGCTCTTAAAGGGACAGTTCAGACAAAAAAAAAAAAAAAGTCTGTTAAAGCTGATGCACACAATCTATTACAGGCTTTCTGTCTCTGATTAATAGTTCAGAGTTAGTTTTTTTTAAGTAAAAGCTCTTTTAGTGTAATTGCACAAATGGAGCTTCATTTGTCTTTTCTATGTCCAATCTTTACTGATTTTTATCAAGTAAACTTCAGAATAACTAGTAATATTTCCAGATGAGCACTTACTGGACTGAAGCAGCTCGGCTTTACTTGATTCTCCATCAGTGGTTTTTTTTGAAAAATCAGTGTGTCTCAAATCTGATCATCAGGATCTTTTGAGGAGCGTTTGTTTCCAGAAGCTTTACTTTCAGTGTTCCTCAGCGGAGGAATGATCTTCACAAACCTCCAGAACATCTCACGTCTTCTGAGGAGCGTTTATTTCTTCATCTCTCAATCAGCATTGGATTGCATTGTATGTTTGGATCATTTCAATCTCATCTTACTGAGACATATTATTGGAAATACAGAGCGAAGACTTGAGATGTTTTATCGTTTTATGTCAGTATCTGCTGTACTGTTATGAAGATCTCACTGATTTACATTACAAGCATCAGAATTTCATTATATAAATATCAGCATTTGCAACAAATTGCATATTTTTGCTAACATTGAGTCTCTGAATAACATTTATTTTGAAAAATTTAAATTTGTGAAATTCAAAAAAAAAAAAAAAGAACTTTTCCTTTATTTATTAATAAAAAAAAAAGAAGCTTTTGTTTAAATGGTTCCATTACAAAATATTTTTCTGCATATTTCATTTTATGTCAAGCTCTAAAGCAAGTTGTTATTGTAGCTCTGATAGACCATGAACAATCATTTGAACATTATATAGAAAATATAATGTTCAAATGATTGTTCATGGTCTATCAGAGGAGCAAGTAACTGTCAATTTTCACTTTTCTAATGAAAAAGGGTTGTTTCAAATTCATTCGTTGTATTGCACAAAAATATAGCATAGTTCATTACAGTTAGATGCTTTTTATAAACTGAAATGTTACAGTGTATAAATGCCATTTAAGCAAAATATCATTGATTGCTGTGTCTTTGAAATATTATTACCGATTGCAACGTCCTTATTTCCATATTTCTCTCCGTCTGAACAGGGTTTGATCAAGATCAGAGGTGACCGCTGTTGGAGGGAGCTCACCTGCATGGACTACCATTACGAGGTGTGAGTCTGGTCTTCCTTTCTGTTTTGTGAAGGTTTAGTTGATTCATATATTGGTCAAAGCTTCTTCCATAGCAGAACTTTAGGTTAAGCTCTTTATAAACCCCCAGTGCATGAACTACATGTGAGGTGTAATAATATCGAGTGCATTTCTCAGAATGTAGCAACAGAAAGTTTGGCTTATGTCACTCTTCCAGCCTTGTGGTCTTATTTTGGGCCACTGAGCAAAAAGAATCTTTAATGTCAAAATATACTGAAATGGTAACACTGGTGCGGTCATTTGGTTTTAGAGCTTACAAAAGAAGGTAAACGGAGATCTTGTGTGTGTAGTCAAGGGATTTCCAATGATTGTAGCGTAAACAAAACCCTGGAAGGTCCAACGCTTGGTGAGTCACGGAGAGTAAGATTTTGTGGAAGAGAAAAGCACTATTAATAAGATGTCATATGATATCTGGGCTGAATGAAGCACGAGGGAAATTCAGGAGGAAAAGCTGATGGATTCCGCACCTGCAGCTCAGGAGAAGATTTGCTTTCCAGCAAGACGATGCTCCCAAACATGAAGCCAAAACGGCACAGGAATGACTTCAAAACAACAATATCATTGTCCTGGAAGAGCAACGTCAGACCTCAATCATCTGAGGATTCATGGGAGGACGTGGAAGAAAGCTTGTCACTCACGATCAGCATGTTACCTGACTGAAGTAATGAAGAATGAGGGGAAAAAATTGCAGTATTAGATCAATTTTATTATAGTTAACTATTAAACTAATATATATAAACATTTATGGTAACTG
Organism: Barbus barbus; assembly: GCF_936440315.1. Classification (NCBI taxonomy): domain Eukaryota; kingdom Metazoa; phylum Chordata; class Actinopteri; order Cypriniformes; family Cyprinidae; genus Barbus; species Barbus barbus. Next base: position 2,046,163 of record NC_136716.1, on the reverse strand, counting down.
ATATAAAAAGAAAACTGTAATACTTTTCAATAGAATTCCATTGGTTAATAATAGTTGACTACATAAACTAACAGTGAAAAATATTTCTAAAGCATTTATTAATCTAAATTCATTTTAATTTCAACATTTACCAAATGCATTATTAAAATAAAAAGTTGTATCTGTTTTTTTTTTAATCGACTGGTGCTAATATGAGCTAACATTGAACATTTATTATGTTTTTATTAGTGCTGTCAATCGATTAATCGCGATTAATCGCATCCAAAATAAACGTTTTTGTTTACGTAATATATGTATGTTTAGTGTTTAAGTATTCAAATTGCTGTGTATAAATACACACACATACAGTATATATTTAGAAAATATTTACATGTATATACATTTATATATGTTTATTTATATAAACAAAAACTTTTAGTTTGATTAATCGCGATTAATCATTTGACAGCACTAGTTTTATTAACCAACGTTAACAAATATAAATTCTATAACAAATACAATGCTTGTTATGTCATGTTAGTTAATGCATTAACTGTTGTTAACTAATTTGACCTTATTTTAAAGTGTTACAATAAAATAAAAAAATCTTTTTCAACAATTCTCATTTTCATTTAGTTCAACTTGATGTACTAAAATAACTAAAAATGAAATAAAAAATTAACAAGCACTAAAAGAATACATAAAACTGACACAAATTACTCAAACCTTAACTGAAATGGAAAATATAAAGATAAGAATTAATTAAAAATATGAATAAAAACTAACAAAGTACTAAACCAAAAAAAAAAAATAGTTTTTCTTCCTTAGTATTTTAGTCTTGTTTTCCAGTACAAATATCTAAATAACCTTGAATCAAAATACATTTACTTGAGAAGTTAAATGATTTAAGATATTAGGTCTTGTTTTCTGAAAAATATCAAATTAAATGGTTTACTTTTCTGACCCCATTGGCAGAGATTTTTTCTTGTTTTTAAGCAAAAATCCACTTAATTTTTATATGTTTTTCCAGAAAAAAACCTTAACTTTTAAGTAATTTAATACCTAATTAATTACCTTCTTAAGACATTTTGCTTCTCAAGTAAACTTTGATTTAAGAATGTTTAGATATTTGTATTGTACAGTGATACTAAGATTTTATTGATATCAAAAACCAAAGGTTAAAGCAAAAAACATTAGCATTGCTATCATAAATAACATCACCTAGTTTTGTTGCTTGGGTAAATTGTGTTAAGGACGTTCAGTGTAATTAGGATCTCGGCTGACCACAATTGCCTGTGTTTCTTGGAGGATGTTGCATAAGACAGCGTTGGGTGTCTCATATTTTTGGACAGCGCTTGCATGAAGATAACAGCATGAGATGTGGCTCGGTCTGAATGAGTGTGGCTGTAGTGGTGGTCTTATAAAAGCAGTGAATTGTTCATGATGGACAATAAGTACGTGTCTAAACAGTACAATAAAACCTTTATTTCAGTATAATTAGGGAAATCCTGTACAGCAAGCACTATATGCTCATATGTGAATTGGGTGTGTGTGACATTCCCGGTCAGCGGAGGTTAATGGCGGTCAGAGAGCGTGTGTCCACCTCACATGCCTCAAGGATAATTAAGGTCTTATTCCTGAGGGGGTTTTTCCCTACTGTTGATTTTAATGCTCAGCTGAATTTTGCTTTTATCAATGGCTTGCCGTCCATAAGTGGATTAAACCTAAGCACTTAATGGAGGAGGTTTTCCTGGTTTTACCTTCTAGTGCCACGCTGCAATCAGCAGACCGATTCTGCCAATGCCATCCTTTTAATGAAATAATGACCCTCATGTAAATCCAAACCTTTGACCTTTTGTCAAACAGAAGACAAGTCAGTGGTGCCCAATATTATTGTTGAAAGTTTCAGATTATAGACAAAAAATAATAATCAAAACATGTTTTTTGTGTGTGTTTTGATTACATTAACAATTGCAAAAACTTTTCATATAATTTTTTATAAAATGTTTTGTTTGCATATGAAAATGCACTAGAAAACAAGACAAATACTCATTGTGTGCTCCCTAGACATTTAGAGAACATATTGATGCAAATAAATATGCACAACTTTGCATCATTTTTCAGAACATAAATCTGAACATTGGAAAAAGCCAAATTTCACTTGTAGTGTTTATTTTATTGCACTTCATCTATTTGCGACTGTAGATTTCTATAGCAATCCATATCTTTAATGATCCCAAATGAATTTGTTTCTCCACTACAGCATCACTTACATATATGCCAAATTTGACAGTTTTATTCTTAAGATTTTTATAGAAGGGATTTCTCTTTTTTTCACTTCATAAATGAGAAAATAGCCAGAAAAATTAGGAATGAAATGTTGTATAAAACCAGGTGAATGTTATAGGAACAAACCCCTCAGTAAAAACCTTCAGAATATAGATAGGAATGAAACGGCTAGGTTTAGTGCATGGAAGTGCTGCTAAAGTGGAGAAACAAACTCATTTGGGAAAATGGCAATTAAGTAAAGTGCAATAAAATAAACACTTAAAAGGGTATTTTGGATGTTTTCCTTCCACTAGTCTGAAACAACACTTTATGAAAGCCAAAAAGCCCAAAATCACAAAATTAACGAATGCCTGTAGTGTCTTAATCACTCTTAATTCACTCTTGCACAAATGTCCTAAATTGGAGCAGAAAGTCTTCAATTCATAAAGTTATGGCATTTAATGTTGCATCCACAAAAAAATAAATACTATTCCACAGTTTTCCAACACAAATATCTAAACATCTTTAAATCAAGGTTTACTTAAGATGCAAAATGACACGATATTAAGTCTTTTTTTCTGATAAATTAAAGTGAAGTGAGTTTATGCTTGTGAAAGAAGAGTATCTGTCAGTGTTATGTGAAAACATGTTTTCCCTTTGAATTAATTTTAGTTTTCTGACCGCGTTGGCAGATATTTGTTCTTATTTTAAATTTAAATTCATTTTGATTTGAACAATTTGTACGAAACCAAGTCTTCTGGTGTCGTTTAACTTACATTTATGCTGATTTAAGAATCTTTTGATAAAAAAAGACAAAAATACTTTGAGGTGAACTGTCCCTTTAAATGCCTTGCTCAAGGCAGGATTTGAACCTGCAACCTTTTTTTGGTTACCAGCCCAGATCTGTAACCACTAGCTAAACCACCCACGTCACTATCTTTAGATGTGGCTTTAACTTGTACTTGAGCAGCTCTACAATAGACAGGATTAGGAAGAGCCGCACGTTTTCTTCGTCTAGTTCTGAAGAATTCACTTTTTGTTTTCCCCTGTGAAGCTTCGTTAGCGTCTTGAGTTTGATTACGCTGAGGGCAAAGGCAGAGGTTTTGGAAGAGCGTTTGGTGCTCTATTTACTATCCCCTCACCATGGAAAAATGAAAACAGAACATGTATCATTTCCAGATTGAAGTGGAGTCATTGCAACGGTTTGAAAATGACTTTCTCGCTTGGTCCCTTTTTCCCAAAACACACCGAAAAACACTGTAAGGCAGCAGAACACAACCGTGAATCAGTGGAAGCCAAACCGTGTGTGTGTATGTGTGTGTAGATTTCTTCTTGTGTGTGTTTTGAAGGTCAGTAGAAACAATAAAACTCCTATCAGTCTGAATCATGTGACGTATATTATTCCATTACTGGACATATATTATCATGACTTGCCAATTCCCTGATTGAGTCTGTCTGTCTGTCTATTTCTGTTTGTCTGTCTGTCTGTACACACACATTTATATATATATATATTAGGGGTGTAACGGTACACAAACATGACAGTTCGGAACGTACCTCAGTTTTGACACAGTTCAGGATGGTTTCGGTACAGCAGGAGGAATATATATATATATATATATATATCTAGCCCTTTTACATTACTATAAGGTTACAATTAACAACACAACCCAAACTTAACTTCAGTTACTATTTATTTTTGACTATAATAAACAACACTCAAATTAGATTTGTATGCAAACATGTAAATTACACATAATGCAGTTTTTAAATTAACTTATCATTTAAACAAATTCTGTTTGTTGTTGAAATACAATCGTTTACACGGTGGCTGTCATAACTTGTTTCATAAAAGATTTATTTAAACATACATTAAGAAATCATATATAAATATGTACAAGTATATAGTCTAATATAATATTTCTCAAAATGCTCTTAATTTCTCTAGCAAATAACGAGCTGTGGACACTGATGACTTGCCTGAGTTAAATGAAATGCTATGTGACGTTTTGTTTACAAGCTGTTTTAATGGCGTCTTTCTGCAGTTGAAACACTAATTGAGCGATTATGTGAGATGTTCATTCATGTTTATTTCACGTTAAAACTAGTAGTAGGAAGGGATGATGATGCCGTTAGAACTGAGGGGTTTATACAGCAATCTGTCGCACCACATCAAAAAGAGCGTCATAACGGCATTTATTGTTTGAATTTCCTGAAAAAATGTCATGATTTGTTCGATGCGTACTTAACCAAAAGAACTGTAGTGAACATTTTCAGTACGAATACATATACCGTTACATATGTGTATGTATGTATATGCCTTAAAAAAAAAATTACTAAATGTAATGTGTATGTATGTATATAGTAAGTGTATGTATAGTTTTTAAATGCATATGTTCATACAAAAAGTGACACGTTTGTGTTCCTCATTGTTTTTGTGTGGCCCGTGGCGCTGGTTTGTGGTGGTGTTTCGGCTTAAAAATAACGAGTCTTAAAATGCTAATGTATCAAACACGCACAGGAATTTAACGGTTGACTTGAGTTTACAGTGTATGGAACTAATTTGCGCTCCTGTTTTAGGGCTACAGCCGAACAGTGTAATAAGCTTGAGGATTTATGTCCATATGAAACCAGGCTGCTCCCTAATTACAACACAACTGCTTATTCAATCATAACTTTTCACATTAACTGTAGTTGTGGCGATCAGCCAGCATGTGTATGAATGCATGCACAAGAGTCTAGATAATGAATCTGTTTTGGTGGCATCCTCACAGCAGCTTTCAGGCGTATGGATTGTGCATTGCTCTTTCTTCTTTAACCTTGGTTGCTCAACCAGACCTCCTCCCTGGCTCGTGTCCCATACCTCTTGTTTTTCATTTCTGAATGCTATATTGCAGCGACTGGGCAGAGCCCCCAATTTTTTCCATTTCACTTCTGTTTTTCAGTTTGGCAAGCTCACAGGAAGTGATGACGAATTATATTGTATTAATCCCATAAGGGAGTCCCCAGTTCATTATTATTATTATTATTTTTTTGCTACGCTGAGCTCAAGTTTTTTTATTCTCATAGGAGCTTTAACAGGTATAAGACCTCGCATAGTTATGTTTTATTAGCTCAAATCCTTGTTTATGCACGATCCAGCAGATATCTTGGAAGTGGAATAGTAATGCAATATGTTTAATATAATATGTTTAAATGAATTGCCATTTAGAAGTCAGTGTTTTCAAAGCCATTCACAATGGCTGTGTTTCCAGGAAGCGTTTTGCAAGTGCTTTGCCCTTTAGCACAGTGCTGTAGCTAGAATATGATCTCAGGGAGTCTCCACCACTGCCTCGCTCACACTGCTGCTACGTTTCGATTAAACCTTCATTCTTTTGTTTCATCAGCATTCATGCATTTGGCAGATGCTTTTATCCAAAAGGGGTTACATTGCATTGAAGCCATACATTAGATCAGTTCATGTATTCCCTGGGAATCAAACCCATGACAATGGTGTTTTTTTTTGTCTTTTTTTCAGAAAACAAGACTTCTCATTATCTTTTTCTTATCAATTGGTTTTTAATCATTTTTTTTTTCTTCAGTTTTAGTTACTGTACATCAAGTTAAACTAAGCAAAAATAAGAAATGTTGCCTTGGCAACTTGGCAAGTAAAAAAAAATATATTTTTTAATATGTAACATGTAAAAGATTTTTTCATATTTCTTTAAAAATAAAAAAAATCTGCCAATAGGGCTGACAAATAAACTTGTTTTCCCTTTGAATTAATATTTTTTTCTTACCTTACTAGCAGTTCTCTTTAAAAATAAACACACCTATTTATTTATATGTTTGTTTGTTTTCAATTTTACATCTCCAGTAAATATCTTAAATCGAGATACATAGATATTTGTACTGGAAAACCAAACAGAAATACTAATACTTGTAATTTAATTTATAATAATAATGATAATAATAATAGCAGCTCTAAACCACTGTTATTTTAGTATCATTGGTATACTACAGTTTATTATTTTGTTTGTTTTTATTGTATTTTACATTTTCATTTTCATTTTAAAGTGTATATATAGTATTTTATAATTTTTTATGTCTATATATCATATTTATTTGTTAATTTTTATTTGAATTATTTTAGTGCATTGTTAAACTAATTGAAAATGAGAAATATATATATATATACATATATATATATATATATATATATATATATATATATATATATATATATATATATATATATATACCTCCAAATAATAGCGGTAACTGGCTCTGGTCTTTATGCTAAAGTTGCAGTTAGTTTTTTCTCCTCATACACGCGGATTGGTGGAACCAACCTGAAATATGCCCATTTTTGCAAAAGTGAAGTAATAGCTGGTTGACTGTTACATAACTAGTCCTATATCCGGGTCCGAATCCCTTCGAGTGGTGGATGACTTCCTCCACAACCCCATGACTTCAGCAGTCAGAAGCCGCCGCAGGCGCCAGTGCACACACTATGGCCATTCACGCTGCCCTTACACGCCGCACGGCATGCTGGGAAGGGCTAGCGGCGGGTGAGAGGGCCACTGTCTTCATGTTTATTCACTGAAGGCAGCAGTCATGGCTTTAGTTTAGTTATTTAAGGTAGTTTTCCTCCGAGGCATGGCTTATGATGGAGGAAAAGGTGAGTGTGTTGCGGACACGTTGCTCTGAAAGACGTTACAGACGCCTCTGTTTGCGTTGTGGCAACATGAACACTCCAGCTCTTCACATTTATCTTAATTATCACCTTGCCAACAGCAAATAGAGAGAAATTCCGTGATATTAATGGTGTAAATGAAATAAACAGACTATTTTGGGCTTTCATTAACATTTTTGCACTTTCGTGAAGACTTGCCAGAGCTGTTAGTCATAGATATGGGATATTTATTTAGCTTATGCAGATTGGTTTCATTCAGGTTAATCTGGTCAAACACACCTGTCTTGACCTCAGCGCGTGCACACACACACACACACACACACACACACACACACACCCACAGGCGTGTGTCTGGTTATTAAGTTCTGCCACCTGGATGCGGTTAGTTGATGATTAGTGTCATATGTCTTCTGTCAGACGCAAGCTCCATTTACTTAACTACGCCTCATTTGCTGCCACAACTGAGCTCAAAATTGGCTCCAAACCCGTTAAAATCAGCCGAGGGTTTGAGCTGAAAGCTCATGGGCTCTTTAAGCAACACTCAAAAAGCTTTAAAATCAAGTAAGGGTTTGAGCAAAAGAGTTCTGGGACTTTTTAAGCAGCATTCAGAAGTTACGATTTTACTGTGTCAGATGATATAAATGTGCTGTGCAGTCTCGTCCATACAGTCATGGCCAAAATTATCAGCACCCTTGGTAAATATGATCAAAGAAGGTTGTGAAAATTAATCTGCATTGTTAATCCTTTTGATCTTTTATTTTAAAAAATCAGAAAAATCTAACTGTTCATTAGAAAATAAGAATTTAAAATGGGGGGAAATATCATTATGAAATAAATGTGTTTCTCTAATACACATTGGCCACAATTAACAGCACCCTTTTATTCAATACTTTTTGAAACCTCCATTTGCCAGTTTAACAGCTCTAAATCTTCTCCTATAATGCCTGATGAGGTTAGAGAACACCTGACAAGAGATCAGAGACCATTCCTTCATCCAGAATCACTCCAGATCCTTCAGATTCACAGCTCCATGTTGGTGCTTCTTCTCTTCAGCTCACCTCACTCATTTTCTACAGGGTTCAGGTCAGAGGACTGGAATGGCCAGCAGATGCTTGGTTTTGTGCTCAGTGACCCATTTTTGTGTTGTTTTTGAGGTTTGTATTTGGATTATTGTACGGTTGGAAGATCCAAACATGGCCCATTATAAGATTTCTAACAGAGTCAGTCACTTATTGATTTTATCTGTTGGTGTTTGATAGAATCCATGATGCCATGTGTCTAAACAAGATGTCCAGGACCTCCAGCAGAAATATAGGCCCACAACATCAAAAATAGAGCAGTATATTTCATTGTACACATGGGGTACTTTTTATCCCAGTGTCCACCAAACCCATCTTGAGTATTTGCTGTTATGGTAAAAAGCTCATCTTTTTGTTTCATCTGACCATAGAAGCCAGTCCCATCTGAAGTTCCAGTCGTGTCTGATAACTGAATATGCTGGAGATTGTTTTTGGATGAGCTAGGAGAATTTTTCTTGAAACCCTCCCAAACAACATGTGCTGATGTAGGTACTGTTTGACAATTTGTTTTAAGGTTTTCTGACCCCGAGCTGTGGTTCTTGGAGAGTCTTTAGCCACTCAAACTCTCCTCCTTACCGTGCATTAGGACGATATAGACACACGTCCTCTTCCAGGCAGATTCGTAACATTTTCTGTTGATTGGAAATTCTTAATTATTGCCCTGATGGTGGAAATGGGAATTTGCACTGCTCTAGCTCATTTCTTAAAGCCATTTCACTAATTTGTGAAGCTCAATTATCTTTTGCTGCAAAGTCTTTAGATGTGCAGTCGTTGGTGTAGAGGGAGAAGAGCAGTGGGGAGAGAACGCAGCCCTGAGGAGCTCCAGTGCTGATGGTACGAGTGCTGGATGTGAATTTACCAAGCTTTACTAACTGCTGCCTGTCTGTCAGGAAGCTGTTGATCCACTGATAGACGGAGGTGGGGACGGAGAGCTGGGTTAGTTAATTTTGAAGGGTTTCCGTGATGATGGTGTTAAAAGCTGAAGTCCACAAACAGGATCCTCACATAAGTCCCTGCTCTGTCCAGATGCTGCAGGATGAAGTGCAGTCCCATGTTGACTGCATCATCCACAGACCTGTTTGCTCTATAGGCAAACTGCAGGGGGTCCAGTAAGGGACCAGTGATGTCCTTCAGATAAGCCAAAACCAGTCTTTCAAATGATTTCATGGCTACAGACGTTAGGGCCACAGGTCTGTAGTCATTAAATCCAGTAATTTTGGGTTTCTTTGGGACGGGGATGATGGTGGAGCGTTTGAAGCATGAGGGGACTTCACACAGCTCCAGTGATCTGTTGAAGATCTGTGTGAAGATGGGGGCCACCTCATCAGCACAGGTTTTTAGGCAGGTTGGTGACACACCGTCTGGGCCTGGTGCTTTCCTTCTTTTGTACTTCCTGAAGACCTGGCGCACATCTTCTTCGCTGATTTGAATCGTAGGTGTGGGGGAGAGAGGGGTTGCTGGAGGTGTGAATGGTTGTGTGGAGAGGTGTTCAGGGCAGTGAACCTTGGTTTGTCATTGTTGTAGATTAGATGAGTCCTGTTAGGAATGCACATATCCTCACAGAAACTGATATAAGATGTTACAGTCTCTGTGAGCTCGTCCAGATCGGTGGCAGCGGCTTCAAAAACAGTCCAATCAGTGAGAGAGAAACAGGCTTGTAGATCCCGCTCTGTTTCGTTAGTCCATCTTTTAACAGATCTTAATACAGGCTTTGCAGATTTAAGTTTCTGCCTGTAGGATGGAATAAGATGAACCAAACAGTGATCAGAGAATCCTAAAGCTACTCGTGGGACAGAGTGATATGCGTCCTTTATTGTTGTGTAACAGTGATCCAATATATTACTGTCTCTGGTGGGACATGTGATGTGCTGTCTGTATTTTGGCAGTTCACGGGAGAGATTTGCTTTATTAAAGTCCCCGAGAATGATTAAAACAGAGTCTGGGTGTTGTTGTTCTGTGTCTGTGATCAGATCAGTGAGTTTCTGTAAAGCTGTGCTCACGTGCGCTTGCGGTGGAACGTAGACACTCACGAGAATGAACAAGCAGAACTCCTGCGGCGAACAGAACGGCTTGCAGTTACATCTGTACACCACCTCTCATTGATGTAAAAGCACGTCCCACCGCCGCGCCATTTCCCCGTTGATTCTGCGTCCCGATCTGCTCTGATCAGCTGGTAATTAGGCAGATGTAGCATGCTGTCCGGTATGTCGCCATTCAGCCAGGTTTCCGTGAAACATAGAGCAGCAGAGTTAGAAAAATCCTTTTTTGTCCGGGAGAGCAGAAGGAGTTTGTCCGTTTTGTTGGGTAGAGAGCGGAGATTCGCCAGATGGATGCTAGGCAACGCCGTTCTAAATCCACGCTGACGAAGCTTCACGAGCGCTCCGGCTCTCTTCCCCCGCCGCCTACGCCTCCTGTAGCGTTTGACCAGAGCTACGGCTCCGCCAACTACAATGTCCAACAAAATGTCCGAAAAATCTAAATCCGGTAAAAGATTTTGTGGTGTGTTCTGCCGAATGTTCAGCAGGTCATCCCTGGTAAAACTGATCGTATTTGAAAAACAAAAAACAGGAAAAACAAACAAAAACAGTACAAACACTGAAGAGCAACGCACAATAGCTGCCATCATCGGCGCCATCTTGGTCATGCATCTTGGAAATTCACTCGTGGACGCTCTTCAATCAGCGGTGCTAAACCCGTAAGCGCATATACTTACTTGCCGGCAACCCGCCAAAATAAAAGCTTGCTGATTTTATGTTTGAAAATGATGAAAATTAAAATTAAAATAATAATAATATATGCTAAAATATTAGCATTTTATTTAAGTTTACTATACAATAATTGTATTTGTATGTAATACTCCCTTTTTATTTTAAAATAAAATAGTATTATCACACTTGATTATATAGTTTATTATTTAACATATATAAAAAAACAACTAAATAAAGTGCAATAATATTATTATTATCACTATTATTAATTTATTTTCTGATAGTTATATTTCATGGGTCGCACTACATGCCGTGGCCTGTGTGAAGACTAAACCAAATCTCCAGGTTTGATTATAATTTTTAGATTTATATAAAATATCAATTCATGTTATTTAGTTCATATTATATATTATATAATCATATGTATTTTTAGATTTATTTACTTTGATATATATGATTAAATTACATTATTAAATGTACATATACACATGCTGCATAATAAATAGACACTTTTTAAATGTATAATTATAAATACTATGATTAGTATTATTGAACAAATTGTAATAGTAATATTATATATATATATATATATATATATATATATATATATACATATATATATATATATATATATATACATATATATATATATATATATATATATATATATATATATATATATATATATATATATATACATATTAGTATTAATATTGTATAGTATATTTTTTTTATTTTTATAAAATATTTTGATTAAAAATATTAATTCATATTTTATGTAATTATTATATATCATCATACTTTTTGATGTACTTTGACATTTATTATTACATTACATTATTAAATGTACATATACACTTACTGCATAATTTGTAGAATTACTATTATCGAACAAATAGTTGTAATTGTGTAAGTATTTCTGTTATTATTTATGGTAATATAATATTATATGATGTTCCCTGTGAAGACAGATATTGTCTGTTGAGTATGTAGGGAGCAGTGAACACTCTGTAGTGAAGCATCTATATACTGTGTATTAAACCCTCGTGATCTGTGTTGTTTCTGTCAGACCCAGCCGGTGCCGAACCCCATGTCCTATTACATGCATCACTCGCCGTGGTGGTTTCATCGCTTCGAAACTCTCAGCAATCACTTCATCGAGCTCGTGGTGCCCTTCTTCACCTTCATGGGCCGGCGGATGTGCATGCTGAGCGGAGTCCTGCAGATCCTCTTCCAGGCGCGTTTCAGAACTTACTGTTCCCACTTACAGTCACAAGTGTGAAAGCTGCCATGTCATATTTTCCAGATAATTTCAGAGCAGCTTCAGTCACAGCTTTGTTGCCATCTAGTGGCATCAGTGGGTCGTTTGCTTAAAGGAGTAGCTCAACCAAAATTGATAGTTCACTCTCATGTCTCACTTTCTCATGACACTCTAGCTTGTGTTTCTGTATCTTTTCTAACAGGTTGTTCTGATCATTAGTGGAAATCTGAGTTTTCTGAACTGGTTGACTATAGTTCCCAGTCTGGCTTGTTTCGATGACGCTGCTTTGGCGTTTCTGTTCCGCCGCTCTGGACGAGCCAGACAGACTTTACTGCAGATTCAGACAGAGGAGGCTTCAGGACTCAAACCTCCGCCCTCCAAAGGTCTTTACATGCTTCACTTACACGCACAATTATTGACTGTTATGTTTGGCTTTGCAAAGTTTTAAATAATAATCAATCACAAGATATTGCTAACTAAAACAACAAACATTATTGGAAATAAAGCTGAAATAAAATATAAATATTAGATGGAAAAACTTTAAATTAGGAATGTGGCCTTCACTGTAATTTGTGAAGTTGTAAATAAAACAATTATTAGAGTACATTTTACAATAAAATACTTTCAGTCTCTCTAATTTCGGACTTTATACTTGCTGATTTGTTGAAATTATTTGTGAAATTTGCTAGCAATTTCTGATTGGAGATTGTTTCTACAACCTTTTTTTTCATTGTTGGCAAATACATGAAATAAGATTGAAGCTCTGAAATTACTAACTGCAAATAAATAAAAACTAAAACTTAAAAAACGTACATAAAATTAAAGTAAAATGTAAATGAAAACATAAGCCATACATCAATTTATTCAGTTTCAGATTATGTATAAATCTCAATTTGAAAAAAAATGGACCCTAATGACTGGTTTTGTGGTCCAGGGTCACATATGCTGATTTGCTGCTCAAGAAATATTTGGGATTATTATCAATGCTGAAAACAGTTCATATTCTTGTGGAAATATTTCATTTTTCAGTATTCACAGATGTACAGTGTATGGCAGATGAGACTCTGATTGGTTTATTGCACGTTACGCCCAAAAAACACCCATTACTCATTAAGAAAATAAGGACAACCCGTTTAGACCATGCGCCTGGGCACGCCGACCGTTTTCCTGTCGTTAAACTAGCAAAAGTGGATTCGGACACGTCCTGAGTGCTCTTGCGCCATGCCCTTTAGACCATGCTAATAGATCATTAAAATAGGGCCCTTAAAGTCTCACCATCTTACTGCAGTAGGGTATGTTTCTAATCTGGGCTCCCCTGTCACTGACTGTTTTCCTCTGATTGTGTCTCTGGTCAGGTATGTTGATCAGGCGTGTGCTGAATGTGTCTCTGGGGATCCTGATAGCGTATCTGAGCGTCCCGGTCGTGATGAACCTGCTGAGCTCCAGACAGATGATGAACACCTCGTTTGATCCCCTGCGGATCGTCAACACGTACGGAGCCTTTGGCAGGTAGCGCATCCATCTCTGTCTGAAAGTGGCATTTATAAACGTCTGCTCTATATACAGCTCATCCGTAGCCAGCAGATGGCAGAGTCTAACCAGCTCACGTGTGTCTCTGGCGCAGTGTCACTAAGGAGCGGACGGAGGTGGTGTTTCAGGGCACACTGAGCATCAATCACACCGGAGAGGAGGTGATATGGGAGGAGTATGAGTTCCTGTGTAAACCTGGAGCTCTGGACCGAAGGCCGTGCCTCATCTCGCCGTATCACTACAGGCTGGACTGGCTCATGTGGTTCGCTGCGTTTCAGGTTAAACAGGGAGAGGAAATGCTCTGTATTTACCAGAAAATGGTCAAAAATCTTTTGTTTGCTGAAAAACAATACAGAAAAGTCGCATCAGTACAAGTCACCAGTAAATTTGAAATGAAACATTATAAACACTATAAACCTTTATTTTAGTTTGTCACTCAACAACAAATCCTTAGAATCATTAAGAACAGAACAGGAGTAAAAAATTGTACAACATAAATTATACTGGCATTCGTTTATCATAAATGGCATCCTAAACATATTTATTTAAAGTGAAACTCAAACTATCAGTGTGTGCAAAATGCAATACCCAGATAAAGTCACAAGTGTCTGTGCTCTGTGTACAGTTATTTGCATTATATAATTCAGTTTGGAATGAGATGATGGAGATGATGGGGGAAATAAGGTAGTTGTATTCTAGAAAATACGGTAATTATAACACCACTGGAAGTCTGGGTTTATTAGTTGTCTGGCTTTTACCTTGAGGCTTTTAGCCTTTCTGTTTTTGGTTTTGTGGGACTTGTGTTAAAGGAATAGTTCACCTGAAAATGAACATGAAAATGTCCTCACCCTCAGGCCTTCCGAGATGTAATTGAGTTTGTTTCTTCATCAAAACAGATTTAGAGAATTTATCATTGCATCACTTGCTCACCAATGGATCCTATAGGTGCCGTCAGAATGAGAGTCCAAACAGCTGATAAAAACATCACAATAATCCACACCACTCCAGTCCATCAGTAACTGTCTTGTGAAGCAAAAAGCTGTATGTTTGTAAGAAACAAATCCATCATTAAGGTGTTTTTAACTAAAAGAGTCCATAATAACTCTTCCTCAAGTGAAAAAGTGGTCTGGTCTGAATCAGGAGAGAAATCTGCACAGATCAAGCACCGTTTACAAGCCAAAACAGTCCAAAACAACAAATATGTGGCTGGATTGTGATGTGAGGCAACAGGAGATGGACTTGAACATGTATTTTAGTTAAAACGTCTTAATGATGGATTTATTTCTTACAATAACACAGCTTTTGTCTTCACAAGATGTTAACTGATGGATTGGAGTGGTGTGGATTACTTGTGGATTATTGTGATGTTTTTATCAGCTGTTTGGACTCTCATTCTGACGGCACCCATTCACTGCAGAGCATCCATTGGTGAGCAAGTGATGCAATGCTACATTTCTCCAAACCTGATGAAGAAACAAACTCATCTACATTTTGGATTGCCTGAGGGTGAGGACATTTTCAGCAAATGTTCATTTCCGGGTGAACTATTGCTTTAAAGCTGCGGTGTGCAATTTTACCATGCATGAAATGTCACTTTTACCTGGCAGATAGCATGGAAATAAGTGTCCGGGATGTCAGATGTGTCTCAGCACTAGGCTCTGTAAACAGGCAGAAAGGGCAAGGTTAAAGGGTTTCAGAGGTTTAGTTCAGTGGACGTTGGGTCAATTATCAATTTAGCCAAAAATACATTAAAAATGCAATTCATAGTACATGCATTTATTTGAAAACACCTCTTCTGTTATGAGGATATTTTAGTTTCTCCATTAAAATTAATTTGGATATTTTTACGTAGAGACCACAAAGTAAACAATGTCAGGGTGATGCAACTGTGCTAATGAAGGATTTTGTAAAGTTAGTGCACTTTATTCAGTGTCATGTGGTGCCAAAAATGTAATATTTAAAATTAATAATTAATGATATCTTTAAATAAGTACTTTTTTTTTAACTTGCAAAATATATTTAAAACTGTCATTTCACATGTTTAAGGTGTATTTTTTTTCAGTTCTAATGAATGCACATGAGTTGAATTGTGGCGTGTTTGTCTTTGTGTTTGCTCTGTCTGTTTAAATCAGAAAGATATGAAATCCCTGCTGTCACTCTCTCTTAATGAATTCTTCACCAGGAGATGAATTTCACCCCAGTACAAAAAGCCCAGTCAATAGAAAGTGTTGAGATTATTTATAATCCTTATGTAACGCGCGCACACCGATAATAATTCAGCTGCACAGACAAATGAGTTCATCAATCTTCTGAAGAGCTTTTGTGAAGCACCAACAGGATTGTCTCAGTGTCCCAGATGTGAGGTTTTACTCCTCAGGACATGAGAGTTGCATAACTGTGATCTTTAAGGGAACAAGTCTGTATTTCTGACCTCTGAACAGCTGCATTGCACTGAAAGCGTTGAGAGAGATGTGGAGTTGTGCTGTTGTGTTTGGGGGAATCTGATCTGTAATACAGAACTCATTTCTCTGTCTTTGTCTCTTTCAGACGTATGAGCAGAGCGAGTGGGTTATTCACATAGCCGGCAGACTGCTGGCTAATGACTCGTCAATTCTTTCCCTAATGGGACACAATCCGTTCCAGAACAGAGAGAAACCGAGGTAAAACTAAATACTAAACACCAGATACTAAACTCAGGGCATGTACTGTACAAATTACATTACAACTTAAAATAATATAAGAAGCCATATTAGAGGTCACAAACTGGGTTGGATAAGTATTTAAAATTTAATTTATTATATTATTATTATTTTTAATAAAAAGTATGAATAATAATAATAATACTGCTATTTAATATTTTCTGTTAATTTAGTTTTCTTTAAAAATATATTAAAGTATTCCCGTTTCTAGCTATTTCGGTCAAATTTCAATTAACATTATATTATTTGTTGTTGTTGTTATTATTATTGATAATAAGAATAATAAGAATGAAAATTAACTAATTATTAAATTATTTTGTTTTTTTCTTTAAAAATGAATACAATTATAATTTCTATCTATTTTGTTCAAATTTCAGTTAACAGTGTATTATTATTATTATTATTTGTTGTTGTAATAATAATAAGGATTATTATTATTATAATTAGACTATTTTTGACTATAATTTGACTTCAGTCAAATTTTAAATGAACAATATATAATAATAATGATAACAATCATCATCATTATTATTATTATTATTATTACATAATAATAATAATAATGAAAAATAATGCAGATATTAATATTTGCTTTAAATTTTTATTCCCTAAAAATATTCTAATTTCTTGCATTTTTCACTTTGTAATTAACAGTTTATTATTATTATTATTTCCTAAAAATTTGTTCAGTTATTCCCATTTCCAGCTATTTTTGTTCAAATGCTCAATGCTCAATATTATGCCATATAAACAGTGCTTAAGTGCAAAACCTTTGATGTGTTTTCAATGACCCTAAAATGATATGAACACATAAAGAGATGCAAAAATCACTTGCTTTGATATTTTGTTATATTGGCTGTTTACAGTCATGCTTCTGATGAGTGAAACTTAATTGTTCACATAATTTTTGGGGTCACTTTATATATACATGTCTATGTTGAAAATAAGCCTTTTCATCACAGTGAGATGTGCAAAACTTGGCAAACATTGCTTCCAGATTCCTTGAATGTGAAAATCCCTTTCTGCAGATTTACCTGACGTGTCCTCTGAAGTTAATGAGCTCAAACATGCCTTATGAAATGTGTGAGTTGGTTTTGATGCATCTGTTGTTTCAGGTGGATACGAGGAGAGCATTTCCGCTATAAATTCACGCGGCCGGGCAGCAGCAGCGCGACTCAGGGGAAATGGTGGGTCCGGAAGCGCATCGGCCCTTACTTCCCCGCTGTCAACCTGGACAGTCTGAGGAGCTACTTCCAGTCCAGGAACTGGCCTCTGCCCGGCTCTTATTAGGCCTCGGACACAGACAGCCAGTTTGTCTTTTTTGTGTCACACACTGAAGTATATCCTATTTGAGCTTGACAAAACTGTGCCAAAGACGATCTGTTACATAAGAGATTTGTGAAGGCAACTCTTGTGTGTCTCTGAGGAGCAGAGCATGTGTTTGATCGAGGGCTGTTTTAAGCCTGCCAACAATAACAGCCCGTTTCTGCTATTAATATGATTTTGAGTACAATCAAGCTTTACAATCACAATGCAGTTGCTGTTGAATATGAAAGAGTAATACTTTTTTTTTTTTTTTTAAATACAGTTTTTTTCCTCCAAATATCCTACTGTGAGATAAAGATGAATGAGTTTTTGCCATGTTGATGAGTAATTGATTTTCAGAAATGATTTCAATAATTTTGTCAATTTCAGGTGATTCATCTGATTAAAACATTCATCAAGGGCTGTTTTTTTCTCTTTTCATTTATTTTTATTAAATGCTCTGTTTGAGTGTTCCAACCAATTCGACTCATTAAAATAATATTAAATTATTACCCTAAAAGTTAATTACATTAATTCCATTTCCAGCTATTTCAGTAAAATTTTCAATTAACAATATATTTTATTATTATTATTATTATTATTATTAACAACATAAAGAACAACAACAAATAATAGTACTATTATTTAATATTTTCTTTAAATTATTTTTCCTTAACTGTATTTCTCCTATTTCCATATATATATATATATATAAAAAATTATCATTATTAAATAATAATAATAATACAATTTCATTTAATTTCATTTTCTTATCATTTTAATTCCCTAAAAACTAAAGTATTCACATTTCTAGCTATTTTTGTCAAAATTTCTAAATTTGAATTAACATAACAATAATCATAATCATAACATTTTAATATTTATTCCCTAAATAATATTTTAATAACATTTGAATGTTTATTCCTTAAAACTAATTTATTTAATCCCATTTCCAACAACAACAATAATAATAATAATAAAATCTTTTGAAAGACGAGCACCAGTACACACAGGATATAAATACAAATGCTTTAATAAATAATAATAATAAAGGTATTATTTTAAATGTTATTTCTTAACTAATTGAACTATTCCAATTTCCTTCTGTTTTGGTCAAATATTGAGTTAACAGTATCATGGCAAACTTCTGATTTCTAAACACTGGCATTTCCTCTGTTTAACTGTGCTTTCCAGTCCGATGCAGCAGCATTGAAGCAGCTAGATCGGTTTTTCTCCAGTTGGCCGATGAGAGGAGTGTTTGGAAAGCTGTTCGAAATCATTATATTTGCTATTCTGTTTGGAAACACTGGTGCTGAAATGTTTTTTGCTCCTGTGTGAGAGAAGAACAACATACAGTAGTGTCTCTGGTACTCCTGGTGTTGAGAATATAAGAGACTTTTGAAAGACGAGCACCAGCACACACAGAGGATATAAATACAAACACTTTAACAAATCAATAATAAATACAGACAATACATTGGGATGTGGGCATGTACAGTACTGATAGGTGTGTGATGCGGCGTTGCTTTGAGGTGGAAACTGTAGTGGATAAAACACATAAAAAGAGCAGTGTAAAAATAGAAAACCTAAAATAGATAATATGTACTCGGAGAGCATGGAAACATGAACTGAAGTCCGCTGACAGACGTCATCAGCTCCTGCTGCACACAACTCCTCGCTTCTCCCAAAGCCTGCTTCAAATAGGGCTGTCAATCAAATCTAAATCACAAATTAATCACAACGAATAGTATAAAATAATGTACTCATTAATTTATCAGTACTGTATTTGCTGAGAAAGGTCTATTATACCTTATAATGGAATATACAGGTCAGGGGGCATGATTAAATATTAATTTTTACTGCATTAATAAATTATACTATATTCTACATTTTAAATAAAATAAATTATACTAAATTTACACACAATTTACAGTCCTAATTTCAGTGTATTATTCCTGTCTTGTCATTTTTCAGGTCATAGAACTATGCAAAATTGTCAAAGTTTTATTTATTTACTTATTTAAGATTAGTCATACATTTTAAGAGAGCTTTAAAGTACTAATTTGACAAGATATGAAATTGACAGAAGAATAACTGCTCTCTGAATAGAATAGAACAGAATATCCTTTCTGGATAAAATATGTAAGATGTAAGAGCAATTGCAATTTAAATACATGGATAATATAACAATATAATATAATAATAATCATCATCTTTCAGAAGCAGCTTGCATCCTTTCTGGATAAAATATGTAAGAACTATTGCAATTTAAATACATATATAACATAATATAATATCCATTTAAAGTGGGTTGCATCCTCTCTGGATTTAGATTAGGATATAGTTGGATATATAGAAGAACAACAGCTCTTTATTATACATCAAAATAAAATATATAATCCTCTTGCAGCATGTAACATCATTTCTGGATCTAGATATGGACAATTAACTGTTCTTTAAATGCATAATATTATATTATATAATAATCCTCCTCAAACGTGTTGCATCCTTTCTAAATCTAGATTCTCTGAGCAGATAATCAGATCTTCAGGAATAAGCTGCGGTTCTGAACTGCTGAATGTAGTGAGCCTCAGTTGGCATCGCTGGAGTCCACAGACCTAAAGACTGACCATCAGTGCAGCCTGACCATCTCTAAACTCATCTGTTTCTGCTAATTACCCCTCCTCATTTAGGTGGAGCCGTTGTACTGTAGCCATTGGACAGATCCTTTATTTTCACCAGCACAGTAAGGAAGGATTTGAGGTTGTATTGGGGAGGGGCAGCGTGTCTCCATAAAGGCCTTGAGGTTAAGTTTGATATGTTAGACGGAGCCTGAGAAAAGAAGAAATCAATTATAGGGTAACTATAGCAACTGATCCGAGTGACAGGTGTAGGCTAAAAATGACCTTTGTGGGATCATCGTCATTTTGTGCGATTCATGCAATTCATGAAAGCAGCATATGGTCAGAAGAAAATCTCAAGGCTGCAGATAATAAGCACATATACTTAATATAGTAGGCATATCTATTTTTTTTTTATTGCTATTTATGATTAAGACAAATGAGAGCTTTTTTTTAGTCATGTGCTCATCTCTGTGAGTCACTAGTGGCTATATGTGACTGAAGCTTATGTAAGGCTCTGTGATGGAAAACTGGCATTATATTGTCCACACTTCACCGTGAGTCATATCTGCACTTCTCAACGAGTCGCATAGTCAGACTTTGACTGTCGTCATAATTCTGGTTCAGTTTATAGCTTATTCCTACCGAGATGTTTATGCTTGCTTGTCTGTATGAAATGCAACCTAAACATCTTATTTTTCCGTTGTCTTCACATAATGATAGTGCTGTACTATTGAAATTACCTTGAGTTCAATCTGAAGAATGAGAAGGTTTTTTTTTTTTTTTTTCTCAGGCAAAATATTAATGTAAGGGCTGTAAAATGTTGTAGCCGTCTGATCAAACTTACATTTGCAATAATGCATTTGGCAGATGATTTTATCCAAAAGTATGCAAGCCTTTTTCTGCCACTAAAGTTAATTGTTACTTTTTATCTCACAATTTGGATTTTTTTTTCTCACAATTGTGAGAAAATTTATGAATTGCACTTTCCTTTTTTTTTTTTTTTTTTACTATTTATTAGTTTTTTTTTCATTCTGTGATTGAAAAAGTCTTGCATTTTGGAAGAATTTCAAAATATAAACAAACAAACAAAAAAAACGTTGTGAGACGCTTTGTGAGAAGTAAACTCAAAATTGTAAGAAAAAAGGCTAGTTATCAGATAAAAAGTCAGAATGACCTTATCTTATAATTTTTTTTTTTTGTTCCATTGGGGGAAAAAAAATCTGAATTATGTGATAACTCAGAATTCTCAGTTTACATCTTGCAATTTTTTCATCCCCCAAAATTTTAAATCAGCCTTTTATTTCACATTTCTGTCTTTGTTCTCACAGTTGTGAGTTTGAGTTATTTTCTCAGAGTGACGAGAAAAAACAAAACAAAAACAAAACAGAATTGTCAGAAGCAAACTCAAAATTGTGAGAATAAAGTCGCAACTCCCTTTGTATTTTTTATTTTTTATTCCGTAGCAGATTGGCCTTCTATACCCAAATGACTGCATTCAAAGTTTTAATTTTTCGTTTGACTTCGAGTTCATTCATTGTCAAGTCATATTAACCAAAACTAATCCTGATGTGTTTCAAAATAAGACTGCGCCTTTAAGAGGGCTTTGTATTGCAACAAGTGGAGAGTGAGGATGCGCTCGGTGTGCGCGTGTCCATCACTTTCACTGATTGCTGACAGCGCACCCTGCGCGCGTGCACTACTACACTGCTCAGAGGAGTGAGGTGGATTTTCTCTTCACACTGACGGAGCAGCTTCACAGATAGGGACGCTCTTTCTTTTCTGGAAAAACAACAACACTTTGTCGGACCCGTTGCGTAAAACGGAGCGGCATCGCGAAGAACAGAAGCAGGTGCGCTGCTCGCACTCTTTATTTGACGGAACCCTGAAGTCATGCGCGCGCTTATTGATGAAAAGTTAATTCACGCGTACTAAGACACAGACAGCTGGAGAAGTGAAGTGCACAGAGCGCGCGTTTCGCTGCTCATTAATTACTCGTCGTTCGTTCGCACTGGGAATAAACAATCATAATGTCGAGGAAAAAAGCGGTCAAAGGGAAGGGGAGTTCAAATACACCGAGCTCATCTCCGAGCAGCGACAAAGAGAAGGGTAAGAAAGTCCTGAGCCAGTCCAACGGAGTGGTGCATCCCAGCAGACCCTCTCTCAGCAACAGCGGAGAATTCTACGACATCGCCTTCAAGGTACATGACCAGCCGCTTTGAACAACGCGAACCCAATGCAGTATGGCAAGCTGCTTATACAATTCAGACTAGTAGCTAATAAATTAGTCATTGATTACATACTAGTACTTATTTATTCCATTTAGTCTCAATAGAATCAAGTAACTATTCCATTGTAATTGATAATGGTTTTATGTAATAAATTTGACCCTGGAGCACAATACCAGTCTTAAGTCGCTGGGGAATATTTGTAGCAATAGCCAACAATACATTGTATGGGTCAAAATTATCCATTTTATTTTTATGCCAAAAATCATTAGGATATTAAGTAAAGATCATGTTCCATGAAGATATTTTGTAAATGTCCTACCATAAATATATTAAAACTTAATTGTTGATTAGAAATATGCATTCAGAACTTCCTTTGAACAACTTTAAAGGCGATTTTCTCAATATTTAGATTATTTTGCACCCTCAGATTCTAGATTTTCAAATAGTTGTATCTCAGACAAATATTGTCCTATCCTAACAAACCATACATCAATGGAAATCTTATTTATTCAGCTTTCAGATGATGTATAAATCTCAATTTGGAAAAATTGATCCTTATGTCTGGTTTTGTGGTCCACGGTCACAAATGTTTTTTTGTTTTTTTAAACACTCACTAGTAGTAACTAGAGCAGTGACTAGCTATTATTTATAAGCTTTTTTATTTTTATTTTTTAAATATTTGTTTACTCTTTATTTATAAGCTCCTTCTGGGGCCTGAAATGGAGGAAGCTTGGTCAATAATGCTAATTAAACTGCTTAATGTGAAAACCTTTGCTGAATGTGTTTTTGTGCTGGCACCTTGTCTGGTTTGGACCTGTCATGGATAAATAATGATGAGAATAAAAACGCCAGTAGGTGGCAGCAAGTCCCTGTTTTAATTAATTATTTATTGAATCATTCAAATCAAACAATTTGTTCAAAACGGCTGATTCAATTAGAAACGAAACAAGTGAATGGACGATTGAATCACTGGCTCACTTGATTAGTTCAAAAACATTAATTCAAGGAAAGAAACACCGTGTTGCTCTACACTATTGTATAAAATTATTAGCATGTTTATGATCGCGCACGTGCTGATATTTAGAAAAATACATTGTGCAATGAATATAAAAACATAAACACTTACCTGGGTATTTTTTCTTTCATTGCTAGAATTATAAGGGCATTCTAGCTGCATTCTAACGGCTTCATCATGCAGTTAATGATAATAATGATAATAATAAGATGTGTTTTTGTTAGTTTTTTGCAAAGTCTGTGACTCGATAATGTCAGCTTTCCATATGGTCCCTCACACACATACAGCACAATGACATTATGTCAGGGGAATGTCTTTAAATTCTAATCAAGGAAAAATCATACCTTCTGTTGTCTTCTTTTTAAAGAACTTCAAAAGTTGCACTTGAAATATTTTGTGTGAAAAATGACCGAAACTTGCTTCAGCTTGTCAAGTTAAGTCAATATTATTTGTATAGTGCTTTTAACAATGCAAATTGTGTCAAAGCAGCTTTACATCGGCTTGATATAGAGCTGGGTGGCTTTATATCAGCTTTACAGTATTTAGACGGGGAGAGTTTGTCGAAATAGTGTCATTCTCCTCTGGCCAGTTTATATCTAGGCTAAAGCAGAATCAGATCAGTGCAAAGGACTCATCTGGTTCCTGTAGTCTTGTCCCGATGGCCGTCTTGGAGACAGGGTGTTCACTGGGGATCAGTCTCTGGGGCTCATCTAGGTGTCCTGCTGTAGAGGTCATCTCTAGGTGCTGATCCACCATCTGATCTGGATACAGTCTGGATCTGGGTGGATACGGTGACCTCGGAATAAGAAAGAAACAGACTAATATTAGCATAGATGCCATTCTTCTAACAATGTAACAAGAACATCGGGTGTTTTGGGAAGTGTTCCCGGTTCCGGTTGACCTAATTAATGCAGGCTAACAATCCTTTAACGGATTTGAATTATAAAAATGCGATAGTGTATTATGTGTAAACCAGGTTAAAGAGATGGGTCTTTAATCTAGATTTAAACTGACAGAGTGTGTCTGCTTCCCGAACAGTGTTAGGTAGATTGTTCCAGAGTTTGGGTGCTAAATAGGAAAACGATCTCCCGCCCACAGTTGATTTTGATATTCTAGATATTATCAAATGGCCAGAGTTTTGAGATCGCAGCAGACATGAAGGATTATAATGCAATAAGAGCTCAACTATTCCATTGTAACTGCTAATAATTTGTATATTTGAAAATATTTATTAGTAAGCAATTTAAATATTTGAATATCACTAAGCATTAAAAAGATGCGAATAATTACTCTCTAGTTCTCATTCATAACATACTAGTACTTAGGCTATTATTTTTTCCACTTTAACTGGAAATATGCCTAGTATTTTTGTTTACTAGTAAGTAATTTCAGTGACTACTTGTATATTTGAATTTGACGAACCATTCAGTCTGATATTCCTGTTCTAACGAGTATTTATTCAATTTGTCACTATTTTTAATTCACTACATACTTGTAAATATTCCATTGTTACTGGCAACTAATATTCTTTGGTCATCTGAGGTTGATCAGCTATATGTTTCAGACTCGTAAGTATTTCAGTTTTTGAATAGGCACAAGTTACTTTTGGATTACTTAATAATAATTTAAAAAAGCATAACATTAATAGATAGGGATATAATAATGAGATAATAATGCGTTTTAATAGATAGGCCTTCTGTTATGTTTTAAAGGGGAAAAAATGTTAAAATTGCTTGCCATACATGTGAATATGTGAGTGTAAATATTTGCCAACTAAACATGGCAATTGCCTTGTATAATTTAGATTTCAAAGCTCTAATGATTGTGTGCAGCTTCAATAGTTTGAGGCTTTTATTTATGCTGCAGCAGTATTTAAAAACAATGCAATACTATCCAGCCAACCCATATGGGCGAGAATTATGTTTGACTGAAGTTAAGCGCAGGCTCTAATTGAACAGCTGTGTCAATACAGATAAGCCAGAGCACAGCAACTGGGTTATCCAGCCTGACGCAAGTACGCTCACTTACTAGCATCCAACACTGACGTATTCTGTTTTCACCCGTCACATTCTGCATAAAAAGGTGTTTTGAGCTTTGCATGTTTAAGCTGAAATGTTTAGGTGACTCTGCTGTGGAAGACTGTTTGCTTGATGAATCATATGCATAGCTTGTCAGGAATGGTCAGCAGTCATTCAACAGCAAAGGAACCGGAATAGCTGAGCACCTCCCCGCTTTCCCAAACTAATCCTGCAGCTCCATACATTTAAACCCGTGTTTCCTAACCGGTTTTACACCTCACAGCTCCATTAGTGAGACTCAAGTACCCCAAACCAGAAATGTGCTCCTTTTTGCTTATATTCCGCTGCATTTAATTTAATTCATTACATTAGGAGGAAATCTCTTCCACCACCTCCAGCAGTTATAAATGTTCCTAAAATAATTCTCATTTAAACCAAAAACAAGCACTGATGATCAAGTAGCTGCTTCCTTTAATGAGACGCCTGAGCTTGTTTGTGCATCACAAGTTTTAACAGGTCTGAAGGGAATCGAAAAGCCTAACTCTGAATTTGTTTAGAAATGAAGTTTGAGTTTAAATAGTTTTATATACAGCAAAATCCATTTACTTCATGTCAGTGTAATTTTAGTATCATTGATATGCTATCAGAGTTTTGTTACAGACGTCCCATTCTGCTGTCTGCGTCAGATTCATTTACAGTGTTTTTATCTACACGGAAAGCATATTAAATGCAAGTAGAGTGTCTGCTTTAATGTTTCAAATAACTTTTGTGAAAATAACGTCAAAATATAGTTTAAATTTATGTATGTACAAATGAAACAACATACTTATTCTGATCTGAAGTTATTAAAATATATAAAAGAATAAGTGACTAAATTTTGTGTCTAAATCATACTGCATTTTACGTTATCTAACGTTATCTAATGATTCTTGTTCTAAATCTTTTCAGTATACAAACTATTGTTACACTGAATGCCATTTTTCCTGTAAATCATGGTACAGATGTATCATACTAATTATTTTTTGATCTGAAAAAATACGATAGCTTCATGTAAACGTATATGTTTACACACAGCTTATATAGTTTTTGTAGTTGCTATAATGCATCAAGTTAAACTAAATGAAAATGAGATTTTGGGAAAAACACTGGTTTGGTGTACTAAGTATGTAGTTTTTTTCTAATCTCATCTCTCCACAAGCAAACCCCTCCTTCCCACTCCTGCCTTTAATCTTTACGGTCTTGAAAGAGTCTTTCTAAGCGCTTCAGGGAATGAGACATAGTTTGATTGATGCACTGATGGAAAGATGAGAGGTTGTTTGTCTCTTAATAGAATGAATAAGAGGCAGGGAAGACGAGAGGAGAGATGCTGGGGTAGATTGTGTGTTTTGCTCCATCTTTCATATGTCTCTCTCTCCAGGTAATGCTGGTTGGTGACTCTGGGGTGGGGAAAACCTGTCTGCTGGTTCGCTTTAAAGATGGAGCGTTTCTGGCTGGGAGCTTCATCTCAACAGTCGGTATAGACTTCAGGGTGAGTAGAGAATATGAAATATACATGCACTAATGCATATACACTAATAACGCAATCAAGATAATTCCGCAAGCAGCTGCAATTCCAGGTTTTCAAACAGAGATGGCGACAAAGAGGCAAAACTTACGGACTGCAGCTTTAAGTAAAAATCAATTGGATCATAAAATGAAATGATGGCAGACAGTTCTGTCTTTATTTTCTTTGGCCTTATGAGCACTAAAGGCTTGTGCTTAGTTACTATGAAGCAGCAAAACCATAAGATGTTACATCTGGCAAGAAAATAGGCCATTTCTGTGTCTCTTTTCTTTTATATCAATAAGAAGAAACCATCATTACCTATCGAAGCTCTTCTGGGCTTTTATTTTCAGAACAATTTTTAAGAGCACTACAGACAGACGACATGAACTGATGAACGATTTGGCGTCCTGAGACAGCTGTGCATCATTTCAGCTCTTCCATTACTTCAATACAGCCAAAGGCAATGAAAGCTTTTCACAAACCCAGTACTTTATCATTTATGTGAACTAATGTAGAGGACAGGACACCGTGTCTTTTTGTTCGGACTGCTTTGGTCAGAAGAGTCCCTTTATTAGATGGAGTGGCTGGAGTTTATAGATCTTTTTGTATTTCATAAGCTTTTAAGTTTTTATGCTGACATCAATAGCTGTATGTTAGGTTCAGCTGTTGTTGTTTCAATTATATTCCCACTCTCTATCTTCAAATACTTTAATTCTTATAATGCACTCAAACTCTGTGTACTATATTTGCATTTCACAGAATTATTTTGTAAAACGGGCATAAAATATTTTTCAACTTAAACCACATTGTTTCTGACAAGCAACTTCACAGTGATGAGTAAATGTGGAAAAAAGGTCAGTTTTTCAAATTACACATGAACCACATATGTGACCCTGGACCAGAAAACCAGTCTTAAGTGTCAATTTTTTCACAATTGAGATTTATACATCATCTGAAATGTTGAATAAACAAAGCTTTCCGTTGATGTAAGGTTTGTTAGGATAGGATAATATTTGGCCGAGATACAACAATTTGAATATCTGGAATCTGAGGGTGCAAAAAAAATCTAAATATTGACCCATGCAATGTATTTTTGGCTATTGCTACAAATATACCCCAGCGACTTAAGACTGGTTTTGTGGTCCAGGGTCACATATATCATATTATATATCATCATATGAAATTTATACAAACATTTAATCTGAGAATTTCCTTTGAATTTATAACTGAAACCAACATATTTATGTCTAACAAAACATGATCAAAACAACATAAATACTACTATAAAAAGTTTTCAAACAAAGCAAATAAATTCAATAGACATATTATGCATATACATGTTTATCAACAAAATTCAGACCCAAAAGTGTGTGAGATATGGGGAAAAGGCAGAATATAGTTTACAAAGGTTTTTGAGACTAATATAACTTCATAGATCATTTAGCAAAAGTATTTTTGACTCCCAACAGTACTTCATAGATACCCGGGTCAAAATGACCCGAACATGAAACTAAATGTGTTCTTTTAAGGCATTAGCAAAGTTTTCTTCCCTTACTAAAAACAATGTTTTTTTATTTTTTTTATTTTACATGCATCTCTTTGATGCATCACATTGCTAAAACTACCCAGTCCTGAAGATTTGCATTATACAATATTAAGAAAATCAGGCCCTTTCTCTCGGAACATGCAACACAACTCCTTGTTCAGGCTCTTGTTCTGTCCAGATTTGACTATTGCAATGCTCTCTTTGGCAGGTCTTCCAGCCAATTCCATCAAACCTCTACAGTTAATCCAAAATGCCACTGCAAGATTAATCTTTAATGAGCCGAAAAGAACGCACATCACACCTCTGTTTATCAATTTGCACTGGCTACCAACAGCTGCTCGCATTAAACTCAAGGCATTAATGTTTGCCTACAGAACCACCACTGGCTCTGCACCCCTTTACCTAAACTCATATGGCGTTATTTTACTGCCAAATGTCGAGAGCGCATTTTTGTAGCGCGAAAGTAGAGTAATATAATGCGTGAGCGCGAATCTCCCCGCTCGCAGAGCGTGCTCTCGGATATACGCAGCTCGCGCACAGAGAGAGGCTGTGTCCAAATTCAGGGTCTGCATCCTCCTTAGGATCCTTCCTACCCGGTTGAAGGAGGAGGGATCCTCCGACGTCCGCAAAACCCGGAAGTCGGTGTTTGTGAATTTGGACAGCCTACCCTTCTTTCAGTTCCCTCCCTTACCCGTTGCTCATATCCTGTCGCCTAGCAACCGTGACAGCGCCAAGCAAGAAGCGGGAAAATGGACAAACAAAGAGTTATTCTCCTCATTTTAATTCTTTTGGAAGAAATAAAGCAATTAAATAAATTAAATGCATTCTTTGCTCGTTGTCGGAGAGTTTTTTATATCAGACTACAAGACAGTCACATCCAGGTAAGCCATTATAGCCTATTTTTATTTGTTTTTAAGTATTCTACTAATTTCTCCTACAAATTCATTGAGCCGAAGCATAAACTTTAGCTTGTTTTGTCAGAGAAACTCCTCTCCCACTCCGCTACCGCTCGCTTCGTCCGCCCTTACGCTCTGCCGAAAAGAATTATGGGATAGGTAGGACGGGAAAGGATCCACCACACCCATCCTTCCAATTCGGGGAAAAGGAGGACGTATTTGTGGGCCGCATTTGAAGGATCCTACGAATTTGGACAGCCTTCGTTGCGGCGCTGTGACGTAACATCCTTCAAATGAGTACTCCGAAGGATGCAGGCACAGAATTTGGACACAGCCAGAGTGTGTGCACTTAAAACGTGTCTCTTCTCTCGCTTAAGTGTGCGTGCGCGTGCTCAAACTGTGCACTCGCACATCTCTCCATGCTCTTACGCTAGATATGAATTCTTTTCACACCTGGATTAAAGGTCAAAAGTTATCAACCAATCAGATTTTTTAAAAATAAATAAAAACCTTTTTATGACCTTTTTTATAAACCTTTTACTGCGTTAGGCTAACCAAGACTTGTAATAGCACTTGCGTGTTGTTGCTCTTTTGTTGGTTTTGATTGTTTCTAATGTCCTCGTTTGTAAGTAGCTTTGGATAAAAGCGTCTGCTAAATGACTAAATAATAATAATAATAAATAATATTCTCTTCCAGGTCAAAACAGACCTGGATGCATTATGAGGGTTAATGTCTTTATCTGATTTCACTGGCAGACAGGTTTCCCAAACACTCCTGTCTATGTCTATAGTCCCAAAACTCCAGTTTGCCATTGTTTGAAGCAGTAATTGGCTTGTTGGATTTGCAGAAGCAGCGTTTGTGAGGCTGTGCTCTGTAAACAGTGATACAGAGGAGAGACTTTGTGCTGTAATTGAGCCGTTTCATCTGTAATCCCCGTTATCCTCTCACACTGACT
This sequence comes from Barbus barbus, assembly GCF_936440315.1. Lineage (NCBI taxonomy): Eukaryota > Metazoa > Chordata > Actinopteri > Cypriniformes > Cyprinidae > Barbus > Barbus barbus. Next base: position 2,015,830 of record NC_136716.1, on the reverse strand, counting down.
GCCGGATGCAATGCTTTAGACCTGCGATCCGTTTCATTGTCTTTGAATCGAGCTAAAAGTTACTGACAGAATTCGTACTTGTCCAGAAATTCTTACATACTGAAGTTACTATAAAATATGCAGTCAGATCATTAATACAAAATAAACACCCAGGACATGGAGTGGAGAAATGGGCTTAATTTGGTTTAATGATCAGCTAACTGTACATTATTTTGCATATTACATGACTTTGTCAAATAAATGGACATGAAGTATTAATAAAACATGCGCTGCTGTCATGTGCAGTCTGATAGATCTTTGTGACTTCATTGCATTGCACTGACAAAGCATGCAGGATAGTAATATTACAACTGAATGTGGAATGAAGAGAAGCTGTTCATGTGTCATTTTTGCTCTTTCTGTCCTTGGAGTTAATTGTAAATTGATTTTAATATAAGTAATACTCGTCTTCCCAGTGTATAATAGTCTGTCGGATTAATAAGTGACTATAATAAAGTCAGTTCATCTTTGTTATTGATCGACCGTATCCTTGGCACGCTGTTGATTATCACCGAAAACAATTTTGACAGTTTGTGAGCATAAAGGAAATGGAGGAACATATCTGTAAACCCCAGCTGGCAAAATATGCTCTTATTAAGTCATGAAAACATTATTTCTGAATCCCTTAGAGTTTAAAACGTCCAGGTTTTTTTTGTTTAAGATTTTTTGAGTTATGTAAATTATAGGTAATTTTTTTTCTTCATTGTGCAAACAGAATATCACTTTTTAATTTTTGAAGTTTTGTTAATATTTTGAATGTTTTCAATATTTGTTAAATTTTCAGTTTTCATTTTAATTTTAGTTTTAAGTAATTTTGTTGTTTTCAAGTGTTTATAGTTTTTATTCATTTTTATTTCAGTTAAGGTTTTAGTTATTTTACTACATCAGAATAAACTAAATGAAAATGAGAAATGTTTCCTTCCTTTTAATTCATTTAACAATCATATTATTTCAAGTATTTTTTCTTTAGGTTTGTTGTTGTTGTAGTTTTAGTTAATTGTACTAATCCCACTCTGAACCATTGAAATACTGTATTAAGTATAAACATAAAAAAGCAAGATGAACATCCAATTAAAATGTTTCAGAAAAACATTCCCTGATGTTTTTGTGCTAACATTGTGAACGTTATAAAAGACCAGATAACATTGAATGAATGTTACTAGAAAAATGTTTGTTCATAACTTTGAGAGAAACTCACCAGAACATTGCTCGAAAAATAACACCTTAAAAATTGACCAATCTGATATAACTGCTTGTCTGCGTAAGATTATATCCAATCATATATCCAGTTTAATGTAAATGGCTATAGAGGTTGCATTTTAAGGCATACTTACTTAGTTTTGGCCCTATTCTAATCTAATAAACCAATTGAGTAGAAAAATAGATCTAAGATGATGAAATATAATTGCTGATTATAAATATTCATACTTAAATTCATACTGTGTGTGTGTGTCACGTATATTGATGCTTATTACAGTATTGCATCACCTGTATTGGCATCAGTTGTGAGTCGAGTCTCCCGGCTGCTTTGTTTGTGTGCCGTTCAGATTTGCTGCGTCCAAATTGGTCACTAATGATGTTGACCGTTAGCGTTTGTACAGCTCAATAAGTTTTGGAGCAGAGCTACAATGTGCAGCTTTTCTTTTGAAATTCCTCGTCCGTCCTGAATGACTGATAGTCCTGCCCTCTATGATTTAATCTGAACACAGGAGCCCTGTGTGATCTCCAGCTCAATGTATTCATGAAGCTCACTTATAGCAGAGCTGTAGGTGTAGGACACTTTCAGTGCTACGTCTGCTGAAATGCCTGAGCGCCTTATTTGCATCTGAATGGTGTTGGAAAAAAATGGTTTCACACCACTCGATTGCATTTGCCAGTATTTGAGAGTCCTGAGTCACGGCTTGTGTCTCGTGGCTTACACTCATCAGGACGCTCGCTGTTCTGAAATTGTGCTTTCCGAGAAACCGAGACTATTTTGTCCTCTGTGTCTGGATGCATAAAACATAAAGTATCCAGCCCAATCCAATCCTGCTTTGCACCAATCACTCTTGAGACTCCAGATTATGAAATGCACTGATCTAGTTCTAAATATGCATGCATTAAATGAACTAAAAGCCGTTGTGCATTGGTGATTGTGCAAGATTTTTTTAATGCTTTGAAAGAAGTTTCTTATGCTGTCCGAGGATGGATTTATTTGGTCAAAAAAGCTTAAAAACTTGTGAAATATTATTTTAGTTTAAAATAACTGTTTTCTGTGAATATGTGTTAAAATATAATTGATTGCTGTGATCAAAGCTGAATTTTCAGCATTCAGGGTTTTGCATTGTGGTACAGTGCCTCTTGACATAATTGCAATCTAATTACTGTACATAATTGCAGGTTACAGTCTTTATGTAATAATCATACTGATTGAGAATTAGGTGATTTCAGTGGTATTGGACAGTGCATTCTAGTGAGTCTGTTTTGCATTTGTTACATTGATAGTGCTTTAAAAGTTGCCAGATGTGTTAACTGAAAAACATTTACAGAATTACAAAAACACTTTCAACAGATCATATTTCTGTCATTTTGTATCTGCTCTATTGCGTTCTCTGCTTTAGAAACATTCCTGCAGTAAAAGATGAAAAGAAATGGAAAGAAGGGAATATGAGAAATACATGCAGTAGCCAGAAGTAGATTTCCACTATTATTTAAGTTTTGCGAGTCTTTAACTCTCTTTTGAGACTAGTCATTGTCTGACAGACTGCAGAAAACGGTCCTTTTATTTCCCCGCTGGAGCTAAGAATGGATGTCCTCGCTGTCCTCGTCATGCCTGTATGAAAACATCGCTGAACGTTTTCACAGACTATTGATCTGCTGCTGCAGGAATACACACGCAATCCCGCTTGGACAAACACACAAATGCACATTTACTGAGGAACCCGAGCGCAACACTACTGAAGCACATCAGAAAGAACAAACCACACACACACACACACTCACACACTCTTATAGATAGGAAGAGCTGGAGTTACTCCTGCACACAAGCAAAGCTTTATACTACTCATATAGAGATATTCTGTCTGTTTTCACCTACATAAATGACCTTGACTCTTCATAATGCAGACTGTATAAAGAGTCTTACTACTCTCTGCCCTGTCTTTATTCTCATCTGACTCGAGCCTCTCACAAAATCACTTTCTGTGTTCAGCGTATGTCTATATAGCATGTCCTGTCTATTATTCTCAGTAAGTGTTTATTGCAGAATAGGATGTTAAACTATGATTTCTCATAGAAAAAAGCAGTGGTGATATGAAACTGAACGAATATGGTGATATTGGTACATTTGCAAACAACTATGGAGTAAATAATAGTACAAGAGTAGGAAATGATGTCTGTTAGTATAATCTTTCAAGACATGCGTGAGAAATGCTTGTATTCATGTTGGTTTTATATATATATATATATATATATACAGGTGCTGGTCATAAAATTAGAATATCATGAAAAAGTTGATTTATTTCAGTAATACCATTCAAAAAGTGAAACTTGTATATATTAGATTCATTCATTACACACAGGCTGATATATTTCAAATGTTTATTTTCTTTAATTTTGATGATTATAACTGACAACTAATGAAAGTCCCAAATTCAGTATCTCAGAAAATTTGAATATTGTGAAAATGTTCAATATTGAAGTGGTGCCACACGCTAATCAGCTAATTAACTCAAAACACCTGCAAAAGCCTTTAAATGGTCTCTCAGTCTAGTTCTGTAGGCTACACAATCATGGGGAAGACTGCTGACTTGACAGTTGTCCAAAAGACGACCATTGACGCCTTGCACAAGTAGGGCAAGACACAAAAGGTCATTGCTAAAGAGGCTGGCTGTTCACAGAGCTCTGTGTCCAAGCACATTAATAGAGAGGCGAAGGGAAGGACAAGATGTGCTAGAAAAAATGTACTATTTCGACTAGCAGGAGCTGTACCGTTTAGTCGACTAGACCTGCACATCCCTAATATAGCCTACCAGGGTTGTTTTGGACATGTGCCATGGCAATACCACAGTATTACTACAAAGTACTATGGTACTTTTGATACTTTTTGTTACTGTTGTGATTACTGGATAAATAAAAGCTAATTATAGCTTTTATTTATTAATTCACTTTCTGGTTCAGGATTTGTTCAGCTGAGAAGAATCAGTTAAAAATCACAGCTTGAAAATCACGCTGTCTTTGTTTCCTCTGTAAGATCTGAGAATATGGAGCTGCTGTGATCTCACTACTGTGTTCATACTCACTCAACATATAATGACTATGGATTTGTCTTCTTAAACATCTGCTTTCCAATCTCCAAACTGTAGATTTGTTTTTAAAATAAATTGGCTAACCATAATGACAAAGCAAATTAAAACAATAAATTATGTCCCATTTTCATGCTTTAAATCACCAAACACTTGCTGTTGATTAATGTAACACGCTGTTCTCTCATATAATGTTGTTGTTTCACCAGAGGCTCATTGATGATTAGAGAGGCTCTTATTGTGAATCAGTCTGGATACCAATTATCTACAACTAGCCTCTTCATTGTAGAGCATCTCTGCATATAAATAAATAAATAAATGCATAGAAAATACAAAAATAATTAAATAAATGCATAAATACATACATAAATGCATACAAATACAAAAATAATTAAATGCATAAATGCACCAATAAATGCATGAAAATACATAAATGTGTAAATAAATACATACAATGCATAAAAATATAAATACATAAATAATTAAATGCATAAATAATTTCATAAATAAAACACCAATAAATAGTTGCGTAAGTAAATAAATGCATAATTAAAAGAATGCATAAATAAATACATGCATAATTTGTGAAGTATGTTGTAAAATCTTTATGAATGGGCAATTATTTTGATATAGTATATTCATTTAATTAATACAATTTAGATGGCACAGTAAATTTTGTAGTTTTGAACTTTTTGCCTTACTATAAAAGCTCAGATCTGCCTGATTGTAACCGGTTTTGCTGATGCATCCCGTTGATTGACACACAGTGTTTTGGTTTGTGCCGTGTTGAAGTCAAATGAGTTCCTGCAGTGTTTATTGCAGCAGATCTGCGCTCTGCCCTTGAGTCTACATTTCAGCACCATAACCACAAAACTGTTTATTTTAGATGTGCTTTTGGTTATTTAATATGATTTGTGCAATGCCTAGAGACGGAGAAATGCTCATTAAGTATTGCTAAAGTGTTGTTTAGACAGTAAATCATTCTGTTATCAGTCCTCCAGCTCCAGAAGCAGTTCAGCATGTCAACTAACTGCCTTTGGCCACTGGACAGAATCACCTGGAGAAACAATATGGTGGATCATCTGCTTATTCACACAGAGAATGCATGGCTCTCATTCTTTGCTATTTTCTCCAGATTTACATATGTTTGTCACAAAATGGAAATGGAAAGAGCAAAAATATTTATTTCTCTTTATTGTTTTTAAGCTCTTGAGTAACTCTTGTATCTACAGTAATTATTTTGCTTGTCTCAAAGTTTTTTTTTTTTTTTTTGGAGATCTGAAATACTAGGTAACCTATGAAATTTTACTTATAATTTGATGATTTGTTTCTTGATGATATTTCTATTACAAGTATGATGTGCTTTCATGGTTAAAAACTGCTACAAAGACCCTCCAGAAGGTATTTTGTCAGTAACTGCCACCTTAGGGTATTTTCATTTTCATTTATGCATTTAGCAGATATTTTTATCAACAGAACTTGAAGCATTTTTTTTTATCAGTTCATGCATATTCAGTTGGCTGAGAATCAAACCTATGATCTTGGTGTTCAGGAAAACACAGATTTATTTTTATTTTTTCTGTTTAAATTGTTTAAAAAAAAACTAGAACAGTACTTTTGGCCATGACTGTACAGTTTGTGAAAAAAACAACAACAACAACAAAACAAACAAAAAAACCTGAATCCCATGGGGAAAAGTAACTATTTACAAGGTGGAGATTTTGAATCGGTTCGTCTACAAAATTACTTTTAGTAAAAATAAGCTATTAATACCAATTAGTCAACAATACACCAAAACATAAAAGAGTATTTATTTATTATTATTATAATTTCCAAATTGTTCATATTTGATCTACATCTTTATATGTTCTGTTCACGTCCAGGTTTTAATGAGTTTTCCTGTGTCTCAGAGCTGTGGAGCGTTCTGCTGTGTTTGTGTGTGGCCTTCTCTCTAAAGCAGAATGGATCAGAGCGACTCTAACGTTTAGTCGGATCAAACACAGGCCTCGGCTTCAGCTGCGTTTGATGCAGTGTATGTGTGGAAATGAGTTCAGACAGCAATACGTATAACTTTTTAACCAGACAGTTTTTTTTTCAGCAGATATACATTTCACAAGTTCTGTCTCCAGGAAGTTTTGCGTCAGTGAAACTTTGAAGGTTTTCCAGCAGACAGTGAGAGAATGTCCCAGTATTGTGTCTGATAGCAGCGCTGTTGATCTTTATTGGAGCTAATGAGGGCTAGTCAGCGGATCTCTCTACGGGACAAGCCCAGATGGCGGGTTCCCGGGTGTGCGTGTGCGTATTTTCATCAGCACCTGTGTACACATCTTGTAAAGCTAGTGTTTCTTCTACCTTGTAAACTTGACCAGAAATTCAGCTATATGGAACACCATTAGGAGATTTTATTAGATTTATGAGACCGTGTAACCCCCCAAAAATTTTGACTTTTTCTTTCAGAGTTGTAAGATATAAACTCAGAGTTATGACTTCATGCAATTATGAATTTATATTGCACAGTTCTGTTTTGTTTGTTTGTTTTATTTCTGCCACAGAATAAAATATTTAAAAGGTAATTTTATTATTGCCAGTTTATATCTCTCAATTCTGACTTTGCATCTTGCAGTTCAAAAATTTCTTCCCAGAATTGCAAGTTAAATCTCACAATTGTGCATTATCGTCTCATAATTTTGAGTTAACAACTGGTCATTCTCGCTTTTTATCTTGCAATTTTGACTAAGTCTCAAAGTTCTGACTTTTTTCTTGCAGTTTTAGGTTGATCTCTTGCAATTATTTTTCTTTTCTTTTTTTTGGCCGCAGAATCATGACTTTTTTCTCACAATTGCATGTTTATATTTAGAAATGTCTAACTTTTATCTCACAACTATATCTTGCCATTGTGATTTGTAAAGTCAGCATGTCATAATTCTGACATAAATCTCACAATCTAAATTGTGAGCTTTTTATTCAAGAAACCTTGATTTGCATTATAAGTGGGGAAAATAAAATGCGACAAAAGTGTTTAATGTCCTCATGTAGGAAGATTGTATTTAGTACAGCATTGCAAATTCGAGTATTGTCTTTGTTCAGTGTGAGTGTTATGTGACTGCTGTCTTTTATCATCTCGCAGGAATTAATGGACTTCATCAGCAAGAGCCTGATGGATGTTTAATGTGTGCTAAAGAAACTGGCGGCAGAGCTTTGGCTCAATCGCTTGCGTCGTTTAACCAGTCGAGTGCATGTCGAAGGTCTGTGCATCTGTTTCTGCATATGTGAGCCTCACTGCTCGCTTTACTGACAAACCCAGACGCTTCCGCTCACATATGCTGTGGAATTTCTGGATCTCTCTTCTGTAGAAATAATCCTATCGTAAGTGTCATTCGTCAGACAGACAGTGTGTTCAAATCCAACATCCTGTCAGAGCCCAAGATAAAGCTGCCGTCTCAGTCTTAAACCCCGTGTCCTCTGAAGCAGACGGAGACTTACGAGTTTGGTAAAGATATTGTGACGGCGTGTGCAATCTGTTTAGGAGCTCTGATACGACATGAAATTTAGCTGTAAAAGAAACTTCTTTTTTTTTTTACAGCTATTTTTACTGCTCATCTCGAGACCCATGGAAGCTTGTTTCTGCCACTGAATAAAGAAATAAAAAATTGTGGTAACACTTTATTTTATGGTTACATCTATTAGTTGCTTATTAGCATGCATATTACTAGAATATTGTGAAATATAAACTCGCAATTAGGAGAAAAAAGTCAGAATTGTGTAATATGAACTGGTAATTACGAGAAAAAAAAGCTGTGGGATAAAAATTAATAATTATCTTTTAATTTATTTTTATTCTGTGGCGGAAACAACTTTCCACACATGTATTCTGTTCGACTTAATAATAATAATTCATGGTTATCAACAAAACTCAGCCTTGAAAGTGTATACCTAAAATATACACCTAATGTTACTCGATGCACACGTGAAACATGTTTTTAAATGGTTATATCTCTTTACAAATAATTGTATAAAATCTGAAAAAAAGAAGATGTGAAATAGTTGTATCTTCAGGGTCTCGATGCATTTGCAAAGATTCCTTCCCTTACTAGAAACTATGCAGTTTATAGATATTTTTATATCTATTCCAGGTCAAAAAGTATCAGAATGTGTTACGAGAGTTAAAAGTGGTTCGTTTCAAGAGACCCCGACCCGTGTCTGTTATATAAAAGCGTTTCAATGTTTGGATAGTTTTCTGTGATTCTGTGTAACACTGAGAAGCATTGACCCGTGATACCAACAAGCTGGAAGCTCAAAGCTGGTACTGCAAAGATTTCCATTTTACTTTAACTCCGTATAAAAAAAAAACATTTCAGCAAGAATCTTCCCATGATTCTGTGCCACGGCCGTCTCTGAAAAGCAGTCAAAGTGTGACCAAGGTGATTCGGTTTTGACAGCCTTGGAAGTTTGTGCTATGAATAGGTCTTTTATGTGTTTCGCCTCTTCACTGAAAGCAGAAACTTTCAGCATGTTGGCATCTTTTGAAAACGCTCCTTGTAGTTTGACCCGATGTGGGTCGCACCCTCAGACTCATGTTCTAACAAGCTCATTAAACACCGCAGCCTCTTGATTTCCACAGATAGCGCTACATGCTGTTTTTCACTATTCCCTTATGTCCTCCAGCACACATGTGATCAGCTCTTTCTTCAGTCATTTGAGCTGAAAGATCAGCAGAAGAGATCCAGCGCTGCATAGAGATCAGAACGCAGCGCTTCAGCCTATTTCCGTGCATCATTTAAGCAGCTTTTAGGGCAAAAGAGGGAGGAAAGGAGGCGAGAGCGAGTCCCTGGGCACAGCGTGGCAGGCTCGGTGATTGGCTAATCCTGTAATGATCTGATGGTGTTGATTAATTGGGCTGGGAATTGAGGTAGAACACGCTCTTCTGAAGACAGTGTACTCAGACATTTAAATCAATTACCTATCCTGCTTTTGTCACAGCAGTGGCATAAATCACACAATCAGGCCTGCATGTTGCCTGCTATCTCTCACAAATATAAGCATGATTTGGAAAAATTATTATTGTTTTTAAATTATTATTATTATAAATGGGTAATTTGTACACAAATGTTTTATCGTTTACTGCACTTTAAATGGGTCACACATCAGACGTGAAGCGCTGCGGCTAATGAACTGAAGTCTCGCACATACACAAGTCTTTCTTTCCAAGAAAACAGAATATATATATATATATATAATAATATATTGAAATAAATTAGGTTAAATATTTCAAGTGGGTTACCAACGAGTATGTTTAGGGTTAGGAGTTGTTTAGGACAATAATTAAGTTTATACAATTAAACAACTACATAATTCTTTAAAAATAATAATATACAGAATTGAATAACAAGTGCTATAAAATTATATAAGCCACTAATACTTAGCATAGCAGAATAAACTGACTGCAAGCTCTTTAATCATGCTAGCAACATGCTAAAACATGCCAGCACAGACTAGCAGTGAGCTGCATGCTTGTTTATAGGCAAAGCGTCAGACGCGTCATTTCATCAATCATTTAAGGTCTGCTGAAAAGGTCAATTGCACTATTTTGTGCACGATTAAGCACAGCAACAGATACATTCAGAGGTTCACAATGTATCCTTAATACATTCAGTGGCTAAATGAATTATTATTTTAATTGCACATAAAGCAGGAAATCAGTAAATACGTGGTGGAGGCGTTTGCTCAGCTCTTCTGGAGTTTTTTGCAGACGAGTACGGATGAATATTCATGAGAAGTTGCTTTGTCAGGTTTTGAGAGTTTGAGTGACAGCTGGCCCTGCCCAGCAGCTTTTACTTCTTTTTGCATTTGCTGGTGATGAATATTAATAAGCACCTGTCAGCGTCCGAACACAGCAGGTCGTTAGGGTTGATTATGAGAGTGTCCGTTCACACAGCACTTACTGAGGTGACCTGCAGCTCTTACAGCCACACACAGACACACCATAAACACATGTTTACCACACACATCTGCCAGCCAAACAACTTGGCCGCACTATTTGAAAATTCAGCTTTGCCATTATAGAGAAAAATTAAATTGATTCAAATAGAATTGTTTTTAACTGCAATAATATTTCACAAATATTGAATAATATTGAATAATTTTAATAAAATTATTTAAATATTTAAGAAAATAAATGCAGCCTTGGTAAATATAAAAAAACAAAAACATGCAAAATCTTAGTGAACCCAAATATTATTTTGAGTGTTTCAAATGAACCAGTGTTCACTGAATCGATTCTTTGAAGCTGTCAGTTTGAACTAATTTTCTTACCAATAAACTTACCAACTTTAACTGTTTTAAACCCGAGACACTAATAAAATGAATACCATTAAAATGCGATCACACGCTCATGAGTCACAAAATTAGTGCAATGACATGCTCTTATGGAAATTTAATGGGCAAATGAAAAGCACATTACATATAATGTATTACGCGATATTCATGATGTTGCTTAACTTTGTATTACCAGCAAATCGTTGTGAATATTAAATATTCGTCATCCAGCCCTAATAGTCTCCCAAAACAGATGGCTTCAGCAATTTTACTTGTCTTCAAGTTTAAAGGAATTAAAGGCAGGACTAATAATGAGACACAGGAAAAGCCTGAAAGAAGAAAGACCAAAAATGCTGAAAAACTGCTGTGATTTTTGCACGAGAGAAAGAAGTGAAATTACAGCTTGAGCTTTCAGAGTTTGAGACGTTCATTACCACTTCATTCTTCAAAGAGGAGCTTTAAACCTGCTCACCTCTACAGAGAGACAGAGAGATGCAAGACTGGGTTATTATAGGCAACTAAAACTAAACCATAAAGCATGCTTTGTTACTTAAATTAAAGTAAATGTTAACCAAATGGAATGAAATATTAAAAACGTTATTTCAAAATATATTCAACTTATTTTATTTCAGCCAATTGGCATGGAAACATTTCTCATTTACATTTAGTTTAATTAGAATAAATAAATCTAAAAACTAGACATATTTGAAGTAAAAAAGTCAAAATAGAAATGATAATTTTAATAAAAATGCCAAAAGCACAACAAAATAACTAAGCCTGAACTAAAATTAAAATAAAACAGGAAATATCAAATAGAAACTAATTTAAAATATTCATAATTATATTAGTATATTAACGATACTGAAAGAGCACTGCTGCTAATATCTCAGTTATTATTATATTATTTCAGCTAATTGCCAAGGCATCATTTCTCATTTTCATTTAACTTATACTAACCTATACTAAAATTACTACAATTAAAAAATAAATAAATACCTGTAAAGATATATCTAAAAAAACGACAAAAATACACAACACAATTAGGCTACTTTAAAAGATACGAGAAAGGAAAAAAACTTTAACTAAAATTAAAATGAAAAGTAATTCAAAATACAAATAAAAACTACAATAGTATCTTAGTGATACTCATACACTGCTGCATGCACGAGTAAAATTATGAGAAAAGAATCCCTGCACAGATCCTGTATAAGCTGAAATATGTGTGTATGAGGGCTAGTTTGTCTGAAATCTGTGACAGTCTGAAGCGGAGCTGCATAACTTGTGTATATGTGTGTGTCTGCCGCTGGGAAGCCCAGGTGTCTGATGGTAATTAAATCAGGAGAATGTTGAGCTGCTCTCTGCCTCCTGCAGCTGTAATGTCAGTGTGATGTGAACTGCTCATCCTCAGTGTCTCATCTGTGCTTCCTAACAGTGAACCAAGCCGCTCCATCAGGAAAGTCAACATCAGTCTGGACCTTGTGCACACAAAATATGAGAAGACAAGTCAGGGAACATGTACTTTTCCATTACTTGAACTCAAAATAATTTCATCAATTTATATGTGGGGCATTTAAATATATTATCAAGATCTTCTTCATTTAATGGATTTAATCACCTTTCTAAAGATGAACATTATTGTGCTGTGGATTATGGACTATTGAATATTATTCAGTGCATGAATCATTTATATGAGGGTTAGTCTGATACACTTGAACCTGAGCTTGAACCTGTTTCTCTTTGCCTACATTTTATTTTCTAAATAAATCATATATATTCATCATTTAGTTTTATTTATTTAGACAAAATTGTAGGCAAAACAGTGTTATTGTAGTATTACTGAGATACTATTGTTTTTCATGTTTTGAATAAGATTTAATTATTATAATTTCTTTGCTTTCGTGTTAATTTTAAAGTTTTAGTAATTTTGTTGCGCTTTTGTCTTTTTTTTTGTTATTGTTGCTTTTAAAATTTCTATACAGTTTTTTTATTATTATTTTTTTATTTCAGCTTTATTTTAGTACATCAAGTTAAACTAAATGAAAATGAAAAATGTTGCCTTGGAAAATATCTGAAATAAAATCATGTTTTTTAATATTTTATTTTATTTCGGTTAAGATTTATTTTATTTAAAGTAACAAAAATATTATTATGGTTTTAGTTTTAGTTAACTATACTATAACAACACTGAGGCAAAATAGTATATATTCATTAAAAACTAATGTAGACAAAATAGAATATATTTAATAAAATATATATGTGCTTTATTAAGACAAAATAGTTGGCCAATATAATGTTATTGGTTTTGGACATAACATAAAAAAAATACTATTTTGCCTTAATAAATTATATATGTACAAAATATATGTTTAATTGTAAAATACATGAATGATTAAGACTTTTGTTTTTGAGTGTCTTGTAGTGTGGGTAAATCAGAAATGCATATGTGATGATAATTTACCAAAGAAAAATAATAGTATAATAAACTACAAAAGTGTGGAATAAGTTCACTTGAATCAATCCATCAGTGTAGCACAGCATCCCTGTGTTTGTATCAGTCTGCTTTCATTAAGATGTTTTGTCAGAACGGCTCTCATTTCACCAATCAATCAACCTGTCTGATGATGGGAAGAGGCAAAACTATCATTAAATAAATGAGCCTTTCAGTGCTGCTGGTGAAGCTGTCAGGATTGAATATAGTGTCACCTGCTGAGAGACGAGGGATCGACTGAACCTTCCCTACAGACACACACTGACACAAACGCTCCTGTGTGAATTAATTTGATTCATTAGGCCAGTTCTTCTCAATGTAAACGTGCACAGTTGTGTGTAATAGCATACACTGCTTATGCTCCGCTTTGGATCAGAAATAGAGGGTATATACGTGACGTCACGGTCAGCCGGAGTGGCTGCTGCTCCGACCACTGAGTGGCAAAAAGACTGAGTGGCAGCATTGGTTTTAGCATGAATGCTGTGACAGAATGCCCAAAACATCTAAAACAAGAAAGAGCTTTGCGATTTACTGTACAAATACTGTAGATTTGACAAGAAATCTGAGGTATAATTTTACGTGAAGTGAGTGAAGTGAAGTGACATTCAGCCAAGTATGGTGACCCATACTCGGAATTCGTGCTCTGCATTTAACCCATCCAACGTGCACACACACAGCAGTGAACACACACACACCGTGAACACACACCCGGAGCAGTGGGCAGGCATTTTATGCTGCAGCGCCCGGGGAGCAGTTGGGGGTTCGGCGCCTTGCTCAAGGGCACCTCAGTCGTGGTATTGAGGGTGGAGAGAGCGCTGGACATTCACTCCCCCCACCTACAATCCCTGCCGGCCGGGGACTCGAACCCACAACCTTTGGATTACGAGTCCGACTCTTTAACCATTAGGCCACGACTTCCCCTACTACACGACTTACAGACTGCCAAAAACTACAGAAGAGAGAAGCAAATGAATCGCTGCAATTCAAAGAAACAAATGGACTCCAAGCAGCAAAACACAGATTTGCAGTTATCATTTCATGTTAATATGTTGAATTTTGTGGTAAAATCATACCCTATATATTGTGTTATAATGTATCATATTGACAACTCATCAATTAAATATTTAGCCTCTTATATTCTGCATAACTGGATGTTTTCAAATAAAAACTGACAAACTATATAAGTTTTTATTTTGCTGGATCTATCTGCTGCTTTTGACACTGGGAATCATCAGATCCCCCTGTCCGCCCTCTCATCACTGGGCATCACAGGTATTCCACTTCACTGGTTTGATTCCTATCTCACTGGTAGGTCTTTCAAGGTGGCCTGGGGTGGGGAGGTATCCAAAGCACACCAGCTATGGGGTTCCTCAGGGATCAGTTCTTGGACCCCTCCTCTTCTCCATATACACTACATCACTGGGACCCCATCATACAGGCACGTGGCTTCTCCTACCATTGCTATGCTGAGGACACACAGCTTTATCTCTCATTTCAACCAGATGATCCAACGGTAGCTGCATGGATCTCAGGCTGCCTGGCAGACATCTCAGCATGGATGAAAGAACATCACCTACAGCTCAACCTGGCAAAGACTGAGCTTCTTGTCTTCCCTGCCACTCCAACTCTACAGCATGACTTCACCATCCAGCTAGGTTCATCAACAATTACTCCATCAAGTTCGGTCAGAAATCTGGGTGTAATCTTTGAATCTTGAAAATCGACCAGCTGACTTTCAAAAACCTCATTGTAAAGACTGCTCGATCTTGCAGGTTTGCATTGCACAACATCAGAAAAATCATGACCCTTTCTAATGGAGCATGCTGCACAACTCCTTGTCCAGGCCCTTGTAATTTCTAGGTTGGATTACTGCAATGCTCTTCTAGCTGGACTTCCATCATACTCAATCAAACCTTTACAAATGATTCAGAATGCAGCGGCATGACTGGTCTTCAACAAGCCCAAAAGAGCCCATGTCACACCTCTCTTTATCTCCCTGCACTGGCTGCTGGTTATGGCTCGCAACAAGTTCAAGACATTGATGCTTGCATATAGAACAGCCACAGGCTCAGCACCTGCCTACTTCTACTCACTATTACGAATCTACATCCTCTCCAGAAGTCTGAGATCCGCTAGTGAGCGACGCCTCATGGTACCATCACAGAGGCACAAAATCACTTTCCAGAGCATTTTTGTTCACCGTTCCTGGCTGGTGGAATGATCTTCAAACCTCTATCCAGAAAGCTAAATCCCTGACAATTTTCAAGGAACAGCTGAAAACTCACTTCTTTAGTCACTGACTTCATCCTAAAAAAAATATATCCTTTTTCTCTTTTCTTTAAACTTTCCCTGTCTAGCTTGCGCTTATTTGAAACATATTATGAGCACTTCTAAGAGCAGTTGTGGATAGAGAGTTGGACTTGAAACCTGAAGGTCTTTTCATTCGGAAATCAAGGTCTGGAGTCTGGAGGAAGACTGGAGAGGCACAGAATCCATGTTGCTTGAAGTCCAGTGTGAAGTTTCCACAGTCAGAGATGATTTGGGGTGCCGTCACGTCTGCTGGTGTTGGTCCATTGTGTTTTATCAAGTCCAAAGTCAATGCAGCCGTCTACCAGGAGATTTTAGAGCACTTTATGCTTCCATCTGCTGACAAGCTTTATGGAAATGCTGACTTCCTTTTCCAGCAGGACTTTAGCACCTGCCCACACTGCCAAAACCACTTCTAAGTGCTTTGCTGACCATGATATTACCTGGCTAGATTGGGATATTTTCAAGAGAAAGATGAGAAACAGTCAATCCAACAATCCAGACGAGCTGACGGCTCAATAGTGCCTCAGCAGAGCCACAGGCTGATCGCTTCCATGCCATTCCTCACTGATGCTGGAGTTTGTGCTAAAGGAGCCCCGACCCAGTATTGAGTGCAGAAATAAACATACTTTAAAGAACTTGAACTTTTCTGTTTTGCAAATCCTTTTTTTGATTGATCTTAGGAAATATTCTAATATTTTGAGATACTGATTTTTGACTTTCATGAGCTGTAAGCTCTAATCATCAAAATTAAAAAAAAGTGTTTTACTTTAAATGTAATGAATCTAAAATATATGAAAGTTTCACTTTTTGAAATAAGTTACAAGAAATAAAATAACTTTTTCACCATATTCTAATTTTCTGAGATGCACCTGTATGTATATATATGTGTATATATACATATATAGGGTTACTTTTTCATTTGGCTTTTTTTTACGTTTTATATAAAATACACGTATAATATACAGTGGCATGCGAAGGTTTGGGAACCGCTTGCAGAATCTGTGAAAATGTGAATAATTTTAACAAAATAAGTGAGATCATACAAAATGCATGTTATTTTTTATTTAGTACTGTCCTGAATAAGATATTTTACATAAAAGATGTTTACATTTAGTCCACAAGACAAAAAAAAATAGCTGAAATGATTCAAATAAGCCCCTTCAAAAGTTTGTGGTTCTTAATACTGTGTGTGGTTACCTGGATGATCTGTGACTGTTTTTTGTTTTGTGATGGTTGTTCATGAGTCCCTTGTTTGTTCTGAATAGTTAAACTGAGCTCTGTCCTTCAGAAAAATCCTCCAGGTCCTGCAGATTCTTCAGTTTTCCAGCATCTTTTGCATATTTGAACCCTTTCCAGCAGTGACTGTATGATTTTGAGATCCATCTTTTCACGCTGAGGACAATTGAGGGACTCAAACACAACAATTAAAAAAAGGTTAAAACCTTCACTGGTGCTCCAGAAGGAAACACGATGCATTAAGAGCCGGGGGTGAAAACTTTTTGAATTTGAAGATCAATGTAAATTGCACTTAATTTGTCTTCTGGGAAACATGCAACTATCTTCTAACTAAATGGGAAAAAAAATGATATTTCAACAAAATAAGAAAAATTTGGACATCATCCTATTCAAAAGTTTATAAATATTTAAAATATGTATGTGTGTATAAGTAGGGTTATATTTTTTAATAATTCAACACTTCTGAGACTTTGGCAGTAACATCGTTTTGGATTAATAATAATGCTGATGAATAATCGATATCCACTCATAAACTTAATTTCAAATGAGCGGAAATTAAATCAGATCCTCATTCAGTTGGCGATTTTCTCTGGAGACTGTTTATAATGTTGGTCTGCTTTCCTGTCGCCGGGTTTAATCACACTTCTGGTCTAAAAACAGCTCATTTACAACTCGGTTCTCACAAGTCTTTGTCTTGAAGGCTGTGGCCGTTTCTCTGCAGATCTGATGACACAGTGAATCCAGAGTCGTACATAAGTGGATGTAATTGGCTCTCAGACTCAGACGGCAGAAGTGTAGGTGTTCACTGATTCACTTGATTTCTGTCCTCCCTTTCTATGACTGAAACTTACAAGTGCCCAGAGACCCTCTTCCTTAATGCACACCTTGAGCATCATCGCCATCACGGAGAGAGAAGCAGCACAATGAATCTGATCTCCATCTGCACTAAGACTATAGTGAGCCATGTCAGCTTATTATCACATGAAGTCAGAGTAGAACTGTGATGAATTATAAATTGTCACTTTAAGTTAATCTTTATAAAATGTCTAATAACTTATTTTAACAGCTTTAAGATGACAAAATCGAGACATAACTATAGTTTACGCCCAAAGACGAAAGAAGCATGTCGTCCATCAGAAACCTGTCGTATCGGTCCAGGAAAAAAGCAACTAAAGGCTGGAACACACTACACGACTTTTAAAATGTGAACAGATTTTTAAAACACAAGGCGTCATACACTTAACAACTTTGTAAATAGTCACAAAGGAAAACTGGCCATCATACACTAAACACACTAGCACACAGCTTTAAATCCCAAACAAACTCACACAGAAATGTGCACATTGTTTCTGTGTTCATCCCCATGAATTTAATTCTTTAATATGTGTCACTTAGCTGAACGTGAACTAGTCTTGATGTTGCAGTGTCCATAAATGACACTTCACTATGAATATATAACTGATCAAATTGAATGTCTTGCTGCTTGATTTTAGTGTTTTTTTGTTTTTTGATTGACTTTGTACCTTCAAATAAAACATTTTTCAATTATTCTTTAAAAATGTTTTTTTTTTTAAATAAACAAGAATTTTTGATAAACATGATGTGAGCTTAATGGGAACAGGGGTGTGCTTAAAGGGTACATAAATGTACCCATTACCTCACGTCGGTCATGTTGTTCTGGTTTGTTCCTGAATTAAACTTTCTCAGTGTGTCGTGAGTTTTTGCAGCTTGGTGTGACAGCAGGTTTATTATGATGCATCACCAGCAACTACCGTCATATTCTGATGCAATGACAGCTGTACTGACCCGAGTCCTGACGGCCCGCCGCTTTAGCAGAGAAAGACCAAAAAAAGAGCTTTTTTAGGAAAGTGTCACATCTTCCAATTTAGTGTGTGCTCAGTGCTGAGAGTGAGGCGGTTTGATGTCAAGACATGCCAGGAGTTTGTCCTTGGCGCTGAAGATGACAGTGCAGTTGTTAGGTATTGTTTTTAATGGTTTTAGCACTACTCAAGCAGAAAAACCTGTTGTCCTCTACAGCTACAACAGAGGAAGAAACAGTACATACAAAAGGGAAATAAAACAGACCTGCCATGACTTTATTAGCCTTGATCTCAACGAGTCAGTAAATTGCTGACAGCAAACAACTCTTTGTGGGTTTGTGTGATGTTGGGGTGTTTAAACATACTGCTGTTCATTTTCTCACTCATCATTAGGTGTGACAGTGATGGTTTAATGAGAGCATATAGTATTCACACTCATTAGGATGTGTGGATCAACTCTTTTCCATCCGCTTAGATCAAGATCAGCTCACAGAAGGCCTATAAACTGACCTTCACTCAATTAAAGCGTGACAGGAGGAAATGATGCCCATCATGGTGGCAGTTTTCCACAGGTTTTGTTGCTAGAATGATGCTAGTAATTGAAATTCAAAGGTTTATGTTAATGCTCATTAAAGATGTTCACCCTTACATCTAATCTGATAGAAAATAGTAAGCATATTTTGGCATGCTGTCCTGGGGGAGGGCTCCAAGCTCAGAATATGGCCCAAACCCAGAGAACTCCCCCTATCCCTAATATGGTATAAAATAGATTAGGGGTGAGGAGTTGGGGTGGAGGAGGGATGCCGGAAAACTGTCATTGGACAGAGGTAGGCAGGCTGCATATTTATACGCATTGTGCTCATTAGGATAGTTAGCTAAACGAGTTGCACCAGCGCCAAATTAGTTGAATATCTGATCGTGCTCCTCCCGAACCTTGTTAAAGCGTAACTAAACCCCTGGTCAGAGCCTAACTCCACCCACTGGCAATATTTGAAAAATGCTGGAAAAGTGGGCAGAGCCCAGCGGAGACAGAGGGGGCGTGGTTAGTAAGTGCCATCATACGTCACAGGGGTATGCAACGTCCAATAGGAAAATTCAACTGCAATAGCCACCGTTCAACCTGAAGAGGCCAGCACACGTTTTTCCACCATATATTGTAGAATTAAAACACTTTATAACCAAATGTCAAAAAATTTACTTGAATAAATGCACAGCACTAATAAAGACAGTCTTACAGATCATTAACTCAAAAAAGTTGTTTTAGGGTTTAGTTACCCTTTAATAAAACATCATATAAACTGATTGTTAAAATAAATGACACCAAATTTTATAATCGATTAGTCTTTTGCAGTGTGCACTGGGAAAATCTGTCAGAGAATGTAAAGTAAACAGCGAACTTTGTGAAAAACTAATTTCTAAGAAAATAAAATATTTGCTAATGCATTTTGATTTTGCAAACAATACATTCAAAACGTAAGTGTGTGATTAAATATATGTCATTGTTAAACAAATAATTATGTTTTTATGTTTTGGTTGTTGTTGAGATTTAAATTTAGGTTTTAAAGTAGCTATACATGCAACTTAAAATCCTATATTCAACATATGCAATAAAATTTAAATGATCAGTAACTGTAATTGGATATAGTGGCATCATATGTAATCATATAATAAAACTACTATTCAAAAGTTTGGGGTTTGTAAGATTTTTAAAGATTCTTCTGCTCACCAAGGCTGCATTTATGTGATCAAAAATACAGTAAAAACAGTGAAATATAACAATTTAAAACACTCTGTGTGAATATATTGCAAAATGCATTTTATTCCTGTGAATTTTCAGCATCATTACTTCAGTCTTCAGTGTCACATGATCCTTCAGAAATCATTCCAATATGCTGATTTTCTGCTCAAGAAACATTTCTGATTATTATCAGTGTTGAAGACAGTTGTGCCGCTTCATAGTTTTGTGGAAATGTATATATTTTATTTTTCAGGACAAAAAGAACTCCACTTATTTGAAATAGAAATCTTTTGTAAAGTTATAAATGTCTTTACTGTCATTTTTGGTCAATTTAATGTGTCCTTGATGAATAAAAATATGAATTTATTTTTAAATGAACACTCATACTGCTGAGTGCTCACAGAAGTAAAGACCTATTTTTGGACTTTCATATTGAAGCCGAACAGAGCTGTGTAACATGGCAGTAGCATCTCTGGAGATTTAATAAAAGTTCAAAGTCGGAAGCGCCACACTCTCTGCTGACATCTCACATTCAAAGCGTGATGGATCTGCGGTGCTTTCCAAGAAAGCAGAACCGCTTGTGCTCAGTGACCCAAAGTTAAACGGTAATGAGACCTCAGCAGGAAGCTGTTCAAATCCATGACTTGCAAGACTGATCTTTCTTTTCTCTTCTCTTTTATTGCAGAATAAAGTGCTGAACATTGATGGTGTGAGAGTTAAACTACAGGTGAGCATCATTTTCTGCATGCAACTTTTTAATGATAGCTTAAAGGAATGAACAATTGCCAAAAATGTCCATACCCTCAGGCCATTCAAGATGTAGATGAGTTTGTTTCTTCATAAGATTTGGAGAAATGTAGCACTGAATCACTTGCTCACCAATGGATGCTCTGCAGTGAATGGGTGCCGTCAGAATGAGATTCCAAACAGCTGATAAAAACAACACAATAATCCACAAGTA
Organism: Barbus barbus; assembly: GCF_936440315.1. Lineage (NCBI taxonomy): Eukaryota > Metazoa > Chordata > Actinopteri > Cypriniformes > Cyprinidae > Barbus > Barbus barbus. Next base: position 1,994,640 of record NC_136716.1, on the reverse strand, counting down.
ATCCACACCACTCCAGTCCATCAGTTAACATCTTGAGAAGCCAAAAGCTGTATGTTTGTAAGAAACAAATCCACCATTAAGACGTTTTTAACTAAAATACAATTCCATAATCCATAGTAACGCTTCCTCCAGTGAAAAAGTGGTCTGGTCTGAATCAGGAGAGAAATCTGCACAGATCAAGCAGTGTTTACAAACCAAAACAATCTAAAACAGCTCTAAACAAATATGTGGCTGGATTTAGATGTGAGAGAACAAGAGATGGAATTTTTCACCGGAGGAAGCATTATTATGGACATTTTTAGTGCGACGGCGTCACGTGAAATTTTTATTTTAGAAATGGTTTCTATTTCCGCGACTGGAACAACAACATACAAACTATATAACAGTAGATAATCTCAGGTGATTATGTGCTTTATTCAAAGTTAAACGTGTCTAATATGAGTTTAAATATTATATTGCGTGACCTTATAACCATACTGAAAGCAACAATAGATAGTTTACCTCAGAGCTTGAAAATAAATGAAAGCAAAGATGACCGTTAAAACTGTGAACTCACTGCGAACCAACGAGTTTATTCCATGACAAAGATGTTAACAGTCACTCAGTATGTACATTTAATGATGTTAAAAAGCTTTAATATTTATGAATTAGAATATAAACGCATCCATTTCGTTGCGAGAGCAGTGCGCTTCCAGAGAGAGCCCGCCCACACACTCTTCTGATTGGCTGTGATATTTGATTGATTCTGTCGCATCGCGATTGTGGACACCCAAATTGTTTGTCGTTGGAATTTTGTCGCGTCACGTGTAGTTAGGACACTGTGTTAATGATGGATTTCATTCATACAAACATGCACCTTTTGGTTCCTTTGCGCTCTTCCGTCTTCAGTTCTGGTGGTTGTATGATGGGGGTGGCAGGCCATACCATCTGTTGGGCATTGATAGGTCGGAAAGTGTTTTACCTCAGGTGAAGTCATCTGCTGGATTGCTACTTGAATCTACATAACGCCAGGTGCATTCAGCTGTCAGCTCTTGAATTTCGGCTACCCTAGTGCCAACAAACACCTTGAATCGGTATGATTCAGACTTGAGGCAGGCTAGAACGGTGGTGGAATCTGTCCATAGTGTCACTGTATTGATCTGGATGGTAAGCTTGGTATGCAAGAGTTTGGCTAGTTGGGCACCATTCAGGGCAGCACACAGCTTTAGTCAGGAAATGGTCAGCCGTCGTTTTGGGGCAACCTTGGACCTTGCTAGTAGAAAGGCTAACTGGATATGACCGTTGTCATCCTCTGTACGTAAATAGGCAACAGATCCATAAGCTTGCTCAGATGCGTCGCAGAAGATGTTAATCTGTTTGGTGTTGTGAGAATGATCAATACCTGAGGATGTGACACAGCGGGGTAGTGAGATACATGCAAACGTAGGCAATTCTGCTTCCCATTCCTTCCAGGATCTCAAAAGTTCAGCAGATAGATCTGGGTCGTCCCAGTCTCGTTGCTTATCCCATAATCTCTGAACTAAAATCTTGGCTCGCGTGGTGAATGGGAGTATGAATCCCAGGGGGTCGTACTGGGTTGCAAGCACTCTGTAAATGTGTTAAAGGGTACATGGTCCAGGCTTGACATGACGGGTATTATACCCAAGGAGGTCTGATTTGCAGTGCCATTTTAAACCTAATGCAGATTCTTGCAAATCAGTAGATCTTGAGATTCTGTACTGGTGGATCTCGCTTCTGTCGGTAGGTGTTCCACCACGTTCGGGTCATTACTTGCCCACTGGTGAAGTTCAAAGCCACCACTGGCAAAGAGGGTGCAGAGTTTGTCTACAAGCTGGTCTGCCTCTTGAGGAGATAAAAGGCTCTTCAAGCAATTGTCCACGTAAAAATGTATTTCTACTGTGGTTCTGATGTTGTCATCAGGAGTGCTATAGTCCATAACATGTCTTTGGACAGCATAAATGGCACAACATGGACTACAAGTAGTGCCAAAAGGTAGCACTTACCATTCATAAATGTCTGGTGGTCTAGATCTGTCCAAGTCCCGCTATTTAAGGCGGAGGAGATGCCTGTCTTCTGGGAGGAGACATACCTGATGCAAGAGGAGTAGCATAGCGACTCACGCCATCGATTATTACTCGGACAGTCTTTGACTTGAGCAAGTCAAGCGCTTCTTGGTCCTGCTTAGACCGAGTGACAGATTTTTCTGATCGATTGGGAATCACGTCTGCTTGCCAGAGTCTCTCAACATTCTGGAATAACTCTGTCATCAAGGGATTAACAGTGATGTGTAGACACTGGTGGGAGATAACATTATCTCCGAAGACTATTGCTGGGCCTTGTAAAGACCAACCCAGTCTTGTCCTGACTGCTGCCGGACCTCCAGGTGGACCAAGACGGACTGGTTCAATCGGAGTGATAAGGTGTGGATGATCTGCTCCGATAAGTCACAGGAGACAGGCTTTGCGAACAGGTTGTAATGGTAAGCCTCTCAAATGTTGGTAACGTTGCTGAAGCTTTGCAACAGGGTAAGTATGTTCAGTCAAGTTCAGTTGTTCTGCAGTGAAGGTTATTTTGTAGCTCCTGCCTGGCTGGGATGGAGTTGAAATCTGAAAGGACACTGAGGCACCACGAAAGTTAGTGATGCCTTGCCTTATAGTTCTCAAGGCTAAGTCCTCTGCCTGGCCTGTGAGTCCCAGCGTCCTGGCTGCTGATGGTAACAGCATAGTTCGTTCAGAACCATCATCAAGTACAGCGTAAGTATCTAGGTTCTGCCCCTTATGCTTCAGAACGACTCTGACCACTTTCAGGAGTACACTGCTGAATCCTTGAGGGCGGTATATGTATAGGATTTTGCTAGTTGAACTGACTAAAGAGGTCCCTTCGTTTACTGGCCTAATGTTGACCTCATGGAGAATCTGAAGGTGCTTCCCATTACACAAATGGCAGAGCGAAGTTTTCAAAGCAAACAGTGTCGCCACACTGAATATCCGATGCATCCATAATGGCAGCAATTGTGCTCAAAGCAAGCTGGTGAGGTCGACCGAACCGTTCAGTAAGGGCTGCTAGGGTATCCGAGTAGGGAGTGGATGAATTTAGACAGGAATCAGCGATGAGGCGAGCATCCGCTAACTTCAGATGATCTGAAGAACGTGCAGTCCTGCGAAGGCTGTTCTCCTCTCTCTCACTCCAATGATCCGTGGTAAGGTACCAGGGCTCCAATGCCAAGCGTGATGATTCTAAAGAATCAGGTGATCCAACAGCCTCTTCTCTTTGAACATGGTAAATAACGCGGTTACAGGCAACAAACTCATAATTCAAAGATCGCAAATCTGCTTTTAAACACAGTGAGATGATCACATGATAACAGGAAATAAACAACTTACATTCTAGGCATTAACTCGCTCACATAAGTCCACTAATGAAGGAAAAGGAGAGATTTGTTCTGCCTAGTAACATTCACAGTTCATCTCTTACTGACTGCGAGGCACTGACTGACGTCGTTCAATAAACTGTGCTCTGATTGGATGAGTCCTTCGTGACACAAGCTTTTAAATTCGATACCATCTGTCGGCATTTGTATAATCTCAATAAACTCTCGAGTAATTAGGTGATTTAATTACCTCATTTCAAAGCAACTCCAATTATCTGTGCTGTTTTAAATACTAAGGTGATACATTTGGATGTTCCCATGTTGCTTCGCTCCCTCTGGCTAATATTGACTAAGTAAACAATGAGAACGCATCTCGAGGATCAGCTCTAATGAGAGTTTAACGAGGCTGCCATTAATCTTTAACGCTCCATTAGCCGCATTCCTCGCACTAGTGAAAGGAAACACACAGACTCGACTGTGTGTTTGATTTAACCAGACAGACAGCTTCATAGCCCGCTCACCTGCACGCATAATCAGAGAATAGCATTGCAGTAGATGGTTTTTAAGGTCGTCAGTGTAATTATTGTGGATCGTTGAACAGGGTGAGTGGTTGATAGGTGAATTAATGTTGATAGGGATTATTAAAGAAAGCTGTGTCAGGTCAAATGTGCAAACATCTCAAAGTGAAACTAATCCTCCCACATGCTTACACTGTGAATCCGTGTTGTCACACATCAGGATTGGGCCTCATTACTGAGGCTGTGCATGAATCTCATTTTTAAAGTGATAGTTCACCCCAAAATATATATATATAAAAAAATATGTATTTATATAAAAAAAAAAATCTGTTTGAATCAGATGTAAAACTGTTCTTTTTCTTTAGTTTCTTTAGTGTTTAAGAAATTGCTCTTATTGTGTGCAACGTGCTTGAGTTTGAGACACAAAAGTATGTTTATCTTTCCCAAAATGTTTAAAACATAAACTTTGTAAAATATGTATAATATAGTATCTTAGTTTAATGTTGTCTTGACAAGTTTATATTTCTGAGCAGAGGTCGCGTTAACCGAAAATTCTCCGTCATTGACGGATTTTTTTTTTAGCAGTGACGGAAAAATCTGAAGGCCGTCCGTCACTTTGGCAGATTACACTGAGGGTGATCTATTGTAATTTATAACAGTAATTCCTAGGACTGTCCAGTTGGTGGTGAGTGTGCTCCAGTGAGGCAGCAGAGCGCGCAATCGTCTCCAGAACAAAAATAAAAGTATTTTGCTATGCCTTTGATTACGCACAGGCGAATATTAGTAAAGCGATCCGCTTGATCTGGGGTGTCTACAGTGATCTATGACGCCACATTAAAGAGTGCCAAAACGGTATTTGTTGCTTGAATTTCCTAATAATGGAAGATGCTTCCTTTGTAAGCATCTTCTTTGGCCTGACAGAGCTGTCTGAGTTTTGCAGTGAACCATGGTTTGTCGTTGTTGTAGATTAGATGAGTCCTGTTGACTTCATATCTTCTCGCTCAGTTTCATCAGTGTGAAACATGACCCTGGCCGACAGGTCTCTGTGTGTGTGTGACTGGTGCTCTTATCAGGACGTGGATGGTGTAATAGGTCTCGACCTCAGCCATGAATCCACATTCTTGTCCTCTAACTCACGCCATTACCACATCGGCTAATTAAAGCTTGTGCTCCTTTGCTTCACTTCAAGTGCTTTTCTAGTGAAGAGGGAAACCTGATATGATAGTGTGTATGTGTGATGAATGTATGAATGAAGCAGGTAAAGTTTGTGTCTCCTCTTGCTCTGTAGATCTGGGATACGGCGGGACAGGAGCGATTCAGGAGCGTGACGCATGCCTACTACCGAGACGCTCACGGTGAGTTGCACTGAACTGCAAAAATTATTTTCTTTATCAAAAAAGTTACAGAAATAGAGCAAAATAGTGAGGTTGAAGAAAAATAAGAAAATGAAAAAAAGAGTAAAAAACAATTTAATTGCCTTGCAAATGGAGCAAGAAATATCAAGTTACTTGTAATGTCTTCATTATATTTTTAATTGGAAAATGATACAAAAAAATAGAACAATAGATCAAGAAAGTAGGATTTTTTTCAGATTCTGAATAGGAATTGCAGTGCTATAATTGGTCTCTGATATTGCAAATGGTTTGCCAGTGTTTTTTGCTAACACGTATTTGATTCTTTTATTAATAGAATTTATTAATAGTTTGTCGCTCTATTTTGCTCTATTTCTCCTTCCCTTTATCGCTCTCTTCCAGACTTAAATGCACATTGTTGTATATATCAGATTTGTTCATATTTTTCTTTAGACATTAAGTGGCGACCCATCACAGCAAATTATTGTACAATTACAATCATGTTACCATGAACTGCACAGGCCTAACAAAAACTGAGTTGTTTAAAACTTAATAGGAAGGATATGAAAATATACATTTTGTAAATACACAAACAGCAGCAGAAGGTGATTTACTATAAACCAATTCCTGAGTCATTTTTTATCTTGTGTATTTATGTTTGTTTTGACACATTAATATTTGAATATGAATAGGACAATAGACATTTTGTCAATGCATAAACAGCAAAAGTGTGATTTACCTGTGAACACAGAAAAATGATTTTTCCCTCTGAATTAAATAAATTTGTTCACTTCATTTTAGATTTGGATTTATTTATTTATTTTCAGAAAACAAGACCTAATACATTAAGTAATTTTGCTTCTCAAATAAATGTATCTTGAGTAAAGAATGATTAGATATTTATACTGAAAAAAAAAACCCAAGACAAATTCTTAGTAAGTCATTCTTTTTTTTCTTTTTTTTTTTTGCAGCGAACCCATTGCTGATGTAATCTGAATCATATTTTCTTTTATCTCATGTAGTTTTGTTTTGAACTGAATATCAGTAAGAAAATATAAATTTTGCAAATGCATAAACATCAGCAGGAGTGCGTTTTACCCTTGAACCCTTTTTGATGTAGTCAAATGTTCTTTTATGTTGTGTACTTTTGTTTGTTTGCGAGGATGAGGGAATGTCACGTCTTATTTGGATGCTTCTGCAAAGATGTCAGATGAATTTGTGCTAAAATACTTTCTGATTGCACCATTTGATGCTAACAACAAAAGAAATGGGAAGCATTTTTCTAATACTTTCCATTTTCTTTTTATTTTGCCATCCTAATTGCACATGATTATATGGTTAGCAGCATTTCATCAATTGCATTCAGCATTGTTTTTCTGCTTTCAGAACAGACCTCGCAACCCACCAGTTGAGATTCACTCATATGTGACTACCAAATTTCTCTCACATTTCCCATGTCATAAACATGATCTCTTGCCAAAACAACAACAGCGTAATCCAAAGGAAGAAACAATGCTTTTATTTTAAGCTTTTATTTTTAAGCTTTTATTTTCTCACTGATAGAAAACCATTATGGAGTAATGTTACGAACATTGCATTAATATCCTGGTTCCATTAACTTGCATGTAGATGGATAGTGGGGCTATGCATGAAGTGAAAAGTTTTTTAGTTTTTTTCCCCTCATTATAATGGTTTTCTATGGCAGAGAAAATGACTGTAAAAGTTTTGTTATTGCTTTGTCTTGTTGTTTCGGCAGTACATAATGTTTATGACATGAAAAATGATTTCTTCTTGAAATTGTTCATTTTTATTTGGCACACAGCACTAAAGAATCAAAAAAAGTCAGACAGGCGTGCACATCCCAACCACCCAGATCGGGCTCAGGTGCAGGACAACTGAGGAACTTGAACAAAGAAAAAGGAGAGGAGTCCGCACACTGAAAATAGCTGCTCCGAATTCATGTGGAGCAGCTATTTTCAGTGTGCGGACTCCTCTCCTGTTTCTTTACACAGCACTAAAGAACCATCATAATAGTAATTTCATTTCAGTTCATTTAAGATGCTGCAGAGATCACTTTATACTGAACCTTTTGTGTACACAACAGAAAACGATGCAAAATAGTGTTTATGCACACATTTTGTTGTAAAGCACACCAAACTAAGAGTAGACACAGTAAAGCACTACACAAACTAAGACTTTGGTGCATTGTTATTAACTAAAACTTAAACTAAAAATACAATATTTAATAAATAAAATGAATGTTGTCTGAAAAAGTAAATATATATTTTTATGTGGCCAAGTATGGTGTCCCATACTTGGAATTTGTGCTCTGCATTTAACTCATCCAAGTGCACACACACACAGCAGTGAGAAGTGAACACACACACACACTGTGAACACACACCCGGAGCAGTGGGCAGCCAATGCTGCGGCGCCCGGGGAGCAGTTGGGGGTTCGGTGCCTTGCTCAAGGGTCTCACCTCAGTCGTGGTATTGAGGGTGGAGAGAGTGCTGGACACTCAAACCCGCAACCTTCGGGTTACAAGTCCGACTCTTTAACCATTAGGCCACGACTGCCCCCATGATTTTATATATATATAATTAAAATGTATGTTTTAAACATAAGGTTTTGAATACTGAAAGATGATTTAAATGATATCATGAAACTAAAACTTGAGTCATTAATTCATTCCTTCAACTGATTTATTGAAAATAGTGTTTTTTATTAAGATTTGAAGTTTAATTTTAATATTTCATTTTATATGTTATCCATTTTAATTTTATTTAAAGTTGTAGCAATTCTTTTTGTCATTTTTATGAGTTTTTTGTCTATATATATTTTTTAAATGATTTTTGGGGTTGTTGTTTTAGTTTAATTTAGCCTGAGTATCTCTCAAGATATCTGATATATTGTACCAAACATACACCTTAGGAGAGATGCACCACTGAATTTAAATTATGGCTTTTGTGCTCCATTTCAACCTACCTGGAACAGAAAGAGCTACTTAGAGCTGCAGTGAAATGCAATTGGTTTGAAGTACCGACCATATAAAGCAAAACCAAATGACAGATCGTCATAGCAAAATTCATGTTCTTGTATGCAGAGTAGCTGTTTTGTGTTCCTGCATAGCTTTTGAGTTTCAAGACTGTTTTAGTGCATTGTTAATTTTTCAGTTTTTAAAGCATTACTAAAGCTTTCCGAGAGCATGTGCGACCCGCCCACACCAGCCCACGCTCTTACACTTCAAACAAGACCGATTGGATCATAAAGAGCAGCTATTGTGACCCTTTTAAATGAGGTTCTGATGCATGTACACACACTCAACACCCTTTCACCACACCTTTCCAGCAGGGAGTGATTGACGTTTAACTTGATGCAAAGTAATAATGCACGCTTTTTGCGGCCGACCGTTTTTCCCTCGTGAATCTGTCACATGCAAACGGTCCTAACCTCAGGCGCCGTGCACATACAGATCTTTAAATCACATCCCAGAGCGTCACCTTAGATATCAGTGCTGGTGGAGCTGCTGCTGTCCTGCGTGTGTGGAGCTTTATTAGGGTGCATGTGAGTCTGAGCAGATCTACTGTACTCCTGACGCCCACGGACTGCCTCTCCCATCTGTGCCGTGCCTGTGTGCCATCAGCTCACCGAGAGACATGGCACTGCACCACAGATCACATCAAATATGAGAACTGGGAGATGGATGCGTTTGAATGTTGCTCAGATGATTCATATTTCATCCCGGTGCTCTTATGTGCGTTTTTAGCATCAAAAAAGTAGCTCTGTATCACCATGTCTTCAGAAATGCAATTGTGGCATTATAAAGGTTGTATGAGCATGTACCGTGGTATTCTTTGAAAGTACCATAGCATATGAATATTCAGTTCCATTATACATATCGAAGCATTGTGAACCAAGTGAAAGAAAATGACAAAATTGCTGTTACATTTGCATAAATAATATTATGAGAGTAATGTTTTGAATATAAAATTCTGAAATTATTTTAAAATAATTAAATGATCCACTTAAGAAACTAAAATTTATTGAGTGAGTCATTGAATCATTCATTCAACTATCTCATTCAAAACATTATTTTAGCATCATTGAGATACTATTATAGTAATATTTTGAATATTTATTTCATTTCAATTTTATTTTAATTGTTTATTTATGTTCAGTTTTCTTTTGAATTTGTCATACAGTTTTCACAATTTTGGTGTGTCTGTCAGTTTTATTAGTCTTTCAAATGTCTATAGTTTTTAATGAATTTGTATTAATTATTTATTTTTATTCCATTTTAGTTTTTGTTATATATCAAGTTGAATGAAATGAAAATGAGAAATGTTGTCTTGGTATGTACAGTATTTAATCATTGACTCAAGCAGTGGCTCTGTGGCTTAGTTTGCAACTATTGTAGTTGGCAAATATAACAAACACAGAAAATATTGACAATATTGCATCTAAAATGTTAAACTCAATCCCATTTGCAAATGATATTCACACAAAAAAAAAACAGCACTGTTAAATATATTATAAAAAGATCTCAGATTTGGAGTTTTTTGGTCATTTTTATTGATTTTGGTGGAATTTTCTTTTCAACCCTGGTCTGAAACCACAATTATTTTCATTAATGGAAATAAAAAAATAAGAAATATGCATGTAAGCATTTAAAGTCTTTAATTCAGAAGCATTTATTAATTGTTAAACTGTTATATAATCATTTAATATAATAATAAATTATTTAAATTTAATTAAAATGTACAATATTAGCTTGAAATGTTTTATTTGTTATTTACTTTAATATTTTCCTAAATTAATTTACTGCTTTCATTGTGATTTCTTTGTCTCTTTATTCTTCTTTCTTGTCTATAAAAATAACCTTGTAATAAAATCCTCATCAAAATTATGGTAGTGAGAATTGGGTGCGTTGACCTAAAAAACAGGCTTTGTTTTCATGATTTAAAATGTAATGCACCTTGATTTTAGGGTGAAATGTGACCTGAACATTTGAAACATTTGACATATGTCAGTCATTCAGCGTGAATGAGAAATGATGATCCCTCAGGTCTCTTTTATCAGCAGATCTGTAGCATATTCATCATCTACTGCTCATCAGATAAAACAAACACAACGTGAAGGGACAAGGACACAGGCGCTCTTCAGCGGAGCTTTCAAAGCCATTCAGATGAAATCAATGATGTATGAGCTTTATTTGGTTGAATGTGTGAGTTGTCTGTATTGATTGAACGCTCTGCCTTATTTACCTAATTTGATTTTCAACCACTTTATAACCAAATGCATAGGTAATGTGAATGATGAAATGTCTTTCAGAACTAAAGGTGCAGTGGTTTGTGTGTCTCTCTCTCGCTCTCTCTACCTCCATTTCTCCCTCATCTCTCTTCCACCTTTCTGGGTCAGTAATAAATGATAGTATTTTTGGGCAGGGTTTTGAGAGCAAGATAATAATGGCTTCAGAAATGGTTTTGACATGATTATTGTTCATTGCAGTCATTATTGAAGTGCCACTCACATGTGTCAGTCTAACTGAGCTCTGAAAAGGCCCTTTGTGACGAGTCTTTGTTCCTTTGCTCCAGTTTGATTGTTTATTCGGGCCAATATGCATTTAAAGCTGCATTTTACATCTTTTGTTCCAGCTTTTGCATATGCTACAGTATACTGACACGAAGAGAAGACGTCACATCTTATATGGAGACATGAAGCAGTTGATATTTCTGCCTATACTTAATTAGTTACGTAGCAGGTTTCAAAATCTAGTGGGGATTTGAGACAACATAGACATGTTTAAGTCATTGAATTGAACATTTTCACTACCGTGTCATTTTCACCACATCTCAAAGTTATGCGTATCTGTGATGGAAATTACATTTTAAACATCTTTAGAATAAAATGGTAAACTCATTTGTCTTGCGATAATGGTAATTTCACAGGAATTTATGGCTTGATCGGAAATGACACAAAATCACAAAAAAGTGACATTTGGATTTTTCCTTGTTTTTTTTTTCACACATCTCAAATTTAACCACAAGATCTTCACTGCAACCTTCCTGAGAAATAACTATTGATAAAATGTTTTTATTGGAGGCAAAAGGTATAAGTGGGACGTTTAATTAGTTAAAATTCATTTAAAACATTTTTACACAAATATTGAAATGGTTTATTTGTATTTCACTTTGTTTAGATAATCATTTTTATTTTTTTATTCATTTTATTTTCATAGTTTGTTTTATTTTCACAAAAGTCTGGGACAAGAGCAAAGTGAAAAAATCATCATAAAATGCTTTCTGACTTTCTTTTTAAGGATAAAAATATATATAAATGTCAGAAAGTCAGAAAATGACCAGTACCTTTTCTGTTAAGTTTACAGACACTTATTTTAACCCTAAACCACAACAAAATTCGATGCATAATTCACAATACGGGTAATAAAAAATACTGAACATTTCTTAATATTAACATAGTACATTGCGCCTTATTTTTAGGGATTTTTCTTAGATTTTAGACTAATTAAATCAAGTGCATTTTAAGAGAATTTATTATCTAAATAAAGTCCACAAGACTCTATAGTTGAAGAAATATGCAATGCAATACATCAAAATGCGCAATATACATTACACTTTTGGTGTGTGACGGTACAGTGGTTTTGAAACTGATGGTACAGTGGCCTGTGTAACAGTAAATGTTTATAGCTTTACAGCTTTTTCTCTTTCTCCTTGTTTAGTTGCATTGAAAATGGAACTGCTTCACAGGTTTATGTAAAATACTCCCAACTTCTCCATATACACAGCTGAATACTATGCATAATGAGCATGGCAGAATTAAAATGCAAGCGTTTTGTGAAGCTGCAGGGGGACGATTTCTCTGTTTCTCCCGCTGTGAGACGTCTGAAATCTGTAGGCATGCCACACTCTAAAACGAAAGTTTTGCTTTACGAAAAGAATAAATGCAACCGTTTGGATCAGTCTTTTTGAGCTATGACCTCTTTTAATGAAAATATGTTCAACTAACAAATTACACTGAATTATAGCAATTTAAAATTTTGTGGAATGAACACATTTTGAAGTTGATTACTCAATAAAATTAATGTGTTTCAATTAATTTCAACATAATTCAGTGGTGGCCCTTGAACCAATTGTGTAGAGTTTTGCAGAAAACACAAATTGGAGCATGCAGGTGAAATGTGTTAAATGTTTTGAGAAACGTGTCTTTGTTTCAGGATAGTGTGTTAGCAATCGAGAAAAACTCTAAACACTACCGGGTCTTTGCCTTTACTAAAAAAACACATAAAATAACACAATATTCAATATTTATTCTCCTTATCCAGTCCTGCAAAGCATGTTGGGAACTAAAAATCCAAGTTATCAAGAGCATTTCATTATTTATTACAATTAACACTGGCATTTCAATTTAAATTACATGCAGTTGATCAGCATTGTTATGTCAACCTGTGCATTTAGCAGACGCTTTTATCCAACTGGATTGTAGTTTTTTAACATTTTTAATTTTTTTGAATATTTATATTTTCTGTTTTCATTATAAATATGAAGATCTAATAATTTAGTTGTGTTATTATTATTATAAATACTGTACAGTATGTCTATAATTTCTATTAATTTTTATTTCAGTTTGAGATTTAGTTATTTTATAAAGTTAAACTAACTGTTGTCTTGACAATAAGCTTTATAGTTTCCATTTATATTTTTTCTGATTTCTGTTTTTGTTTTTATTTATTTGAAGTTTTAGTAATTTTGTTGTGTGTTGTCATTATTATTATTATTATTTTAATAATAATACTATTATCCAAAGGGACAAAAGAGCCCGGTCTCATGAAAATGCATATGAATAGTACGCCAAATAAAAACAAAAACTCGTGTTATTGATACGCAAAAATGACTTTGGCGTGCATATCATGCGCAGTTCGCATACATATGATACAAAATGATTTTCGCGTACATGCATCTGATGATGCATGCAACCCTAATCCTTCCCATTGTGTAGCATATATAAGCCAATTTCAATTTTTGCGTATAAATACCACAAGCTTTTGTTTTTATTTGGCGTACTATTTATACACACGTTCATGAGATCAGGTTAGACAAAAATAGGAACAAAAGCAAAATTTAACTCATCAAAATAAAAGGTTTGCAGCTTAAAAGGTTTAATTAAATCAGTTAGTTCTTTTAAATTGCACCATGTTGTGTAAAAGATTTTCTGAATGTCTTTTGCGACATGTCTCACTCCCACGAGCAGAAATTGTTTCAAGGTTACAGCTGTTTGAGTTTCTGCTTTATTGAAAATTCCCCCTCACATATATTTGTTCAGACGTTGTAAATGGAGAACACCTGGCATTTGAGATGCTCGCAAACAAACTGTCAATTATTTCCGCCTGCACAGCTGAATCGCTGTCTCATTGGTTTCAGACGCACAGACACAGGCGGCTGTGATCGTACAGGACCCCGACACGCTGCTGTCGCTTCCCATCAGTCCTCCTGCGCTTCGGCTCCTGTCACTCAATGCAGGCCTCGTGTGGACTTTAGGAAAAGTTCCTTTGAAAGACTTCAGCGTTGCATTGTCTTGCAAAAGAAAGCTAAGATTGAATTTAAAGCGTCTTGCATGCAAACTCTAGCTGTTAAGAGCTGATAAAACAATCTCCATTCAGACCGTCTCTTCTCCATTCTGAATAACGGTGCGTTTGTGTGTGTGTGTGAGAGAGAGAGAGAGAATGCACAGCCAGACATTGTTTGTTCCTCCGTCTGTGCCGCTTCCCTCGTACCAGAGATGGTAATTATCCTTTAATGTTTGCCCTTCACGGACCTTCATCTCCCCCAAACCCCAAATAAAGGACTGAATCCATAAATACATCACATGGTGCGAGCGGCGGGCAGCTGGAGTGCTTCAGATTACATGCTTGTAAAGCCAGAGGACTCATCCACTAACTTTATACTCCTTTCTCTTCTAGTAATAAATGATTTTACAGAGTGCAAAAGGACTTTTTGTGTTTAGAAACAACCGATGTCTAAGTTGAGGTTTTCCATATATGTGATTAATGTCTTGTCTGTCTTTTCAGCTCTTTTGCTGCTCTACGATGTGACAAATAAAGCTTCTTTTGACAACATACAGGTAAGACTCGTGTGCATTTAGAGGTCAATACCCCTTTTGATATTGCAATTTCATTTTAAGAGTTCCTTTGTAATAATAAACCTGTGAAAGTCCTCTTTTAATGAGTGCGCGTCACTGTTAGGTTTTCTTAAAGAGCAATTTCTCTGAGTGTTTGTTGGTATTTAATGTTTCCCTGAGGACTATGAGTCAATGTTTCTTGCCCCCAAATCAGGCATAATTTAGTTTTTCATAACCATTTTCCATTTCCGTTTTTATCTTTGGGACTATACGTAAATATCCTGTAATTATTTGCATATTTTCTCTGTAATTATGCATAAGAAATGCATAACAGTGGGTTGCTGGAGTGCAATATAATTTGCACTGCGTCTTCTGTACATTACTATGTGATTGCAAACAATTCATTGCAATAAGATAAGAGAATCGATACAGATTTAATGCATTTCATTTGATTCAAATTCACAGTTCACTTTTGATTTGATTGGAATTTCAGTTTGTGCATATTTTTGTTATAATGTCAGTTTTTGTCGCATACAGTATAAATCACTCTCTCAACTAATGATGTAAATTATACAGGGCTGTGTTTCACATACGTTCTTGGGTACTCTCCAAAATGACGGAAGACGTAACGCGGGGGACAAGATTGGTTGAGTAAATTGTTATTTTTGTTTTCTTTGCGCAAAAAATAAAGTATTCTCGTAGCGTCGCAAAACTGAAGTTGAGCCACTGATGACACATGGACTGTTTTATCCATGTATTTACTACGTTTCTGGACCATGGAACATTTCAGTTGCGTTGCTGTCTATGCAGGGTCAGATAGCGCTCCGATTTCATCAAAAATATCTTAATTTGTGTTTCTAAGATGAACGAAGGTCTTGTGGGTTTGGAACAACATGAGGGTGAGTAATTTATGACATAATTGTCATTTTAGGGTGAAATAACCTTTTAACGCCAACATGAAATCAGACCCTATTTATTACTTTTTATAATGCGCATTCCTGATCTTATTGTTCATGATCAATCCATGTTTCTCAAAACATTACAAATATGAAATAATTTCATGAAAATGGCATATCTTGCTCAGCATCTGAAATTATGAAAATTCCTGTTAGGCTGATTCTTGAATGGCTCTTATTTTTTCATCCCCTCTCCTCCACACTGAAAAAAACCAAGAAGTTAAATTGACTTGAATTGCAAGTTTTTGCACACATATTTTTAAAGAAAAATTTAAATACGGAATTAAGTAAAAAGTACTTAAGTTAAATTTGAAATTAGCAAAGGAAATAAGTAAATTTAACGTGGCCAGGTAGAGTTGATGAGTAACTTCTACTTAATTATTTTAAGTTTACCCTGCAGTACTCAAGAACATTTCACTCACGGTTCACGGTTTGTAAACTTTACACAAACAACATAGCACTGAAAAAAAGCCTATTCATAGCTTTCAGTCACGTGACCGGCTCGAAGACTTGGAGGGCAAAACATACATAGAACTGCAGCACAAGCGTGTCAATTTTTCATCTGTTTCCCAGTTGCAAATATTTAAATCACCTCTCAAAACAATAAAACAAAGGTATTTCTGAACAAAATGCAAGTTTTGGCCAGTTGCAATCCATGTTAAGCACTATTTCAATCACAAACAGTGCGACAAAACATTGCAAAAACACTTAAAGTGCCATAATATATTTAAAACAGTAATATTAAAAGATCAAATTCAGTATTCCTCATATTAACGATGCACAGGCAATATGAATAAGAACACAATCTGCTTAACGGTCCAGTGTTTTCCTTCTAATGGTTTTCTATGGGAAGCCATTTAATGTGAAACTTTGCACATTGCGTTTATATTCTGGCTTCATCTGCTTGCCTGTACAAAATATACATCATCAATAAGGTGTTTACTGAATCTAGACTTTTAATATCTGCGTTTTACTACATTATTACTTGATGCAATCTGCGTAAAAAGTAATTTTTGCCCGTTCCTATAAGGGTGTGACGTCACGTGAAAATTATCAATTAAGCATGTGGTTAAGTTACAATCACGCATGTAAGCAAATAAACAGCTCGTTATTCTTTTTAAGGTATTATGTTGACTCAATATAGTTATTAACTGAATGAACACAGAGACTTGAATACTTGGCACATGATACCCAACTATGGTGACGATCAGTAAATAGTGTTTGAGTGTGAATGGGTCATTTTGAGTAAAAAAAACAAAAAAAACTTAAAAAATTTTATTTAAAAAAAAATTACTCCAGATGTCACAAAACAGCAAGTTACTTAACCTAACAACAAAAGCAACCATAAAACAGTGTAAATACATCTCGAAAACAGCAAAAAAAAAAAGAAATTGGATTAATTGTTCAGGCCCAAGTTCATGATTGGAACAACAGACGTTGATATTTACTTGAACAATCTTTGTAAAAATAAACAATTCCAAGTAAAATATACTTATAAGTTCAAACTTTAAATTCTACAAGCTTAAATTTAAAATGTACTATTTTTTTTCATTCTTGCCTGAACTAAATTATTTAATGTAGAAATTTTCTGTAGTATTTACTTCGCCACAAAATCCTTTTTATCAGTGCAGTTATCTTACTCAGTTTTGAGGAATAACGCCCAATTTTCATGATGTAATCAATTCTAGATGGATAAAATAAAAATGTTGCCCTACATTTTTTTCTTACTTATGTGTTTTAACAAAAATATGTCAGGCAGATTATGGTTGTGAATGGCATTTTGTGTTACTTTAAAATCAAGTCAATTTTATTTCTATACTGCTTTTACAATACACTAAAAAAAGTAATTGGGAGACATTCAGAGTTTATAATTCAGGGTTTGTTTTGTTATTGCTATGAAATTTAAAAAATATTGTAATTGCAATTTTTTTAGCTCACAATCTGGACTTTTCTTCTTAGAATCACATTTTTGTAGTAAACTCATTTAATGTATATCTTGCAATTCTGAGAAAACAGGCTGAACCCAGCATTTGTGTAAAAAAAAATAATAATAATAACCCAGCATTTTTTAGAGTGTATGTATATGGATAAATGTGTGCATAGAGAGTGTTTTAGGTTAATCTGTGTTCTAAATTCATATTGATCTTATAGTGAGCAATTCATCCATGCATATTTAATTTTTAAGCAAAACAACATTTTTCTGTCATTTAGTCTGCCTGAACGCTGCCAAATATGTAAGAAAAGGCAAGACTTTAACCACACTTTCAACTACATGTTTGTTGTGCATCTGTACTGTATGTGTGTTTATTGCACATTGATCAAAACATATGGACTATGTTATGCAGTGATTTTTGGAGAAGGAGAACTAGGGGGACAGAAAGTTTTGGGCTAATGATTTGGAAATGAGATGTGAGTTTAATGACTTGAGCATCAAAGAGAGGTATTGAGGCCATCTGTCCTGCAGGTTTACAGCTGCGGGCCCAGTTATCAATACATCATGAAGTATTGCACCATTTATAACCATTAGCCGCGGCGCAGGGGGACAGAAGTCACCCTGGGCTTTTAAAGATCCTTATTAATATGTGAACATGTAAACACACAACCCCCTCGCACTCCCACACACATTTCTGTCTCTTTCTCTCTCTCTGTCTCTTTCACAGACACATAAACATGTACAAACAAACAAATATCAGACGTTCACATGTGCCGTTCCTCAGACCAAAGGTTGCAGCTCACGCCCACATACATTTGCATCTCAAGAAGCTTTTGTTTGCTGTCAGACTCATAACCATAAGGGACTTTATGAGTGTGTGTGTGTGTAACGCAGCACCTGTTCATTTGCACAGAGGCACTCAAGCCTCAACTCTGCTGC
The DNA here is from genome assembly GCF_936440315.1 of Barbus barbus. Taxonomy (NCBI): domain Eukaryota; kingdom Metazoa; phylum Chordata; class Actinopteri; order Cypriniformes; family Cyprinidae; genus Barbus; species Barbus barbus. The sequence goes on along the minus strand of NC_136716.1, from coordinate 1,976,437 downwards.
TCAGGTTAATTAGCGTAAATTCATGCTAATCACTGTGACGAACCAGGAACAAAAGCCTGAGATACGGAAAACCAAAGCCTTCACGTCACACCGCAAAAAAAATCTGTGGGGTTTTTGGGTTGGGAGGGAAAAATACCATTAAAAATTGAATTATTCAAATTATTTTTCTTATCCTGTTGGAAATATTATTATTATTATTTATAATTATTATTATTATTATTATTGTTGTTGTTGTTGTAAGAATAAACAAGACTAAATGCACTTAAATGAATGCTATTATTGTTCAAATGTTGGTATATTGTTTTTGAAAGAAGTCTCTTCTGCTGACCAAGGTTGCATTTATTTTGTGAAAAATGCAGTAAAACTGTTTTGAAATATTAGAGTTTACTACAAAATAACTATTTTTTTATATACTGTAAAATGTAATTTATTTATGTGATCCAAGCTAAATTTTCAGCATCATTACTCCAGTCTTCAGTGTCAGAAATCATTCAGAAATCATTCTAATATACTGATTTACTCAAGAAACATTTCTGAATATTAGCGATGTTGAAAACAGTTGTGCTGCCCGATATTTTTGGGGAAACTGTGATACGTTTTATTTTTCAGGATTCACAGATGAATAGAAAGTTCAAAAGAACTGCATTTATTTGAAATAGAAGTCTTTTGTAACTTTATAAATGTCTTTACTGTCACTTTTGATCAATTTAATGCAGCCTTGCTGAAGACAAGTATTAAATATATATGGACCCCAAACCTTTGAAAGGTAGTGTATATGTTACCCTTTATAATTTCACTGATGAATGTACCGTCATGCAGCCATGATTCAAGCCGAGTGCAGCATCGCATCAAGTTTTCTCTTTATTGTGAAGGCATGTGGCTCGCTGAATAAACATCAGCTTCTGTCTGGAATGTGGTGCTGAAGTGCTTATTGCTGGCAGCATCGTTTTCATTACTCTCACAGATAATTGACACATTCAGTGCTAAATAGGATTACACTGGATTAAGGGAGGAGAAATGAATTTCACATGGTTGCATCAGCATCTTAGGTGGGTCTTTTATCAGCCATATAGTCACTAATAAGCACAGGCTAAATCTCTTCCTGTGGCACCTTGGAGTGTCATTAAACTTTGAATTTTTTATCCACTTTCAGTAATTTAAACATAATTGTTTTGCTGTTTGGTGAGATAATGAACATTGGTTTGTAGGTCATGCATAAGATCAGGCCGAATGTTTAAACCAAGAGATATCGATAATCAAAAGATAAGTAACTTAAGGATTTGAGAGTGTGGAGGTGTTAAATATTCATAAAGACAGTCATTTAGTTCTTTCTGGAATGAATCTCTTGTGGAATGAATCAGTCAAGTGAACGATTCAATCACTAACTCATAAATGCAATTGCTTGATTTGTTCCTGAATGAATCAGCGCTTTGAATGAATCTGTTGAATGAGTGATTCATTGACTCAAAAATATATTAGTTTTTAGTATTATTTAGTTCTTCCAGAATTAATCTGTGTTGTTGAACAAATTGATTGAGCAAATAATTCAATGACTGACTGAGTCACTTGATTCCTTTCCTGATGGAATCAGCATTTTGAACAAATCTGATGAATAAATGATTCAGTGACTCACTTAATAAAGACAGTCATTTAATTAATTCCTGAATGAATTAGTATTTTGAACAAGTCTGCTGAATAAATGATTTAATGACTCACTTACAAAGGTGATATAACCTGCATAAAGTGTCACTGAACAATCACTAATATAAATATATATCCTGAGATCTTTATAGAAATATTTATTGGCTGTACCACCCAGCCTAGTATTGAAGATACATAAACCTAAAAATATAATTTAAATAAAAATTGAACTCGCACCAAAAACAAGATTTCAAACAGGTGTCAGTTTTTATGCAGTCGAACTGCTGTTTCTTCGATATTCTTATTAGTTTAGTGAGCAGGGCTCAATGGTAATGCTTCTTTCAGTTTCTACACATGTTGAGTATGCAAATCTATATTTAAGATTGTGAGCATGTGTCTGCTATTTGCTGAAACACTCAATTTGCCTGAATGTTCTGTCTTGTATTTCTGAAGTGTTTTAAGCCTTCCTTGAAGCAGGTGGTCCGTAAGATTGCATGCTGCAGTCACATTACGCTCACTTGGTATTCATCACTCCCTCCGACTCTTCCTCATCTGGCTCCTCGTTCTTGCTCTGGGCTCCTGTCTCTCGTCCTGTGAATGTCTCTGTCGTTTTTTTCCACAGAGTGTCAACAGCTTTGAAATATTGCCCAAGTGATTGTGGTTCACGAGACTGGCACTTCAGACATAAACTGAAGAAGCATGATAACAGTTTTACATTTACATTTATTAATTTAGCTGACGCTTTTATCCAAAGCGACTTACAATTGCTATATATGTCAGAGGTCGCACGCCTCTGGAGCAACTAGGGGTTAAGTGTCTTTGCTCAGGGACACATTGGTGTCTCACAGTGGATTCGAACCCAGGTCTCTCACACCAAAGGCATGTGTCTTATCCACTGCGCCATCACCACCCCACTGGTCAAGCAAGCAAGTTTTCACTCCGAAACTCAACAGCACCTCTGGCTGAATTCACTGCGCTGTTACGCACTATTGAGATTCTGTCTAGACTGGCAGGAGCGCTGATTTATTAATCACACAAGAGCATATGTACTTTTTTCAAGTGTGAAGACATGGATGCATTCCAATATAAATGCATATAGTTTAGACTCAGAGTTTTGAATAAACTCCATCTCAAGCCAGTGCAAATATTTAATTAATTAATTAATTTGTTTGTTTGCTTATTAAATTGAATTATAATTTAGATGAATTTATAATTCTTTATTTCAATTAAATAAGTCATAATTGATTTGTTTATTTCAATTGTATTAAAATGCATACTATATTTATTATACTTTAAATCTAAATTGTAATAATTTTTTCTATTAAAATTGTATTCAATTAATTAATTTCAATTTTACTCAAATTCATAATTTATTTATTTAAAAATAATTCTAATTCATAATTAATTTGTTTGTTTATTTAGTTTAATTTAATTCAAATGTATTTATTTATTTGAATTAATTCAAATTCAGCTTTTATTCAAATGTACTATTTATTTATTTCAGTTTAATTTACAATTAATTATTATCTATTTACAAACCCGATTCCAAAAAAGTTGGGACACTGTACAAATTACGAATAAAAAAGGAATGCAATAATTTACAAATCTCATAAACTTATATTTCATTCACAATAGAATATAGATAACATATCAAATGTTGAAAGTGAGACATTTTGAAATGTCATGCCAAATATTGGCTCATTTTGGATTTCATGAGAGCTACACATTCCAAAAAAGTTGGGACAGGTAGCAATAAGAGGCCGGAAAAGTTAAATGTACATATAAGGAACAGCTGGAGGACCAATTTGCAATTTATTAGGTCAATTGGCAACATGATTGGGTATAAAAAGAGCCTCTCAGAGTGGCAGTGTCTCTCAGAAGTCAAGATGGCAAGAGGATCACCAATTCCCCCAATGCTGCGGCGAAAAATAGTGGAGCAATATCAGAAAGGAGTTTCTCAGAGAAAAATTGCAAAGAGTTTGAAGTTATCATCATCTACAGTGCATAATATCATCCAAAGATTCAGAGAATCTGGAACAATCTCTGTGCGTAAGGGTCAAGGCCGGAAAACCATACTGGATGCCCGTGATCTTCAGGCCCTTAGACGGCACTGCATCACATACAGGAATGCTACTGTAATGGAAATCACCGCATGGGCTCAGGAATACTTCCAGAAAACATTGTCGGTGAACACAATCCACCGTGCCATTCGCCGTTGCCGGCTAAAACTCTATAGGTCAAAAAAGAAGCCATATCTAAACATGATCCAGAAGCGCAGGCGTTTTCTCTGGGCCAAGGCTTATTTCAAATGGACTGTGGCAAAGTGGAAAACTGTTCTGTGGTCAGACGAATCAAAATTTGAAGTTCTTTTTGGAAAATTGGGACGCCATGTCATCCGGACTAAAGAGGACAAGGACAACCCAAGTTGTTATCAGCGCTCAGTTCAGAAGCCTGCATCTCTGATGGTATGGGGTTGCATGAGTGCGTGTGGCATGGGCAGCTTACACATCTGGAAAGGCACCATCAATGCTGAAAGGTATATCCAAGTTCTAGAACAACATATGCTCCCATCCAGACGTTGTCTCTTTCAGGGAAGACCTTGCATTTTCCAACATGACAATGCCAGACCACATACTGCATCAATTACAACATCATGGCTGCGTAGAAGGAGGATCCGGGTACTGAAATGGCCAGCCTGCAGTCCAGATCTTTCACCCATAGAAAACATTTGGCGCATCATAAAGAGGAAGATATGACAAAGAAGACCTAAGACAGTTGAGCAACTAGAAGCCTGTATTAGACAAGAATGGGACAACATTCCTATTCCTAAACTTGAGCAACTTGTCTCCTCAGTCCCCAGACGTTTACAGACTGTTTTAAAAAGAAGAGGGGATGCCACACAGTGGTAAACATGGCCTTGTCCCAACTTTTTTGAGATGTGTTGATGCCATGAAATTTAAAATAAACTTATTTTTACCTTAAAATGATACATTTTCTCAGTTTAAACATTTTATATGTCATCTATGTTGTATTCTGAATAAAATATTGAAATTTGAAACTTCCACATCATTGCATTCTGTTTTTATTCACAATTTGTACAGTGTCCCAACTTTTTTGGAATTGGGTTTGTATTATGTATTTATTTTGATTTAATTAAAGTTAATAAATTAATGGACTCATTTAATTATTTATTTATTTAATTTGTCTTTGTGTGGCATTTGGTAAAAAAATTAATGTAAATAATTTGGAGAATGCCATGCCATTTGACAGGTTGCTTGGCAGCTATTAACAATGATTTCTGAATCTTTTTTATTATTATTATTTTTATTTTTTTACTTTTTTTCATTAGGCATATAATCACTGAGATCGTTTAATTGCACTGCATTTTAGTAATTATGTTGTACCGTTTAAGTGCTTCTGTGTTGTTATCCAGCTCATTGGTCAACTCTTGTTGTGATTAATGGTGCTACATACAGTACAGTGCCTTGCGAAACTATTCACACCCCAAGGCATTAATAAATTTGCAAAGTTGTCACAAATCAGTTTTTTGCTCTGTCATTATGGTGTATGGAGTGTAAATTGATGTGGGGAAAAAAGTAATTTAAAGCAGTTTAACATAAGGCTGCAACATGAAAAAACGTGAAATAAATAAAGGGGGTATGAATAGTTTCGCAAGGCATTGACATTGACATTGCCATTGACATTGAATAATAATAAATGTAAATATTTCTTGAACATTGGTGTATTTCATCATTGCAGTTGCCACAATTTTATAAGAGCACAGGATTTGTGCAGTTTTTAATGACACTCTTTTACCATGGTAACGCACAGCTTCGCTTCTTGCTTATTAACTTGTATCGTAATCTCCCTGCAAAATGCATATTTATTCATGGCGAGTCGAGTTGGTCATTGAGTTTGTCCTGCCTTATAAGGGCATAAACAGCAGAACATAAGAGCACTAATTTACCTCCGATTATTGCCTGGCTTTAATGCTGCATTTCCCGAACACTGTTTTTCTTTGTCTGTTCAAACAGCAGCTCAAATATTAGTCTGTTTTTAGCACTTTATATTTAATGGAACATAGTGGCATTTCCTCTCGCCCTCCTCCCACTTCACACAATGTGATCTTCCTCTCATATCACAAGCTCTTTTTCCTCTTCAGGTTTGTTTTCTGTCTCTCACACACACTCAGGTCTTGTAGTGTCCACCGACGGTTCCTCCAGCTAGTGATCTGAGCTGAGAAATAGCCGCTTTTACTCTATTTGCTCTCTCTGAGTCCACCAGCGGAGACTGAGCTCTGCATGTCACTCAATCCCTGATTGGATTTTTGCCCTCGCTACCGTATGATTGAAACCTTCAGCTCTCTGCGTTTCTCTGTTAAAGTTTCCCGCTGCGCCGTTCGCTGGCTGACTTTGTTTCTGCGGTGACTGTGATCCGGTTATTATCGGGGTGTTTGTGTGTGATTAATTGTGTGGGTGCAATCTAAGCTGGTATTGTTTTGATCAATCTTCTCCTGAACTGTAGCGAAGCACAACCTGAATGCACAATCACTGACAATGTCTTTGATTAAAGCATGCATTCATGATTGTTTGGTGGAGCTATTTTATATAATTATTAGCTACAGGTCAAGCGAATCTCTCAAGTGAATCAGAGAAAAAGCCTATACAGTGGCAATATGCTATGATTTATTCATTTGAGGTAAAAATTGTATCATTTTATCAGTCTTTACAATTCATGATGTGTACTAATGACTAAATATAAAACTGTTATACAGAGTAATATAATTCAAAATTCAGCCTGAATTAATATTTTAGTTAAGAAATAACTAAGTAATTAATCATTATATGTAACATTTATTGATACATATATATGCATACACATACATTAGGGGTGTAACGATATGCGTATTCGTATTGAACCGTTCGGTACGAGGCTTTCGGTTCGGTACGCATTACAAACCATTATATTGAAATATAATGTTCTCATTACCACTGCACTCAACAAGGAAGCCCACACGACGTAACAGGCATCGTGCTGTCTGCCCTGCGATAACCTCTCCTGCTGGGGTGCGTCGAAAGATGATGATCTTGTATCGATGATAGCAGAGATATTGTCAAAAATATAAATAATTGGCAATATTAAGAGTATTTTGATCTTGTATCGATGTGTCATTAATTTAAGCTATTATTTCTGCTTTTAGGGAATCGAGTCTTAAAGACTCGGCTTGATTTGATTGAATTGATATTAATCAGTATATCTTAACAATTTTGTTTATCTTCGCGGCCAACGATAAAAACAACAAAATAGTAATTGATCAACTTTGAGCAAGGTAAACGAGATCTTTGGCAGATGTTTAGACTTGAAAATTACACAACACGACAAGGATTCTTTATAAATGAAACACAAGTTTATTTGCTAACTGTTACTCTGATACATAACTAAGCTAAATAAAAACACACACACATACAAACGTTCAGGAAATGAGTTATTGCGATTTGAAGAAAGTTTAAGTCTAGCACTCTTTTGTTATTTCATCAATTCAACTGGAGGAAGATCACAAGCAGAGATTTGGCTGTCTTTGACAGATCAATTCACCAGTTTCCACAAAACTTAATCTAATCTTTGATCTTCATGTGGGGAATATTTCTGTAAGTTCTGTTAAAAATGTCATCTTACGAACAGTGTATATAATATGCACCTGTCATTAATTTCAACGTTCTGCATTTAAAATAAGCTTTAACACGATACTAAACACTGGTTATCTATTCAAAGGAAAGTTATAAGGCAAAGATTAAAATTCATCGATTACATAAAACACCAAGCATATATATAAGACATCACACATGTTATTTGTTGATACACTTGCTCTAATAGCAACGGAAATAAATGCTTTATGCAAGTTTGAATTTCTTTGTCCATTGTAAGAAAAGTTGAAGACCAAGATGAACACGCAGGAATCATGAGACGGTCATGTTACAGATCTTGTGGTTTTGTTTCGCTGTTTGTTGCCATTGTGGCTGTTAGAACAAACACTTAGAGCAGCTCAGGTATAGCGTTTATCACAAGTGATTAGGACACAGATTGACACTTGTCCTTCATACTTGTCCTGTGTTGTACTGTGGATGTGGATGCTGGAAACAGCAGAAAGATTGATTTTGGATCTGTACTTCTGAGATCTGAGATTTGTGTTTGAGCACAAAACTCTCCTCAAGTGAAAATGCAGAAATAGTCATCTGAGGACACAAAGTTTCTGCTGTCTTGACCCTCAGTGACAAGCGTTCACTTAAGAGAGTCTTTGGTGTTCTTCTAAAGAGGCCATGAAGAGTGATTCTCCTGTCTGCAGAGACACCCACAGCAATGCATCAGTGCTCTTCTAAGGCTCAAACCACCTAATTGACCAGCTTCACCCTCCTTCATGGCCAGTGGATGTTTGGCACAATGCCACTTCTGCTTCACGGTTTTCGTGTAATTGCACAAAGTAACTTTCAATGCGGGCCAGTAATTATTAATATATTTCAATATTTTTTGCATATGTAAAATATGCACATCCTTGGGTCACATAGGCTTATTCAGTCTGAATTTTCAGGGTTACAGTCTAGATTTGCATTTGTTAAAGCAAACACCAGTACTTGAAAAGCAAATTGATATGAAAAAGGCTTGATGCACTTGTGTTCACTTTGCTAGCATTTTCAAAGGAAACTTTGAATGCATTTACTAAACGCAAACAGGTTTTTCAGTAGAAGAAAAAGCATATGGCATATAATTAAGTAGATGCATGTGAACTGGAACAGACCTTTAGTGTTAGAAGTTTAAAACAAGCCCCAAGAACCGCAAAGTCTGAGGGACATAATATAATGCTGCATTGCAAACACTGTAAAAAAACAAGTACAAGGGTTGTTTGGATGACAAATGGATCTGGTTAGAAGCATTACCACCAGAAGAAGCCTTTTTCAGGAAACAATGGCTCTTTGTGGAGCTTTAGAGGATGGGTAATGAAGAACATTCTGTGGTCAGACACTTGTGTGATGGTTCAAACTCTATGTAGTTTCATGTGGTATAGATACTCTTAGAAATGGAGGTTCTTTACTGGCATTGATCCTTCCATCAAGTACCTTTAAAGAAAGAATGGGAGTTTGCTGAAAATGTCCACACCCTCAGGCCATCCAAGATGTAGATGAGTTTGTTTTTTCATCAGATTTGGAGAAATGTAGCATTGCATCACTTGCTTACCAATGGATGCTTTGCAGTGAATGGGTGCCGTCAGAATGAGACTCCAAACAGCTGATAAAAGCATCACAGTAATCCACAAGTATTCACTCCAGTCCATCAGTTAACATCTTGAGAAGACAAAAGCATTGTGTTTGTAAGAAACAAATCCACTGAAAGGTTCTTTGGGAAACAAAAAAATGGCTCTTCTATAGCATTTCTGCAAAAAACCCTTTGAAATTTTTATAATAGTATAGTATGCAGTAGGAATTACTAGACAACACCTTTCAGCAATTTTCACTCCATCCAGGAGTCATCCGGAAGGATAAGAGCCTGACTCTTTGAGGATGAAGTATGTCTGCATTATGTTCATTATTTCCAACCATTACTGAAGCTGACAGTCCCTTTGAAGACACACTTACACTCTCGCACACCCTCGAGCCAAAGATCACATGCTAAATCTTTTAATTTCCTCTATGGATACATTTTCAATGGGCTGAAATGAAAGATGGCACACAATTCCCACGATATCAAACAGTATTTTAACGTGTTTCATCCTGAGCAGAGTGCCGGGGTCTTAGACGAGCCGCTGTATTTCTTACAGTCACTGCAGACGTCTGTGAAGGGCAGATTTCAGTGAGTGTGCTCTGACCCTTTTAGCAAGAGGTCGAAGGAAACCTAATGCTTCGCCTGAGAGATTTTAAACACTGCCATCATCACTGCAATGATGCTTTTTGAGGTTTTCTGCACTCTTGCAAACTTTCAGGTTTATTTTCAGTGATAAAATGAAAAAATACTGTGTCTATACTTTTAAAATTAATTTAATGTTTCCAGTTATGGAAAGACATTACCAGACTATATTGCTTCTCATCCACAGCCATTGCATATGAAAACCCTGAGGGGGAGGTATATGATATAAAGCGTGCAAATGGTGATGGTAATGTTAGTCGTTTTTGTAATATTTGGAAGATCCCATTACTTTGTCGATTATTTGAACTCTTTTGCACATTCATGCTCATGCATAACAAGCAGATCAATGTTACCTGAAAATACCTGAAAGCAGTTCAGGCCGAGCTCAATGTTGGCGTCTTGGTTAGTCAATGCATTTTTCATGAGGGGCTTAAGGAGAAACCACAGAGAACCAAATCAATAGAGACAGTTGCTGTGTTTCATTCTTCAGGGGAGGTTTTGCTCCCTCATTCAATATTAACCCAGTAAAGCCTGACATATAAAATAATAGTCAGAAAAACTGAAAATGGAACAGTTTATTAAGCCTCTCTATTAATCCTCCTGATATTTATATGGCCAAAAAGTTTGTAATGTAAATCAATGGGATCTTTATAAAAAAAAATAGCAGATATTTACATAAAATTATATAAATATCAGTCGTTGCTCTGTATCTCCAATAATATGTATCAGTAAGATGAGATGTAAATGATCCAAACATATAATGCAATGCAATCCAATGATGATTGAGAGATGAAGAAATAAACGCTCCTCAGAAGATGTGAGATGTTTTGGAGGTCTTGTGAAGATCATTCCTCCGCTGCGGAACACTGAGAGTAAAGCTTCTGGAAACAAACGCTCCTCAAAAGATCCTGATGATCAGATTTGAGATGCACCAATTTTTCTAAAACAAATGAATTATGGAGAATCAAGTAAAGCTGAGCTGCTTCAGTCCAGTAAGTGCTCATCTGGAAATATGATTTGAGTTATTCTTACGTTTACTTGACAAAATCAGTAAAGATTTGACAACAAAAAGACTCGTGAAACACCAGATGAAGGAGGACTTTTGTACAATTACACTGACTAAAAGACCCTTCACTTGATTTAAAAAACTTTCAATCAGAGACAGAAGGCATGGAGTAGATTGTGTGCAGCAGGTTTAACAGCAAAGTTTTGATCGTGTTGATCATTTAGAGGCTTTGTGTCTGAAACCAAAACCAGTGTTGTGCAAATACGTCCAATCACAGTGATTCATGCCGGAGAGTTCTTCTGTTTCTCACTCACCGGGGAAAACTGCTTGATTTGCATCTGTTTTATGTTTTATATATAGTTGTTATGGCCCACTCATTCCCAACTGCAACGTACTTAGAATACATATAAAAGGTTTTAAAAGCCTAGAGGATAAAAAGCAACAAATGTCTTATTAACCAGAATTGTAGATTCACTAGAGAGAACAAAGAAACCAATAAAAGAGTCTGTTTTATATTGTACACCTCCAGTTTGAAGATTTTATTTTTTTATTATATTTAATTTTTAGCTGTCAGCAGGATGCTAAACCATCCATTTCACCGTTTCTGGGTTTGTGACATTACAGGACAGCAGAAATCCAGCAGCAGATGTTGATCACTCTTGAAATGATATACAGGTAGATTGAGTTTTCTCCCGTTTCATTCCTGTGACCAGTATCAGCACTTCTCAGCAGTACAAACATCAAGAGGTGCAGGGCTTTGGGACTCTGGAGGAAAGAGACACACCTTTTGAAGTGTTTGGCCAACTGAAGAACACACATCCTTTGACCGACACACAGCAGAGCTGAAATAATCAAATATTTATAAAACCGCACTGTCACATTGAAATGCACAAGTATTCGGACAGGTTTTTACTCTAAGATGAACTTGTGTAAAAAGATGTAGTGTATCAATATGGAGGATTTTTTAGCATTGATTTCTCACAGGTGTTTTGAATTATGCATTGCATTGTGTTTAAGGGTTTGAGGAAATGTCTGTAAACTAAACAGAAAAGTACTGGTAATCCGTTTTCCTACTATTTGTTTTTTTCTTACAGCATAACTGAATATGCCATTTTTGTTCTGATTTTTTTAAAGATAAAGTTAAAATACTGAAATACTGTAGTACCGTATGCAGAAAGAAGAGAACATTTGGTTACTGTACACTGTTTAAAAAATTACCATGAAACATATGGTATATATATATTTTTTTTGAATATTTTTACATTTTATAGATTAAACTTTACAGTGAAAAAATTCACTTAAAAAAGTTAAAAAAATAAAGCTGATGAAAATAATATGTAGAAGGTGCACGCCACGGTGTCATAACACAAAAATATAAAACACCATCATGACATTTAAATTAATGCAATAAAATGAATTTACATTAATGTTCAAAACTAACACATATTTAAGAAAAACTAAGATAAAACAATATATATTTTTTACATCCAAAAACTGTACATTTAACCTGAAATACCCTATTACATCTACTACAGTTTTCACCATATAGAGTACCCCTGTATAGAGAACTTACAGTTAACCAGTTAATATGTTTTTACCATAGCATTTTTACAAAATTAGTAAGTTTATGATATGACTGATGTAATATTTTGATAAAAAAAATAACAAGGTAAAAAAATTAACCATATGCACAATAGCAAAATGCATTAACAAAAAAGCATGAGTTTTCATTTCATCCTGACTTTAAGCAAATCTTCTTGTATGAGGCATCCGTTAGCTCATCTCAGTGGGCTGATTGACACATTTTCACATTTTTGCTCACAGTAACCACTGAAGTTTCTGAGCCAATCACCTGAATTGTAAATGTCATGTGACTAATCCCTGGAAAATGACGGCATGATGGCAGTACATCACATGAGAAAGCTTTATCCTGAAGATATTTTTGCATGCGATGTGATGCTCCATCCTCAGATGAGCGTTGAGATCAGTCGAACACGAGCCTGAGAGTCATTTGGACCTGCTCTGATTATAATCCGTTTTGAAGGTCATCATTCATCTGTTTCCATTGTGTAATCGTATGCTTGCATGCTCACGTTACTCCTCGATCTTCTCTGTTTACCGCTGGGGGATTCAGAGAGACTCCAGATATAGAAAAGAACAAACAATTCTCTCTGAATGAAACAATCTTTGTTTAGCTGTTATTTAAAACGCTGATCTCAATGGAACTGAGATGAAACTGTCGGTCTGCTGTGTGATCACTCTCTCACACTCACTGTAAAAATTATTTTCTCACTACTTCAAAATCTCACATTTAATTCAATGTGTTATTTGTCATTTAATTCTATTTCTTTGCCATTAATTATACAAATTTTGAACTTTTTTATCACAATATTTCTTATAATATCATGTGATATTGATTTAGCATTAATTATTGTTTGTTAGACCTTGAGAATAAATATAAACAAAACATTTTTGTTTACAGTTAAACTCCACGAGTAGCTATCTTTTATTTTAGGGCCCCATGAAATCATTTTTTTGACATTTTATTTTTTCTGGATTCTGTGATTTATGATTTAGTCTAATTAAAATAATGAATACATTTTAATTGAATGAATCTTTTAAAATGTAATCAACTGAAAATATAATAATTAATTACAACAAAAAAAAATTTTCTTTTATTTTTTGTCAGATAAGTTGCTGCACAACAGAACTGTATAAATTAAAACGTGGATGAAAAATATCTTGGTTTATGATATTCATTAATATTATTATTAATAATTTGAGAATTATATTTTAGTATACAGGAGTAATATATTTCTGTAAAAGTTAGACCGGACTTTTATGGGTTGTTGGAAAGGTCTTTCGGTTTTATTTTCAGTTTCAGTCCGTGTTTGAGGGTCATTTTTACTCAAAGTAAAGCTGGTGAAGTGACTCTGAGAGCAGAAGCTGACTCTGAAGATGAAGTCGATGTGTTCATGTCCTCATATATTGAGACGCCGAGGCTGAAAACACATCACATGAGTTTGAGTTTGTGCATCTGATGAAACAGCTCCATTCATTCCCACAGAGATGCAGAACTCGCAGACTTACAGAGACACACACTGACTGCTGCTGTCGCTGTTAGATTGATCCATATCAAGTGAACTTTCTATCACGATCTCAATATGATATGGTTTATGGTCAGCCGTATTTCAGTGTCAGAGCGGTCAGTCCGGACGATCTGTGTGGGGTTTGTTCTCTCTCTCCGCCTCGGGCTCGATCGCTGATGGCAGCTCAGATGATTTAGCAGTGTTTGTGACACAGAACAAGTATTTCTGCTGGTTGACAGATTAAACAACTACCTGTGATATTTCTCTCTGATCTCCTGACGCCTACGGACTGAATTAAACGCTTGTCATAAAACGTGTGTTCATGTGAGATTGAATGTTTTGTCTGCGCTTTTATTTTATTTTGTCTTGTTTTATTTGTTATTTGAGTTCAGATGAACTCTAGAAAACACTTGGTTACACAATCATAGCGCATAAAATACACAAATGTTAAAACAGTTCATTTTAAATGAGATATAGATATTTTTCTGTCATCTTTTTTATCTTTTTTTTGACTATTAAATGAAGTATCTATAATCACTTCTTCACTTGCAGTGCATTGCAGTAGGATATGGGACTACATGTATTTTGCTGTTAATTCATAAATACATTAATATGTCATCTGTAATATGTCATTAATAAATCAGGTAAAGTTAATTGTGTGACCAGTTTTCTTTGTTATATTGTTAAAACACTTTTATTTTTATATCTGAAGAGTATTTTGCAGAACCTCAAAGATAGATACTGTTGGCAAAATGGACAAATTAAGAGTTTTTTTTTGTTTTTTTGCAGCTTTAAATTTTTCTTTTTTTTTAAATTGAATGATAGATTATATACTCTATGTTTTGTTGTCGTTATATTAATGTTTAAATAGTAATTAAATATTATTTAATATTAATAAGTATTAGTTATAATAGTTGATAATAATTGTGTGTCCATGCCCAACCTCATTTAGGGAAAAATTAAATTAAATTAAATTAAATTAAATTAAATTAAATTAAATTAAATTAAATTAAATTAAATTAAATTTTATTTTATTTTATTTTATTTTATTTTATTTTATTTTATTTTATTTTATTTTATTTTATTTTATTTTATTTAGTAACAACACATAACACAATTCAGAAATCTGGAACATAATTAATTTAAATTTCACACACACACACACACACACACACACACACACACACACTTATATAATTTAATATTAATTTGTTACAAATGTGAGACCAGTTTTCTGACTCTTTGATGTGTATTTTTATTAATAGATTTTCATTTATATATATATATATATATATATAAAGTAAAACTTTAAATGTCTTCTGTATGAAGGTGGATTGCTGTGTCCTGTGGTCTAACACTTCCTCACTGTTTAATTTTGTTTTGAATTTTCTCATAATTTCCATAAACTGCACTGCGCTGGACGTTGCAGTGGCCGCTGAGGTGAAATGCGAGTGCAATCATGCATAGAGTTTGTTCCAGGTCTTTAATGAGCCTGCTGGAGCTCCACTTCTACACTTCTCAATCTGTAAACATAACCACATTTTTCTGGCTCCAAACCCCACGGGCAGGCCAAAATTGTAACATTTGTTGTGCATTTCGTTGTTTGCAATTTAAAAAAGAAAATCAATGCTTCTCTCTGGCTCCTTTATTGCGAAGCAGAGTGGAGTGGCTTGTAAGAGCCGCGGACGCTCACATTAATATGGATAAGAGAACAGCGGCAGGAGCTGTTGGACCTGGCATGGAAACGGCCCATTGGTTTTCTCTCTTCTGTTTCCTCTTGCTGCTCATAATTAACCCCTAATACTGGGTCAATTTGAATGGTGTAATTGGCTGTGGGATATTAACCCTGACGTGACTCATGGTGAGTTTTTATTGGGTTGGGTTGACTGAATTGCAAGATATACACTGCCTTTCGAAAGTATGGGGTCAGTTTAAGAAAGAAGTAACACTTTTATTCATCAATGATGGATTAAATTGATCAAAAGTGACAGTAAAGGCATCTATAATGTTACACAATATTTCTATTTTAAATAAATGAACTTACTATTCATCAAAGAATCCTGAAAAAAAATTATATATCTTAGTTTCCATACAAGTATTCAGCAGCATGACTGTTTTCAGCATTGCTAATAATCAGAAATGTTTCTTGAGCAGTAAATCAGTATATTATAATGATTTCTGAAGATCATGTGACACTGAAGACTGGAGTAATGATGCTGAAAATACAGCTGCGCATCACAGAAATAAATTACAGTTTAACATATATTCACATAGAAAATAGTTTAAATTGTGTTTAAATTGTAGTAATATTTCAAATTGTTTTACTGTATTTTGTATTAAATAAAAGCAGCCTTGGTGAACAGAAGAGACTTCTTTCAAAACCATTAAAAATCTTACCAATGCCAAACTTTTGAACACAGTGCATGAAACAAGCTTTGCCAGAGTAGTTAGTTTCAGATGAATAAATAAATCTGTAATACTGTATATTGTATAGTAGTACTATTAGCAAATAAAATAGCACAGATTATCATTGAAATATCATATGATTATAATGTAGACTTCCATTTGTATGTTGATTCGAGACTGAATTCTTCTCACATACATATATTTTTAATAATTTCTTCACTTCTGATTTCTTCAGAAGTTTTAATTAGTTTTATTCTCCTGGCTCGCTCTTGTCCAGGTTGTAATGGAGAAGTTTAATTTTCTTCAGAGGATGAAACTAACTTTAGCAATCAGTTCAGCTCTCTTAGATGTCACGCAATCAGCCGCGCAATTGTGGCTGAACAACGCGGCTGATTACAGTAGCGCCGGGTCTTTGATAGAGCCATTAAACACAATAACCATTAGACCCACAGCAGCGCTGCTTAATTTCACTGTTTTTCCTCATTCTGTCTCGCCCAAAGGTTATATCATAACAATATATTAGCTTTCAGAGCATATATTGCTATTATATTATATTATCCGAAAACAGGGGATGGGATTGTGTGAGTCTGAAAGGGCAAAGCTACAAAATGAGTTTTATGGTAGTGAGGGAGGATTCTTTTCATCCTCTTTGCCCTCCTAACCTGAATATGTGAGCAGCGTTAGGTAGAGTTTTGCCATTTTTTGAAAGTTACAGCATCTGAGTGTTCTCTCGCTTTGATATTCATGAGCATAAGACGGCTCATAATAATAGCATGTCAGAAACCACATTAACTGTAACAAACAGTGTCAGCTGTAAGAGTGAGGGAAAAAGATGGATTTCTTGAAATGTTATTTGGACAATTAATAATGCTGATAGTTATTGTTACTCTCATCAAAATAAATGATTTAAATGAAAAGACACTGTTTATGAAAATATGATGATTAAAAAAATTATATACTACAGGATAAGGATAATAATGCAATAACAATGTTTTATGTTTTCTTCTGTTATTTTGATAAGTGATTTATATATTTGGGGATAATAATGTTTTTTTTTTTTTACAAATTTGAAGATGTTGGAAAGTTTGGTTTGTTACAGATTGATGTGTTTTGTCAGCAAAAGTTATATGGCTTTTTTTTAGAGTTAAAAGGACAAAAACTAATCATATATATACATACATTTGAAAAGAAATCAATGCTTTTATTAATCAAGGATGCATTAAATTGATTGACAGTAAAGACATTTATAATTTAGATTTATATTTCAAATAAATAAATAAAGTTATTTTGAACTTTCTATTCATCATAGAATCCTGAAAAATAAAATGTATCACAGTTTCCACAAAAATATGAAGCAGCACAACTGTTTTCAACATTGCTAATAATCAGAAATGTTTCTTGAGCAGCAAATCAGCATATTATTATGATTTCTGAAGGATCATGTCACGGTAAATATAGGAGTAATGATGCTGAAAATTCAGGTTTGACCATAGAAATAAATTACATTTGAACAAATATTCAAATAGAAAACAGTTATTTTAAATTGTAGTAATATTTCAGATTTTGCACTGTATTTTTGATTGCATAAATGTAGCCTTGGTAAGCAGAAGAGACTTACACCGTCTTTCGGATGAGACGTTAGACCGAGGTCCTGACTCTCTGTGGTCATTAAAAATCCCAGGATATCCTTCGAAAAAGAGGAGGGGTGTAACCCTGGCATCCTGGCCAAATTTGCCTATTGGTCTCTGACCATCATGGCCTCCTAATCATCCCCATACACTGATTGGCTGCATCACTCTGTCTCCTCTCCACCAGTAAGCTGGTGTGTGGTGGGCTTTCTGGCGCACTATGGCTGCACACTGCACACTGGTGGTGGATGAGGAGATTCCCCCCTTCCATGTAAAGCGCTTTGAGTACCCAGAAAAGCGCTATATAAATGTAACAGATTATTATTATTATTATTATTATTAACCCTGGACTTAAGCTTGAGCAGATGATTGAAGACGGCTTTGTACAGAGAGAGGAAATTACTGTCGCTCCGCTCACATACAGCACACAACACTGATCCAAACACTGCGATGAGGCATCAGGAGGCCCAGCGGAAACCTAGAGTTCTGGACCTCGGCCGCGTGAGAAATCGTGCAGCGCGAGCGGGAACAAAAGTGGGAGACGGGGAGGAACAGAGCAGATGGGAGGTCGTGGAGAGTGTGAATCACTCCTGTGTCATGCAGAGATGATTGTGGCCACAGAGGTGGAAGGAAAAGTCAATTGAGTCAGGAGATAAGAAGACCAGCGAGACTCAATCTTCCTCTTTATTCTTGGCTCAGTGATTCACAGATGAACTGACCATCACAACTCATGCATATACTATAACTATAACAGCCAGTGTTATTATCGTTAGAGAAAACTAAAAATAATAGCCAAAATAAAAGTTAAAAACACTAAATGTTAAATATGTATATTTATTTAATAATTATTATACAGTTAATTGCTAGAACTAATTCTTATTCAATTTTGAGTAAGTCAGCTGAAGTAACTAATACTAGGAACTAAAGGAGGAAAGAACTACAACAAAAATGAATAAAACGCAAATAAAAATAACTAAATAGTAGTTAATAGTAGCAATAGCTGTTTGTCAATGGCAGGAATTACATGATCTGAAATGTGCCATCTTTGCTTATGGGCACTTAATTCTGCAGCCTTTTTTTTTTTTTTTGAGCCAGTGCAATGTGCAATGTTGCCAGTGCAAACATAACTTTTGTTATGTCTTATTTTGCATATGGTTGACGTTTACAAACATCATGTTTACATCACCTTTAAACAGACGTTTTACATTAAAATGCTGCAATTTTATTTCAAACATGGCATAAAAGATATTTAGTAGATCAGAGTGATTTGACTGATTGAATCTCTATGCAAAAATATTTAGAGGATTTTTCCCCTTTTTTCTTGAAAATATTTAGTTAAAAACTTTGTTCTACAGTATAAAACGTTTGTAATTTTATAACAGAAGGCTGTAAAAATCAAACAGTAAAAACATGTAAATAATTAGCTAACTGTAAGATTCCGTATATAGTGAGGTTTAACGTCATATTAAATGTGAGTCAAAAACAGTAAAAAGGACATTACCGGACGTCCTTGTGATTATATTTCATTTTGATGTTGCTGTTTTTACTGTAAACTTAGGTTTATTATAGTTAACAAAAACTAAACCCATAAAAAGTTGTGTTACTCGAAATAAAACAAACTTTAAATTAAATAATAATTATAAATAATTTTTAAAATACATCATTTTGATTTTTTGATGTACTAAAATAACTAAAACTATAATATAATTTAACGAAAACTATGCATGTTTAAAAAATAAGGAAAAACTAAGCAAATTACAAAAAACTTGCACTCAAATATTCAAACTAAGTCAAATTAATAACAACTACTTCAAAATATGAATATAAAGGATACAAAGTTCAGGATTGCCCTGAACTTTGCAGTGTACACTTATTTTTATATAGTAATTTTATTTTGTGTATCATAAATTCATTCATTCAACCCTAACAGACATGCATTCATTCAGAAACACTGTCTGTCTGTTTCTTCTTTTCATCTCAGTTGGGTTTATCACCATTTACTTTGATTAACTTCACATTATTCTCCCTTCATCTTCTGTTGAAGGGAAGCTTTCCTCATTCTCGCCACATCCTCTTTTTCCTCCATTTATATTCTTGTCATGTTTTATTGGACGTTTTGGTAAACAAGTCTCATTTATCACTCTTGCTTAGTGCGTCTGCGTCTTCCATTCCGTTAGATTCCTGATATGCACATCCTCATCTGTCACAGCTCTGAAACAGCACTACGTTTCAATTAAATGGTTTGGAACGCAGTCTCTCTCTCAGTGTTTGAATCAATTTCTAATAGCTGTGCTGTGTGGATTTATGTAATATTAGAGAAAATTGGGCCCAAATTTCAAATCTTTTTAGCGAAAGAAACACTTGATGGAGCAACACATTTTGTGGGAAAATAAATCATTTTTTGCGACTTTTTTTATCTAACAGTTCAGACTTTTTTCTTGCAGTTCTGAGAAAAAAAAGTCTGAATTGCTAGATATAAACTCGGAATTGAGAAAAAGTCAGAATTGTGAAATATTAACTTGCTATTGGGAGAAAAATATCAGAATTGTGAGATAAAAAGTCACAATTAACTTTATTTTTTATTCTGTGGCAGAAGGAAAAAAAATTGCAGAATTGCAGAATTTAAACAGAATTCTAAGAGAAAAGTTGGAATTCTGAGAAAAGAGTCAGAATTCTGAATTTATATCTCACAATTCTGTGTTTCTATTAAAAAAGTTACAATAACCTTTTATTTTATTTTTTATTCTGTGACAGAGACATGCTTAGCTTTAACTCAGCGCTTGATTATTGTTACAAACATTATTAATGAATGAATGAAGGATGCATTTGTATAAAATGTATACGCATTTACAAAATATATATTTATATTTTAGCTAAAGTAATATGTTTTTGATAATATCAATTTATCAAATATCAAGTTAATAAGTTCAAAACAGCCACTTCAGTTAAATGTGCTGTTTTCTGTTTGTTTTGATAAATAAAATAATTTTTTGTTCAGTGAATATACTGTCTTTAATTTAGTACAGAAAAAGTTATTCAAAGTAGTACAGATTCTTACGCTATTTGAAGGAGATAATAATAATAATAATAATTTTGTATGGCTTTACAGTAGCAACAATAATACAATATTTTATTACAACCCAAATTCCGGAAATGTTGGGACATTTTTTAAATTTGAGTAAAATGAAAACTAAAAGACTTTCAAATCACATGAGCCAATATTTTATTCAGAATAGAACATAGAGAACATAACAAATGTTTAAACAGAGAAATTTTACACTTTTATCCACTAAATGAGCTCATTTCAAATTTGATGCCCGCTACAGGTCTCAAAAAAGTTGGCACGGGGGCAGCAAAGGTCTGAAAAAGCAAGACATTTTGAAAAGATTCAGCTGGGAGAACATCTAGCAGCTAATTAAGTTAACTGACATCAGGTCTGTAACATGATTAGCTATAAAAGGGATGTCTTAGAGAGGCAGAGTCTCTCAGAAGTAAAGATGGGCATGGCTCTCCAATCTATGAAAGAGTGTGTAAAACGATTGTGGAATACTTTAAAAAACAATGTTTCTCAACTATTTTCTTCTATTATGAATAAACTATTGGCTCATGTGATTTGAAATTCTTTTAGTTTTCATTTTATTCAAATTTAAAAAACGTCCCAACATTTCTGGAATTCGGGTTGTATATGATAGTGGACACCCAACTTTATTATCATGTCAGTTGTTATGAGTTTATACCCAACAGGGTCACTTTTGAAAAGCTGTTGATGTAATTACTTCAAATTATTATTTTATATTTTATTATTTTTTAAGTTTTTATCTGAAAATTCATTAATAATAAAGGTTTTTTTTTGATTCTCATTTCCTAAATAAATATATTTGAAAAACATTAAATATTAGATCAAATTAGTGCAGAACTAACTTTAAGGATTAGCTAAATTTTCATGTGCAACATGAAAATGTGGATGTTTATGAAAATGCTGTGGTGAGTTTTTGTGCCATCTAGTGGTGTAAATGAGAATAAAATACCCTAAATATTGCTTTAATATCGGCTGGTAGGACAGAATGAAATAAGTGGAATGGAATCAGAAATATTTTCCATCCAAATAATCAATCTCGAGAGCATTTATATCACCGGTGAAGTGCACTTTGAGTCTCTGTGTGCAGCAGATCTGGTGAAGCGAGGAAGATGTTTTGAAGGTTGTTGCTGCAGTGACTTTTCAGTGGTTTTATTGGCTCTGGAGCTCCAGCACTATTGTGTGAACAGGACTGAGAGCAAACACACACAACGCCAATGTGTCACTCCTAAAACAGAGAGACACTCCTGACTCAACCTTCAGTTATGACCAAACATTTTTACCACCTTCAGGTTAAACTTAAGGCAACCACAGTTTACAGTGAGACCCTTTGTTTCTCACTTTCTTTGCTTTTGTAATGAAATGAACATACAGTATAATACTATGATAAATGAGATGTGCCTGACCCATATCTCTGAAGAATAAACAGCTGAATCTCCAAGATTTGTTTAATAACTGATAAAGCCTTGCTGTTGATTTGCTGAAAATATCCTCACACCACATTTTATTTCCTCACACTGTAAAAAGTGATGCTGACTGGAATAACATGAAGAAACAGAACAAACTGAGACAGGCTAAATCCAGAAGAACTGTGGCAACGTCTCTAAGACGCTTCAAGAAACCAACCTGCAAAGCTACAGTACTGTTAAAAGTTTTAGGCACTTGTGTAAAATGCTGTAAAATGAGGATGTAATAATTAATAATTAATAATTAATAATCAATTAACCTCTAAACGAAATCAACATTTGGTGTGCCCATCCTTTGCATTTAAAGCAGCTTTTGCCATAGTTTTTCAGGAAGCTTTGCAGGTAGGTTTCTTGAAGTGTCTTGTAAATTTGTATTACTGATACACTACAGCAAAAGACCACCACCACTGTACATGAATGTATCTTCATTTAAAAATGTTTAGATATTTGTACTGGAAAACAAGACAAGAAATATTGAAGAAAATCATTTTTGCAGTGCACATTAAATATATATGTAGTAACCAGGTCCCGGTTACCTGTGAATGCGAGTGAGCTGTTTTTGTAATCTGAGATATGGTGCAGTACTGTTGGCCAGAGGACTCTTGAAATGTGGCCTTTTAGTCAGAATAACACAAATCAAACATTTAATACAGCCTTCTTGCCTTAATGAATAATTTTTTGGCCTATGAAAGAAAATCAAGCGTATCGGTGGACCGGTGTTGATTGTACTTTCAAAAAAGCCTGGAAGCAGAACATGAAACAAACACAGCAGAGGAATCAAGCGCTGCTCTTTCTCTTTCGTTCCTCTGTTCTGGGCCCGGGGGGGGGGGGGAAATAAACATGCACACTGATATAGTACAAGGCTTTAATGACAGATTGCTAAATATTATGCTTTTTAAATGCAAATGAGGGTGAGTGAGTTTCAAAGGCGTGGAGAGAGTGACCCATTTTCAGAGTCTGTGATGATGAGTCAGGGTACGAGAGTGTGGGAGTGTGGCCGCATTTAGACCGACGGCAAAGAGATGCACATGCGAAAGCAGAGGATCCGGCAGAGATTTCACATAGACAGACTGTGCAACCCATTTCTTTGTCTTCTCCATGCATCGAGGCAAACGCATGTTATCGAAAAGACCATGTTGTGATAAATCCCGACCTGAAAACACTTGTTGCAAAGCTGAAGGTGTGGTAAGAAGAGATGCGCATGTCTTTGAATTTATTTATTTGGTACAGAGCTGTGAAATAAGCATGATAATGAACAATCAGCCGGTCATTATTGTATAGGGTGGCCATACATCATCTTTATTTCCTGGCTGGAATTTCTAAATTGCCTAAAATGTACGGTTTTGGCTTTGTTTTCCCACTGTGATTATACTTGTTAATGACTGAAAAGTAGTTTGACAAATAGCATGCATGCATTGTGCATAATCAACCAGTCCAGTGCAAGAAGGTGAGATCTACAGCCAAAGCAATTCTAATATGTGTACATATTATGTATGAGGACTATAGTCCAAATGAAAACAAAGCCAAACCTGAACATGTTAAGCAATTTACATATCCCAGCCTGGACAAGAGGATGCACAATCGCCCATAATCACAAAATTAACCCTTTTAGGTTGACAAGAGATACCTCGACTTCAAAAAAGGAACTTCACCACAAAGATTTCGCTCGTGATCAAGTTGGGTGTGTTTTTTTTTATTTAGTTTTATTTTTTGGTAATGTGACCATACCTAAGCGATAGTTCACTCAAAAATGAAAATCAATATCATTTACTCACCCTCATGTTGTTTCAAACCTTTATGACTTTCTTCTGCTGAACATAAAATAAGATATTTGGAAGAATGTTAGTAACCAAACACTTGATGATCCCCATTGACTTCCATAGTATTTTTTGGTTACCAACATTCTTCAAAATATAATAAAAAAATCAAACTTCATACAGGTTTGGAACAACTTGAGAACTTGAGAATTTTTATTTTTGGGTGAACTGTCCCTTCAAGGGTTGGCTGTCAAAAACATTTGCAAACCTCTGATTTAAGACATATTTCACATCATGAACAGTGCAGGACAGGTTACATGTGAACACATGAATAGTTTAAAATTAACACTTAAATTTGGGGACCAATTTTCACTGTTAACTAGTTGTTCATTAGCATGCATATTGTCTGTTTATTAATACTTACAGTATAAAGTGCATATTAATGTCTTAAAGGCTACTGCATGACCATATTTTAGATCCCTTAATCCGACCCCAATACTACCTCACTAACTATTGATAAACAGCAAATTAGGAGATTATTTAGGCAAAAGTCATAGTCAATAGTTAGTTAATAATGAAAATTGGTCCCTAAACTGTGTGACAGAATTAACTGTAGTATGAACAACACACATGAGTCAGTGTAGCACCATATGCGATTTCTGACAGGAATTAAACAAGGCTGCGAGAGACACGTACAGCACGTTTAGTGGATTGTACTGTTCATTAACACCACACTGATCGTTCAGATGACAAATCATCTTTAGTAAAAATTATGTGATTTATGACCTTTATACAGTGCATGCTACTGTAAAGACTGTACATGTGTTCCTCACAGCCTCATTTTCATCAGTGTTAAAGGTGTATACACCCTCAGAAAACAAGGTACAAAAGCTGTCACTGTGTCAGTACCTTTTCAAAAGAGATTCCTTTGCATCTTATTTATCCCTAAAGGCTGCATATAAGTACCTTAAAGGTACATATTAATACCAAAATTGCACATGATAGTACCTAAATGATACATATTAGTAGCTTTTAAAAGGGACTGTGCCAGTGACAGCTTTTGTACCTTTTTTATGAGAATGTATCTCTGTCTATTCAGCACGTCTTTCAATGCGTGTGTGTGTGTGTGTGTGTGTGTGATGAAGAAGATAATGCGACTCAGGACGTGTCTAACCCTTACTGTTTGACTCAGTGTGTCATTGAATTTTATCACTGCTATGATTCCCTGCTCTCAATATTAACAGGAGGCTTTATTCACCTGAGGTCAGGCTTCATGTGTCCGCAGGGCTTTTTTCATTACTCTCACCATCTTTCTCTTTTAATCTATCTCTCTCCTCTCCTGAATGCCATTTCTCCTGGTTTTCCCTATTAGCTCTTTTTTTTTTTTTTTTAGTGTGACTGCAAATTCACCCTAGCAAAACCGCCAGCAATTTATTGATTAAACACTCCTTGAAATGACCTGCCCTCTCATAAGGTTTTGGAAAATATTGCCATTTTCTTTCTTGCTCAGTGATTCAAGTGTGAACTTTATCGGGACTCTAAACCAGATACAGATTACTTTACGTCCCGCATGTGAGATTGTGGTCATTTCCTGTAAATTTACAGTAAAATTGCTGTCCGCTGTTCTCTTTTTGCAGGCCTGGCTCACAGAGATTCACGAGTTCTCTCAGCAGAACGTAGTGATCATGCTTCTGGGCAACAAGGTCAGTGAACCTGCCGAATCTTTATGCATGTATGGCATTAATTCATACATCACTTATGTAGAAAACACTGATTGGAAATCAAAGCTAATGCATAATGCATTGTTTATTGATTGATTCGTTGATCGATTGATTGATGTTTCAGGCCGATTCCACACATGAAAGGATTGTGAAGAGAGAGGAGGGTGAAAAACTGGCCAAGGTTTGTAATGTCAAACCACACAAACATTGGTTTATTACATTTTAAACGGGGGAATTTGTAATCTATTACATTTCCAAAATAACCTTCAGAACACAGCAAATACACAGCAGGCAAAATGAATGCCTTATTTGACCTCTTTTATTGTATTTGAGAGGTTGCCCCATTTAAATTATTCATATGTGCATTGATCTGAAGCACTGATCCCACTCTTTACAAATGCAATGTGCATTATGTTTAATGTTAATTTGTGTCTGGATATTATAAAGAAGGAAGAAGAGCATTTATTCTTTCTCTCTAAAGGAGTTTGGCGTTCCCTTCATGGAGACCAGTGCTAAATCAGGTCTGAATGTGGAGTTGGCCTTCACTGCTGTGGCCAAGTAAGTCCCTCATTTTCATACAGAATCTGTGCTTTTTTTACTCATTGAGAATCTGAAGAATGGATTTATACCTGGTAACGTGTTCTATATGAAGCTGAGAGAACCGCACTCTTATTAGCAGCTGAAAGCATGATCAAATTAGCCCAGATATCTAATAACTGAACACGCAATTCTAAAATCAGGACATTCTGTGCGGGGGGGCTGATCTGTACTGATTCATCTTTACTGGAAGACAGTTTACAGACACATAACCTTAGCAACAGCATAGCAACACATTAAAAACCATGCAGAACACTTTAGCAGCCGCATAGCAACACACTGAAACACCATAGCAACCACATAGCAACACATTAAAACCACTCAAAACACCTTCACTCAGAACACATTAGCAACTGCATAGCAACACACTGAAACACTACACCGTAAAAAAAAAAAAAAAAAAAGTTAAACTTTTAAGTTAAAAAACTTTGATTCAAACTTTTTGAGATTCAACTTTTTGTTGTGTAAACTTAAAACAAGTTGATAAAACTCAAAAATCTGCTAAAGCTGGTTGCCTTAAACTTTTTAAGTTTGCTCAACTTTTATTTTTTTATTTTTTTTTTACAGTGCTGTAAAAAATCTAAAGTTGAGAGAACTTAAACATTTAAGGCAACCAGCTTTAGCAGATTTTTGAGTTTTCTCAAGTTTATAAAACTTAAAAGTTGAGAGAACTCAAGAATCTCCTACAAAAATAATTTGAGAAAACTCAAAAATCTGCTGAAGCTTGTTGCCTTAAACTTTTAAGTTTGCTCAACTTTTTTTATTTATTTATTTATTTATTTTACAGTGTATAGCAACTACATAGCAACACATTAAAACACTTAAAATACCTTAGCAACCACATAGCAGCACACTACAAGAATATACACATTTAATAATAATGATAATATAACAAATATGTTAAAAATTAAAAATATATAGCCTACATTTGTTAAAATATTTGTTCTTTTTTAAATATATAAAAATATAAATTTTAAAATAATAATAATATAACAAATATATGCAAAATTAAAAAAAAGTATTTGTTTTAATTTTGAATCCTGTGTTCAGTGTTAATTTTGGGCCGTGTTTGCGCAGTTACCAGATTTGCATAATTCCACTGAATCTTGTGCTTAACAGCACAGATATTTAGTGCAAACAAACACAGTTATGAGGAGGCGCAGGTTGTTTCAGTGACTTCCCCCCAGAGTTTAGAGAGGAAACTGATGTCTCCCTCCCCGTCTCTCAGGGAACTGAAGCACAGGGAGATGAAGGAGCCTAACGAGGCAAAGTTTCAGCTGCAGGAGTATGTTAACAAGGAGATGAAGGGAGTCGGCTGCTGTCGCTCTTAAAGCCGCGCGCGCTCTCGTGCGCGTCCGTCTCTCTGTCTGTTTGTGTGTTTTTCCACTTTCATCCTCTTCTCTCGCATAAATTGGATGCCTGTCAGATATTCTGTGGCTCTGGAGACTTTCATTTTCAAACGCTGTGTTCTTTCTTTGGACCTCCATGCACTTCACAGCTTGCAAACAATAGCAAACGCAGCGTAAAGAGAAGCAGTTGACAGAATGCAATTGGCACATGCCCATATTCCCACCTCTCCAAGCAGCTGTGAATGTATGTTCAACACTCATGAGCAGTGTGTCTCAAAGTTTGCTTTTATTACATGTCACAATCATTCATTCGCCCAATTACTTCGTTAGATGTACTTTTCTGTGGCAGCTTCACTTGAACCCAATTCTATACCACTTTTACTGTTAAAAATACCCACAAGTGTGTCATAAACGTGGCTGTTCAGCACCGAGATAATTACAAGTGTAAAATCATAATTAAAAAAGACTTTCTCTATGTTATGTACAATTTGATCATTTCAAATTTAAGTCATCACACATTACACTACAATCCAATAAAATGGATAAAATATGGAAGCTTGTTTCTGTCATATTCAGATAAAGAATTGCAAGAAGTAATTGTGTATAAAATGCGGAAGTGCATGAATTTTGAGACATAAACTTGCTATTTTAAGAAGAAAAGTCCAAGTTGTGAGAGATAAACTCACATTTGTGAGAAGAAAGTTCGAATTCTGATATAAAAACACAATTACCCTTTTTTTTCACGGTGGAAGCAAAAAAAAAAAAGTTTGATGTAAACTAAAGAAAGAAAAAAGGTCAAATCTATAAGGACAAAAGTCAGAATTGTGAGATTAAAAAGTTTAAATTACATTTAAATATAATTTTTTAATTCTTATGCAAAGACAGGATTCTGTTGATTAATAAGTTTGATTAAATTTGTCAAAAGGAGTCGTGGCCTCTTTACACTCACAGAAGCACATGCTCATATTCATGTCATATTCTCTTCATTGTTATTTGTCAATGTCTTCTCGTGAAATATGAACTAATATTAAAGATGAATGTATGTATTGTACATATGAAAAACATCATATGGCACTTACAGTAGTTTGCATAACATATAATGTTTTGTTAAAAATGTAGTATCGTCCTGTACGCTAAATATATAGAAAGCTTTAACTAGAATTAGTAGCTTTAAGTGATGTTCAGAATGTGCCAGAATTTAATAACTTGATGTTACGTCGATACTCTGCGTACTGTGGATCGTTTAGTATATCGTGCTGTACTAATATTTTCATTTGAAGGGTTTTTAGGACTATGCCTTTTGCACTTTTGTTCTTGTTGTTTTTCTGTTGTTGTTCATATTTTTTATATCATCTGAAACTAAAGAAAGACCAGTATATGGCCTGAAATGAATATTTTGTTGGTCAAGAAATTTGTACTGATGTGCCATTTTTAGCTGCTCAGAGATTTTTGATGACAAATCAACTGATGTAGATAAATAAGTTCAGTTTGTTTTCCCCTGTGAAGAAACAGGTAATATCACAGAAATGACAAGCAATGATATACGCAACTTTTTTCTATCTGTAGAGGTCAACTCACAGTGCTGATCTAAGTGTTGACATGATTTTTCTTTTCAAGGTTTGTATGTAACGTGTGTTGTATTCCCAACAATAAATCGCAGTGAATATAATTCTGCCTTGGTGTCTCAATAATATGATCTAACAGGGACCTCTCATGGACACAACATCACATTGCAGCTCTTTATATATATATATATATATATGAAACATGAAAATCAGTGTTTTCTAAATATGCTTCTACTGTTTATAGGGATAAGTGTGACATCAAAAAATATATATACAGGTGCATCTCAATAAATTAGAATGTCATGGAAAAGTTCATTTATTTCAGTTCAACTCAAATTGTGAAACTCATGTATTAAATACATTCAATGCACACAGACTGAAGTAGTTTAAGTCTTTGGTTCTTTTAATTGTGATGATTTAGCCTCACATTTAACACAAACCCACCAATTCACTCAATCTCAACAAATTAGAATACGTCATAAGGCCAATAATAAAAAAACATTTTTAGTGAATTGTTGGCCTTCTGGAAAGTATGTTCATTTACTGTATATGTACTCAATACTTGGTTGGGCCTCTGTAGATGGCTGCGTTGACTGTGGACTTCAGAAAACACAGTGGACCAACACCAGCAGATGACATGGCAGCCCAAATCATCACTGACTGTGGAAACTTCACACTGGACTTCAAGCAACATGGATTCTGTGTCTCTCCACTCTTCCTCCAGACTCTGGGACCTTGATTTCCAAATGAAATGCAAAATTTACTTTCATCTGA
Organism: Barbus barbus; assembly: GCF_936440315.1. NCBI lineage: Eukaryota > Metazoa > Chordata > Actinopteri > Cypriniformes > Cyprinidae > Barbus > Barbus barbus. The sequence goes on along the minus strand of NC_136716.1, from coordinate 1,946,466 downwards.
AAAGAGGACTTTGGACCACTGAGCAACAGTCCAGTTCTTTTTCTCCACAGCCCAGGTAAGACGCTTCTGACGTTGTCTCTGGTTCAGAAGTGGCTTGGTAGCCCTTTTCCTGAAGACGTCTGAGCGTGGAGACTCTTGATGCACTGACTCCAGCTTCAGTCCACTCCTTCTGAAGCTCTCCCAAGTGTTTGAATCAGCTTTGCTTGACAGTATTCTCAAGCTTGCGGTCATCCCTGTTGCTTCTGCACCTTTTCCTACCCAAACTCTTCCTTCCAGTCAACTTTGCATTTAATATGCTTTGATACAGCACTCTGTAAACATCCACAGCTTTCAGTAATGACCCTCTGTGACTTACTCTCTTTGTGGAGGGCGTCAGTGTTCGTCTTCTGGATCATTGCCAAGTCAGCTGTCTTCTCCATTATTGTGGTTTCAAAGAACAAGAGATACCCAGAACTTATACTGTAGAGATGGTCATTAATTGAAACTCAAATATAAATATTCTAATATTTTGAGATACTGATTTTTGACTTTCATGAGCTGTAAGCTCTAATCATCAAAATTAAAACAAAAACTTTTGAAATGTTTTACTTTACATGCAATGAATCTAAAATATATGAAAGTTTCACTTTTTGAAATAACTTACAAGAAAAAATTAACATGTATATACAAAGCAATTTATACCAAATCCAAGCAGTGCATCTTATTTCAGCTCATTTTATCTGTAATATTCAATAATAATAATTTCTTTAGTGGTAAATCTTAAATATTATACACCAGGAGCACATGAGATCTTTAACAACATTGGCAGGTGCTATAATAAAGTCTTGGTTGACGGGTCAAGGTTTAGCTGGTTAGTTTCAGCAGCTGGTAGACAGTTACACCAGTATAATGTCAAAAAGCAAAAATAAAATAAAAAATTAAAATTTTGTGCAAATGCAATATATAAATATTATATAGAAAAAACATGTCTTTGCAATCTTGAGCAAAAGAGAATCTTTAAGAACAAAAACTGTGTTCTGTGATATATTTGTGGTATTTATAAAGGGATTCAAAATATTACTGATTAAAGACAGTATACTCTAAAAAATAAAGGTGCTTCAAAAGGTTCTTCAAGTGATGCCATAGAAGAACCATTTTTGGTTCCACAAAGAACCATTCAGTCAAAGGTTCTTTAAAGGTTCCTTACCTTTTTATAATCTGAAGAACCTTCTTTCACCACAAAGAACCTTTTGTGAAACAGAAAGGTTCTTCAAATGTTAAAGGTTATTTATGGAACCATTTAGACAAAAAGGTTCTTCTATGGCATCGTGAAGCACCTTTAGTTTTAAGAGTGCAGCCTAATTGTGCTGTCAGTGTTTCACTCAATCCTCAACTTTTGTGTTTTCTGAGTTTAACTTTTAAAACCTTTTGTTTAGACTTCCTTTAGAGAGGTTCAAGCCCAAGTTACAGGGTCAGAATCTAATCAGTTTGTTTTTAATATTTTAATATTAAATCATTTAATATTTAATATTAATATTAACTGACATTGTGACATAAAATATAAATGACATTTAATATTTTTTATATTTTTATATAATGACACAAGAATGGTAGGCTACATTAGCTGCAAGACTAAAACAAAAGTGACATTTCAGTGTTTTTGAAAACAGTACTTTTTTTTATTGGTTCCAAAATTATTATAGTCTATATAACGTAAATGATCAAATGTAAGAAATTTGGTTGCTACTTCTTATGCTTAGCTACTTCTTATGTTAATTGCATAATGTAGTGTTTTTTGTTTTGTTTTTTTTTTTACATTTCAAGCACATCAAATGCCACACATTTCTATCACACTTCCCAAAATGATCCTTAATAAATACAATGATGTAATCTTTCCAAAACACTTAAACCAGAACTTCGTGACTTCATCTTTTTGCATTTCCAGAGTGATTACGGTTCTCGTTATTAACAGCTCTTGTTGCGAAACTTGTTGTTGATTGCTGATTCGTTGGCATGCTTATGAATAAACGTTATGTCAGTGACACAAGAGTTGTCGACAGTGTGATACTAAACACTGGAGCCAGCGCACTGTGGAGGATCATTTCATATAAAAAGTTCCCAGGCTTGTTAAATGAGAAGCACTTGTATTTGTATTTCTATTTCTGACTAAAATACGAGTCCATAATCCATATAACGCTTCCTCCCAGTGAAAAAGTAAATGTTGTCCTCGCACAGCAAAATCCACACACAGCTATTTGTTTAGAACTCTTTTGCTTGCTCAGTCTGGGCATAATTCTCTCTTAATTCAGAGGAGGGGACTTTTTCACTGCAGCGTTGGATTATGTATCCATATTTTGGATAAAAATGTCTTGATGGATTTATTTCTTTTGGCTTCTCCAGATTGGAGTGGTGTGGATTACTTGTGGATTATTGTGATGTTTTTATCAACTGTTTGGACTCTCATTCTGACGGCACCCATTCACTGCAGAGCATCTATTGCTGAGCAAGTGATGCAATGCTACATTTCTCCAAATCTGATGAAGAAACAAACTCAACTACATCTTGGAAGGCCTGAGGGTGAGGACATTTTTAGCTAATTTCTGGGTGCAGTTATCTTGCCACTGAGAACAAATCTAAAGAGTGGAGTCTGGTGACATTATAGAGATGCTATTACCGGTCAGTTGTTCTGCAGATCAGGGTCAAGTTCACTTTTACCTGCGATCCTTCCTTATACGGTCATCACGTGTTCTTCTGAACGCTGACCTTCTCTGTGTTGTTCTGCTCATGATGGATGAAGCACATTTAATCAGTCCTGACCACGGAGATGTTTTCCTCTTGTTTGTACTCACGAGGAAAAAGCACATAGGGTTTCATGAGCAGGTCACACTGAGAAGCAATGATTTCGGAGCTAGTCATCAAAATACTGCCATCAGGGTCAAGTTCAAGTTTATTTGTGTAGAGCTTTTTACGATACAAATTGTTGCAAAGCAGCTCTACAGGAAATTAAGTTTCCACAATATATTTATATATTGCAGAACCTTAATATATTTAACTTATGGCAAAATTTGGTAATTCTGTATGCTGTCTGAGCTTTGGCATCCTCTGAGGTCCTCTGAGGGGTTGGCATCATCTTTTCTCAGGTGTTCGGTCATCTCAGATCATTTAAGGGTTGGATCCAGACTGAAGCGTCTGTAATTCTGAGTTACCACGGGATGTTCATCAACAGAGAAACAAATAGAGACATAATTAGCGTAGCTGCTGTTCCATCTAAGCAAAAATGATTTGTTCAACCCAAGCTAAAGAATAATAATAATGTACATTTGATCAGATATAACTGCAGTACAAGATTATAAGATGCATTATGTGAATGCTTGGCTAAAGCGGTCACACTGTCGTCACGTGTGGCTGTTCTCTTTATACACCAAATCCTCTTCCTTTAGCTGAGTGGCTGATGGGAATGCTGTTACAGGAAATTATTATTATTATTAAATTACGGCAGGCATTTCTGTTTAATGCAATACATAGCCAGCCACCGTCTGACGCCCCCGCACAACCTGAAGATCCATTATCCCATTGAAGGAAAAAGCACCCCAGATCGTGATGGAGCCTCCTCCATGCCGTGTAGAAAACATCTCCAGTGGGATCTCCTTGTCATGCCAGTAACGTTGGAAGCCATCAGGACTGTCCAGGTTAATTTTTTCTCATCAGAGAATAAAACTTTCTTCCACCTTTCAATGTCCCATGTTTGGTGGCGTGGGAGGAGATGTGACCTTTGAAGACGTTTTTTTGTTCTTTAAGCCCTTCTATCGCAGTCTGTCACAGATGCTGTCTTATGGTTATAGGGTGGCAGTCAGCATCAGTAAGGGCCTTAATTTGGGTCGAGGATCGGCCTGTGTCTTCACGGACAGCCCGTCGGATCCTCCGGCTCAGTGAAGGGGAATTTTTTTCGGGTCTACCACTTGACTTTTGTGTCCCATAACTCTCAGGATTTTTTAAGAAATGTAAAATGACTGTCTTAGTGTGTCCAACCTCAGCAGCGAGTGCTGCTCAACCATCCTGCCGCGTTCAGAGATAGAATGACTTTTTGCCTTTGCCATCAGAAGATCAGTTTGACTGCCTGAAGGACAATGACATGAAAGCCATATTTTTGCGCAGATTTGAACTTTTGATAAGCTGATGAACAGCCTGTTTGAGTTTAAATGCAATTTTCAATAAAGAGCCTACTCTCTATTTTGTATCTCTTGCTCCTGTTTCTTCTTTTGGCATTTTGAAGCAGTGCTTACAACCTGGTTACGATCCACGAGCACGAAATGCGAACACTTGTTATGTTTACCCCGGTTTTAAGATTTTGTTCAGGTGTGTATTTCAGTTAAACACCGGAGGGCAGTGTTGCTCAATAATCACAACGGTCCTTGAACTACTAGCATACCTTTAATTTCAACCAGGCCCAGAAATACTGTAAGCACCTCCAGATGAAGACATGAGAGCTCTTAAAAGACTCGAAGACACTAGAGTGCATTTAATAAACAGTAAAGCATTTCTAATGTTACAAAAGGTTTCTATTTCAAATAAATGCTGTTCTTTTGAACTTACTATTCATCTGTGAATCTGTGAAAGTTTCCACAAAAATATTGTTTTCAAAATTGATATTAAATCAGAAATGCTTCTTGAGCAGCAAATCAGCATACAGGTGCATCTCAATATATTAGAATGTCGTGGAAAAGTTCATTTATTTCAGTAATTCGACTCAAATTGTGAAACTTGTGTATTAAATACATTCAATGCACACAGACTGAAGTAGTTTAAGTCTTTGGTTCGTTTAATTGTGATGATTTAGCCTCACATTTAACACAAACCCACCAATTCACTCTCAACAAATTAGAATACGTCATAAGACCAACAAAAAAAAACAAAAATTTTAGTGAATTGTTTGCCTTCTGGAAAGTATGTTCATTTACTGTATATGTACTCAATACTTGGTAGGGGCTCCTTTTGCTTTAATTACTGCCTCAATTCGTGGTGGCATGGAGGTGATCAGCCTGTGGCACTGCTCAGGTGTAATGGAAGCCCAGGTTGCTTTGATAGCGGCCTTCAGGTCATCTGCATTGTTGGGTCTGGTGTCTCTCATCTTCCTCTTGACAATAAACCATAGATTCTCTATGGGGTTCAGGTCAGGAGAGTTTGCTGGCCAATCAAGCACAGTAACACCATGGTCATTGAACCAGCTTTTGGTATCTTTGGCAGTGTGGGCAGGTGCCAAGTCCTGCTGGAAAATGAAATCAGCATCTCCATAAAGCTTGTCAGCAGAAGGAAGCATGAAGTGCTCTAAAATCTCCTGGTAGATGGCTGCGTTGACTGTGGACTTCAGAAAACACAGTGGACCAACACCAGCAGATGACATGGCAGCCCAAATCATCACTGACTGTGGAAACTTCACACTGGACTTCAAGCAACATGGATTCTGTGTCTTCCACTCTTCCTCCAGACTCCAGGACCTTGATTTCCAAATGAAATGCAAAATTTACTTTCATCTGAAAAGAGGACTTTGGACCACTGAGCAACAGTCCAGTTCTTTTTCTCCACAGCCCAGGTAAGATGCTTCTGACGTTGTCTCTGGTTCAGAAGTGGCTTGGTAACCCTTTTCCTGAAGACGTCTGAGCGTGGAGACTCTTGATGCACTGACTCCAGCTTCAGTCCACTCCTTCTGAAGCTCTCCCAAGTGTTTGAATCAGCTTTGCTTGACAGTATTCTCAAGCTTGCGGTCATCCCTGTTGCTTGTGCACCTTTTCCTACCCAAATTCTTCCTTCCAGTCAACTTTGCATTTAATATGCTTTGATACAGCACTCTGTAAACAGCCACAGCTTTCAGTAATGACCCTCTGTGACTTACCCTCTTTGTGGAGGGCGTCAATGTTCGTCTTCTGGATCATTGCCAAGTCAGCTGTCTTCTCCATTATTGTGGTTTCAAAGAACAAGAGATACCCAGAATTTATACTGTAGAGATGGTCGTTTATTGAAACTCAAATGTAAATATTCTAATATTTTGAGATACTGATTTTTGACTTTCATCAGCTGTAAGCTCTAAGCATCAAAATTAAAACAAAATTACTTTACATGTAATCTAAAATATATGAAAGTTTAACTTTTTGAAATAACTTACAAGAAAAAATGAACTTTTTTATTGAAATGCACCTGTATTAGAATGATTTCTGAAGGATCATGTGACACTGAAGACTGGAGTAATGATGCTGAAAATTCAGCTTTGATCACAGAAATAAATTATATTTTAGAGCATATTCATATAGAAAACAGTTATTTTCAATTCTAATAATATTTCATGATATTCTAGAACATAAATGCAGTCTTTGTGTGCAGAAGAGACTTAACTATACAATAGATATGTGTGTATGTATATGTATATATATATATATACACACACACACACACAAAATAATAATCGTAAATAGTCAGGGTGGGTTTCATTACAGTTACAGTTGAGAGGCCGGTTACTGTTTGTGAGCACTACTCCACCTGTCTGGTTACGTGAAACAAGCGTTTCTGTGCTGGAAAGAGAGTCTTATCATCCTAAACATACACTAATACACATGTGAGAAACTGACTTGAGGCTCCACGCTCTCATATGTCATGATGAAGCTCGCCGAAAACACACACACAACCAGCAGCATTAAGTGTCTTGCTCAGGGACACATTGGTGTCTCACAGTGGATTCGAACCCGGGTCTCTCACACCAAAGGCATGTGTCTTATCCACTGCGCCATCACCACCCCAATAGTTTGGTGCAAGAAGTGTTTGACGACATGCAAAACCATGTTTGTGAATACATTTATGCTGTTGCATGGATTCAAAAGTGTTTATGTTTTATACCCAGTTTTAATGATGCATAAGCATAAACATGTTACATTAAATTCATTTGGTGTGTGTCTGCATGTGTGCGTGTTTGCGCATGAACCATGGCACTCTGTCTGTCGGACTGGCGCTGGCTTTGTTTATTTGCTCAGGTTGATGAGGAGGAGGAGGTCTAATCTACGGCCCTGCATGACCGCAGAGCGCTCCGTCTACATAACACACCACTGTTTGCCTTTCCTCCGATCACGTGCGCTTTGTTTTTATTCCTCACACACACATGCGTGTTAAAGTCAGCCATTGCAAATAAGAAAGCTCTTGCATGTTTCTTCTGCTCAGTCATATGTGTGTCTGCTGCAAAACATCAGTGGTGCGACGATGAGTGCTGCGTAAATACCTAATTTAAGGTGGTCTTAGCTGATGGTTTCACTGGTACAGAAGGTTAATTATTACTAGCAGCGCCTCATAATCTCATTATCTTACATGGCTAATATTGCTTGCTTACATAACCCTGTTGGGGAAAAAAAACATTCTGAAGATGGCTTGCTGGTCATTACCGGTGGCTCGTAAACCATCAAAACTATATAGTCGTCTTATGTTTGTTTCATTTTAACTCGTTCATATGAACTGGTCTCCATTTGCTTCATCTTTCCATCCCACCAATCCGTACCTTCTACTTCCTGTGAGTGCTCAGGTTTTGACCAAAAACACACAGAGAGAGTCCACATCGCACATTTCCTCTCCATTATTCGGCTTGAGTAAAGGTCATCGTGAGATGATCATTTCAGCAGCGTATTTATTTGACAGAGGTTTCCCTCTGGGTCAAAGGTCAAAGACTTCATTTCCTCCTGTTAGCAGCCAGTAAAAATGCAAAGATAATCTATAGCTGATTGCAACTGTATTTTATTCACACACTTGCATGCATTTGCTCACTGATGCACAGAAACTTACAACAGATTAGATGTTTGTGTTTCAGTGACATAAACTGAATGTTTCACTAAGTCACTGATAGGCTATTGATTTTTCCCGTCACTTAATTGAGACCCTTCCTGACAAAGTTAATCAAAAATTAAACCTGTTTAAACACTGGCACACCCTGATAATAAATTGCGGTCATATAACTGCATCAGTTTAGTTTCAGTTGCAGTGTGTTCGGTGGGAATAGTCAATGAAATTGTTGGTGAAAATGTTAGTTAGCCAAGGGTTTTTTGTTTTCGCATATGAAAATGAAGAAGAACATGCATATCGTAATAATAATTAAAAAAAACTACTGCTAGAAAAGCACTTCAAGATTTTACCAATGCACTTTTGTGGACAAAATAAATCTAGAAAAAAAATGTTTGTTTCAAATATTCCAGTCATTATTGGATTGATCCACATGAGTTTGTTAATTAACTCACCTAAACACATCCAATGCAAGATCAATCAGATGTATGCATAACATAAGCATATTATTACAACATCTTCTCTAAATGATGCAAATGCACAAGTTATGTTCCAGTCTGAATGTGTCATTCATGTTGTGAATGCACTCTTAAACAAGGAATTAGTAAAGCAACAAATTCAAAAGATGCATCAGTTTGCACATATCCAAAAATATTTAGGCCTTAATTTAAGATTTATGTGTTTGATTTGCATATCAAATATATATATATTTATTTATTTTTTAAATGAAGATGAATTTTGCCGCCACTCTCTAAGCCGAATCATGCATTCGGTCAGATGCTGTATGTAGGTGAGGTGTATTCATACGGGTCAGTGAGGACACTGGGAGTAAAAACACTGAATTTTAACTATTGTGATATGAGTGATGAGTGTATTATGTTTCTGGCCTCGGCTGCAGCCAAACCTGACCTTGATGTGAGGTCGGAGGTATAGCGTAGTTGAGGCTGATTGGTCAGGTGCTGCAGTGAGAGATGGCAGCTGTTGCTATGTGTGTGGAGTATGTGCAGGAGAAGTGAAGCAGGAGGAGTCTGTTTGGCATTTCCAGGAACACCTAAGCCACTGGTGTCTATTAGGAGGCGCTAAGAGAACATGTGTGCGAGACTGGATAAACAAAGCAGAGAGTAGCACCGATGGCCAGTTTTATCCCTGTCACCTAAATCACATGGCTGACAACTTTACACTGTGCTAAATTCAGACTGTTCCTCGAACAGGTAGTGATTATGCTAACCACGGTTCAAGATGTTCACGATGTTCACGACAGGCCAAAGCTGCCATTACCTTTGCATAAAACACCGGTGCAGCAGCAGCAGCCGTGTCACAGTTATGAAACTCTCACGCAATGCAAGTGTCTGTAAATGGCTTTGAAAATGAAGCAGATGAATCTGCTGACCGGTGTCTCAGAGGACACCAAACCACTTGTGGGCGACGGTGGCTTTCAGCTGATAACAGGATAAAATTGGTGACTCAGGAGGCGTCGGGTTATGAAAGCATTTTAACACCAGAGGGATCGGACCTGTAATTAGTGGAAATAAAAACCGGTTCAAACTCAAAAATACTGGAACTGAATGATTCCTTTATTGGTTCTTCAGTATCTGGGCCAATTCTGTTACGCAGACTGTCACGCAATCATATGTCTGTGTGCTTTTGGATAAAATATTAAATTCACTTTAAAAAAAAGTTTAAAAACAAGCTCAATATCATAATTAAGTCAACAGGGTGTTTCTTTACTTCAGATAATGTTCAAAGTTTTGTTAATTGAATGAATGAATGAATGTGTTTGATTACAATCATGTCTCAAAATTATTCTCAGTTTTTTAAATGGTATAAATCACACTATATAATGAATGAATGAATGAATATTTTAAAATAAATACATTTTAATTTTTTTGGTTGAGATGATTCATCTAAAGTGCTAAAAGAATCATTAAAGGATCCAGAATCGGAACCAGGATTATTAAGTTTGTGAAAATCTAGAAATCTAGTTTTTAGAAAAGGATTTGCAATGGACAAGGCTTACTCAGATGAGAAGCATCCAATCTAATAACCACAAACATCTACAGACTTTCTTTCATATTCAGACATTTCTGGCTCGTGATGTATCTCTACCCGTGTTTAGCAGACATTGGGTTTTAAAACAACTTTTTTTGCACAGATGCCAGACTGGTTGATTGTCTTTTGTTCTGGAAGGTTTGCGAGGATCTCATGATCGTACAGCAATAATCTTTCAGATGATTATCAGAAGAATAATTGAGGCATTTGTGGGATTTTCCCATGCCTTTCATAACGTAAGCACTGAACTGTATTGCGTGGAGATGTTAAATTTGCTCTTTGTTGGTTTTATGGTGAAAATCTAGAAGAAACCATTGAGGATTGATGTTGGGATCATAAGCCATGCAGGTCACTGCGTCCAAGTGCAGTTTTTAATGCAACAAACCAGAAACTACTAAACTGTAAGACATTTAGATGCATAAAATGAATGGTTCGTTTTGTGTGCAATATCAATCATAAAAATGTGTCATACACAATATTACATAAGTGTCTTCATTAATAGCTCTCTAAATCAACCTCTAATGAGGAAGTAATAAACTACACTGTGTAGTTCAAAGCTCAAAGACTAAAGAACCATCACCGTTGGCTGATCTGCATTGTGTACATATATCATAATATTATGGCTATTATTTGTATTGTAATATATTACTGTAATAAATGGCAGTGTATGTGAGGTTTTCTCCCGAGCTGGTTTATTAGCAAACAGAAGATCATGAGCGGTGGTTCATGAGTAACCTGAGAGTAGCTCTTCTGTCTCCGAGCCATGCTGATGATGCTGGGTCCGTTCTGTGATTGATACGCTGCCGTCAGACACGCTCCAGCGAGTTCAGCTCGCACATAGAGGCAGATGGAGCTGATGATCGAGGCACATTTACTCTACAAATACATGCATTGTAAAACAAGTTTTTGATTAATTTCATGCCAGGCAGGCCCTTATTTAGTTACACAATTATTCAAAATAACCACTCATTAGATCCTTTTTAATGATAAACTCAGCAAGGTTACCGTCAGAGTTGTAGCTCTTACACAAGCAGATGTTTTATCTCAAAAATAAATGTAATGATTTCATGTACTATACATAAATCTGTGACACTATACATATGTATATACACTATGTTGGGTGAAATGTCGCTGCGGGTCAGAGATTATGAACATCATCATCAACCCCTCAATAATGCATTGTTACGGGACTGTCATGCCCTGTTCTTCATCATCATTTTGAAAAGCTCCATTTTACACCAAGCGAACACCAAAGAGTCTGAGGTCTGAGTATCTCAAGTATACATCAGCTGTGTGATGTTTTGATCTCAGAGAGCCGAATGTCACGGACGAGAAAACAGTGGATGCATGATCCTGCGTCTGAACACCAGCGCTATTGAGGATCTAGTCCGGGATGTTAATGGTGTTGGGATCAGATCTGTGTCAGTCGAGTGCATGAAGATGATCACTTAAACCCCATGACAAACAGTCAGATGTCAAGGTTCTGTCATAGACTGGCAGAAAAACAACACCGGCCTGCTTTTTATTTTGATTAGCAATATGTGGCATGTCTAAAACTCTAAAACTCCATAATCCACATTTTTCATGAACATAGAAGTTACCGTGATTAATAATTTTTATTTTCTGGTCAAAGTGTTTATTTTCCATCCCATTGGCTCTGGTTGTTGAGTATTGACATTAATTATGGGTACAGGGATTGGGTGTGCGTATATATATATATGTAATACATTTAAATAAAATATAGCTTTTTCATTATACTGCAATACATGCATAAACCATGCCTGGTTATATATAAATAAATATAGCAATGAAGACCAAAACTGCACTACATTTTTACATGTGACAGCTTTTTTGAAAATCAATTAATTTCTGTTTAATGAGTTAATGGATAGGTTTGCTGAACACAAATTCATAAACTTTATCTCACTTGATTGTTTTTGTAGTTACACATTTCATATACAAAAATATGTATGATGTATGTAAGAAAAATGGATTAACTGAAAACAAATATTATCATTTGTAATATTTAATAAAAACTTAGGATTTTTGGACACCAATTATTCAATTAAATATTAAAATGCCATTATTATGGAGAATTTGATGCCTTGTTACAATATAATTGTACATAATTGAGTATTATAATTAATAGAATATTATATATATGTATATACACACACACACAAACACACACACATATATATATACATATATATATATATACTGTACATATATATATATATATATAAAGAGTGGTATGAAAAAGTGTTGGCCCCCTTCCTGATTTTTTATTTCATTGCACGTTTGTCACCGCCCCCCGTTAAAACATAACTGTGGTTTATCACACCTGAGTTCAGTTTCTCTATCCACACCCAGGCCTGATTACTGCCACACCTGTTCGCAATCAAGAAATCACTTAAATAGGACCTGCCTGACAAAGGGAAGTAGACCAAAAGATCCTCAGAAGCTACACATCATGTTGAGATCCAAAGAAATTCAGGAACAAACGAGAAAGAAAGTAATTGAGATCTATCAGTCTGGAAAAGGTTATAAAGCCATTTCTAAAGCTTTGGGACTCCAGCAAACCACAGTGAGAGCCATTATCCACAAATGGAGAAAACATGGAACAGTGGTGAACCCTCCCAGGAGTGGCCGGCTGACCAAAATTACCCCAAGAGCGCAGCGACGACTCATCCAAGAGGTCACAAAAGACCCCACAAAAACCGCTGCATAAAGAACATAAAGAACATAAAGGCTCGTCTCAGTTTTGCCAGAAAACATCTTGATGATCCCCAAGACTTTTGGGAAAATACTCTGTGGACTGACGAGACAAAAGTTGAACTTTTTGGAAGGTGTGTGTCCCATTACATCTGGCGTAAAAGTAACACAGCATTTCAGAAAAATCATACCGAGAGTAAAATATGGTGGTGGTAGTGTGATGGTCTGGGGCTGTTTTGCTGCTTCAGGACCTGGAAGACTTGCTGTGATAAATGGAACCATGAATTCAGCTGTCTAGCAAAAAATCATTAACATTAAAGTGTGACAAACATGCAAAAAAATAAAAAATCAGGGTGAATAACCTTGAGTTACCACACTTTTTCACACCACTGTATATATATATTATATATATTAATACAAATTATATTTGTAAATTTATATATCTTCATTATTAAACAAATTAAACCTATAATTATACATATATTTTAATCAAAACAAACTTGTTTCATCATTTATTTGAGCACAAATTGTTGATCCATCAATATTCAATAATTTAAATAATACATTTTCAAAAGTATGTTGAACACGTGCGCTTGCACACACACACTTATTTATTTATTTATTTGTTTATTTAGTGGCTTCAGAAGTACACGAGACTCATTTGATCGCTGTTAATGCACCAATTAAATCAAAAGAACATGAAATATTTGATTCCATCCTCAAGTTATTAATATGTAAATGGAATGTTAATCATGCAGCAAACAAAGCAGCCATTGCTAAAAGAGCTCTGCGCAGTTCTAATCTCTTATTGTGTTACAGAAATAATCGACCCAATGTGCTTCAAAAGACACTCTTATGATGGTTGAATCTTCTGGCTGATGTTCTTATGCTGCTGATGCTGTGAGAGGATGAATGCACTGCAATTACAGTTCATTTTTAATTAGTTCATTTAGCTTGTGTTACAGTAAGGCAGGTGACGGTACAACGAGAACAAGCTTGCGGCCTTGAGCTTGAGTAATCGGAAGGGTTAGATAAGAAACGTCCTGCAGCACATCTAAACATTAGTGGGCGAGTGTCAGAGTCCTGCAGAACGTCTGCGTGCTTCTCAAAGAAGTGAGTCACTCAGACAGGAAAATCAACGTGGACGAGAGGAAGAGTCTGAAAGATTTCTGCAGAAACACGCCGTGGCTTTTGTTGATAGGCTTGCATAAATTGAATGGGATTTGTTGGCTTATTCAGAATTTACATTACCAAATGAAAGCACTATTTTGAATCAGGCGGGATAAAGGTTTGGCAAACAAGAGCGTCTGGTGAATGTCTTGGGTTTGTCGACTGCTTTCGTACTGAATAATAGGCTTGTTATTTCACTCCAGTATGAAAGAAACGGTTCTGCTCTATTAATCCTGCAACAACTGAACTTCCTTTCATATCGTAACATCCGGAGAACTCTGAAAGTTTCAGTCTTCTCTTTATTAATCTTTCCTCTCTGTATCAAAACACAGTACATCGAACACACCTCATGAATGAGTTCCTCAGATTTCACACATTGTTCCTCGAAGATATTTGTTCTTGTGCCTTTTGTTCAGCATAACATTAGCAGGTGTGTCATTTTTAGTCACGAGTAAAGAAGTGGAGTTTGGAATTGTTCTTTGCTTGAAGAATGCACTCTTTCAGACACAGATTGACGTTAAATGTGACTAATTAAAGACATCAGTCCACTTTGTTGCAATTTATTGGCTGCTATAAGGTGTTCTGAGGGGTTTTAGTGTCCTGCGGTTGGTGGGATTAGGATCTAGTATTGTATTTGTCTAATATTTTCTGAAACTTTCTGAAGGCATACTGTAGTTATAGCCAACCGTTTTTGTGTATTAATATATAATTTATCTCAAGATGACATAAAGCAGTTTATTACCTACTACTTACTGTAGTAAGTGTTTAAAATTTTACAGAATTGTATGTAAAATTTAAATCAATAAATAAAAACTATACATCAGCACCATTCAAAAATTTCAGTTTTAATTTCTTGAAAATTTCACATTTAAATTTGATGTGTTCTGCATTTGTGAAATTAGCATTGTACTAGAAAATTTTATCAAAGTAAATCAAAGTTGTTATTGTTTTCCAGTGAAGTGAAGAACAGTTTTAAACTCACAGATTGTTTAGGAATTAATTTTACATCACAAAAAAAAAAAAAAAAACAAGATAAGCATTAATAATCACTGATCTTACATCATATGACAAACACTAAATAAACCACTGCCTTAATGTGCCATGATTGGATTTTTCTGGCAGCAAGACACATTGAATTAAACTTGAAATTTTGACATTGCTGTAACTAATTGTTATCAATGTCTGGAAAAATTATTTCTACGCTAATTTTTCCAATCTATAATCAAGTTTCAAATCTGACTCATGTTAACTATTTCTGAATTTATGCTGGCATTCTCTCAGAAAACCTCTTTGAGGTTTAATAAATATACGGCACTGTTGTGAGTGTTATTCTTGTTCACTTCAGCCAAAAGGCTTTGCTTTTTTGCTTCATTCATAAAATTCACTTAACATACACAAAATTTGATTTGCTGCTTCATTTCCTGTTTTACATTTGCTCACAGAAATGTTCGTTCCAGAGTTATCTTTCCTAAACATTGCATGCTGCTGACAATGTGACTCTAAGTGTAAGTGCTACAGTAACACAATGCAAGCATCTCTCAGAATCAGTTCTTCTCTGTGGGGAATAGAGCACCTCGTCAAGGGAACATGTTCTAAAACAGAAGGACAGCTGATTGGAGTTCAGACCACAAGATGTCCTTGTCCTGAAGCACAGCGATTTGAGTCACTACGGCTGGTGTGGAACAAAGAACGGGGACAAAAATCATCAAATATGCTGAACAAACGATCCCTGACTCAAACCACTGAATCAGATATAGCCGGCTACTCATTTCTGCAGATATTTTTAGTAACCTCACGTGTGCAGTCACTGAACATTGGAAAAAAGTGACCTAAATAACTGTCCGATGAAATAAGGTTTGTTAATATTTGGGAAATATGTGTTTATGTGGATGCCTGGTGGGAGTTGATCTCTTCTGACCTTTTACCGAAAAACACAGATTAGAGATTTTAATGGGATATTTTAGTCCATACATATTGTTCAGATATAAATTTATGGGTTTTTACACTAAATTTATCATCTACCCGGTGAAAATTTGATCTCATAGAAAAGTAATAGCACTACTGTTCTCAATAAATCATTCATGTCGTGCATGGAATTAAACATGAAGTTTAATACATAGACAACTGTAATGAATTGTTGTACAAAATCTGATCCAGAACATTATGATATATGCTATAATATCAAGACATTGAGAAATGTTTGCAGTTTGTCTCTTCTCATCCAGTATTTCTGTCTGTGTGCTTTACTGCGTAATTTGACAGAAAACTCAGACGAAGCGCTGCAATTGGGATGAGATGATTCACAACCATAGCCCTTGATTTTTTAACTTCTCAATCTGGCAGAGAGCCGTTATCTGCGGCACACAATGAGACATGATCGCGAGCTCATCAGGGGCTCTTGTAGTGATGAAAAGGCCAATGCGAATCAATCATTCGTTTGCACCTGTCTGTTTGCTGTCCGTGCTGAATGTCA
Source organism: Barbus barbus (assembly GCF_936440315.1). Classification (NCBI taxonomy): domain Eukaryota; kingdom Metazoa; phylum Chordata; class Actinopteri; order Cypriniformes; family Cyprinidae; genus Barbus; species Barbus barbus. Next base: position 1,930,271 of record NC_136716.1, on the reverse strand, counting down.
GTTTGATAGCGGGAGGTTCTGAGATTCACACGCAGCTCATCCTGCCTGCGACTGCTTGGACTCATGTTCGCTTATAAGGAAACTCATTATTCATATATTCTGGTTGGCAATTACCAAATTCATCTCTGGTAACATTTGCTCTTTGTCTACAAGAACGCTGATTTGTATGTCGTAGATAATCATCCCTTGTTTCAAAAAACTGACACACTGACACATATTGGCACAGCAAGTGTCAATGAGAATTACAAACGAGTATGAAACATTTCTCATTATATTACAATAGACTGGTTTATTGGTTATGAAATGGTTGACCGTGAGTTAAAGGAGTAGTTCACCCAAAAATGAAAATGTGCTGAAAGGTTATTCACCCTCAGGCCATCCAAGACGAAGATGAGTTTTGTTTCTCCATCAGATTTGGAGAAATGTAGCATTGCATCACTTGCTCATGCACCAATGGATGCTCTGCAGTGAATGGGTGCCGTCAGAATGAGAGTCCAAACAGCTGATAAAAACATCACAATAATCCACACCACTCCAGTCCATCAGTTAACATCTGGAGAAGACAAACGCTGTGTTTTTGTAAGAAACAAATCATTTTGGCGTCTTTTCTGGGTAAAAAATTAGTCCATAATCTATAATAACTCTTCCTCCAGTGAAAAAGTGCATCTCCTGTTGTCTCTCACATCAAAATCCTGCCACATATTTGTTTAGAGCTGTTTTGCACTGTTTTGGCTTGTAAACGGTGCTTGATCTGTGCAGATTTCTCTGCTGATTTAGACCACACCACTTTTTCACCGGCGGAAACGTTATTATGGATTATGGACTCCTCCTGATTTTAGTTAAAGGTGCCATAGAATGCATTGATACAATGTTTTAAATTGTTCTCTGATTTCTACATAGAAGGTATGTGGCTTAGATAAGGGCAAACATTCTTCAGAAACAGTTCGATTTACAACCCTAGGATTTCTCCCCAGAATGAAACGGTCTGTTATTGGCTTATTTGGAAGGGTCGTGAATAATAATGTTGAGCTCTGCTCTGATTGGCTGTTTCACAGTGTGGCTCATTTCAGTAGCTCACAGGAAGGAAACACAGGGAAAATATATATTTCAATACTTTCTCACGCAGTTATATAATACTGTAAATAAAATGCGGGCATAAGGGAGCCGCTATTAAATTGCTGGGTATTGAAACTGCTTTCAAATGCATGATCGCTTTTTAGTTTGAATAGCTAAGCTAACCATGTCCCTTTAGTGACTCACATTATTTTATTAGAACGCGTAATTTGTTTTCCGTGACTTTCTGAATACAGACACCAACCCATCCCTGCACAGCCTGGGACATAATATTTTTTTCATGATCTGCCATTTTCGCTGTTGTCCTTCACAATACGTGCAGAACATCTGATGTTTCGGCTGGCAGCTGGCATAGAACATGGGCGGGTCTATGCAAATGTTGGGGGCGTAACTATTAGTGATCCCGACTGTAACGTCACAGTCGGTGTTATGTTCTGATTCACCTATTTTTTCATTCGTCTTTTGCATTCACGAGATTTACATAAGGAGGAGGAAACAATGGTGTTTGAGGCTCACTGTATGTCATTTCCATGTACAGAACTCTTATTATTCAACTATGCAAAGACAGTTTTCCATTCTATGGCACCTTTAAAAACTAAGATGACCAGACGTGCCACTTCCTGGGGACATTTCTAAATCACCTAAGATAATGATTAAAGTACCGCGAGAGTGATTTGAAAGCATAAGGAGCTGTCTGCTCTGCTCTCGAGGTACTTTAATGTCATTCAACGATCGATCGGTGCAGCGCAAACTTCCTGGTGATCCAGGGCAGAACATGTCCCTGGGAAGTGTCATGTCTGGTCACCTTATTAAAAACATCTTAATGATGGATTTGTTTCAGCTTTTGGCTTCACACGATGTTAACTGATGGATTGGAGTGGTGTGGATTACTTATTTTCTTCAATTATGTTCATATTTGGGTGAACGATTCCTTTGATTTGTCTTATTTTGTAATTTTTTTGTTTGTTTTTTGTTTTGTTTTGTTGTGAACTCTTACTGTATGTCAGCAGATGTTAATTTAATTTTTTATTTCTCCTAAAGGGCTTATGAGGACTATTGAGACAAAGTAACATTATATCCCCTGATGAAACAGCAAAAAATGAAATAAATAATATGAGGGGAAAAAGTGTACTCTACATAAAAAATGTGAAACCTTGCACAGGGTAAGTATGCAACGAAAGTATACAATTATTTTTCTAGATCTCCTGAGAATTTGTTTACTTTCCAGATATGTTTTCCCCTCTCATTTCACAATGATATGTCTAAATATTTCACTAATATAGCATAATACAATACTGCAGGTTTACTATTAATCATTGAAAGACATTATTGTGCAGGTCATACATGTTCTTTCTGTCTTTCTAAAACAGTTTCTCTCTTCATGCAAACACAAGAGTAATCCAGATAAAAAGCTCCTAATAAGTCCAGGCTTGAGCCGACTGTCTGAATCTGTTTGAATGAGTCCAAAATCTATTTTATTTATTTATTTTTTGTTTGTTGTTGTTTTTGAAAATGCATTCATCCAATTGAAATTACCTCAGAATTAGACTTTGGGGTCTAAATTCAACTAACCAAATTTAACCAATATCTAATACAATGACAGATTGTGCATGGGCCAGAATGCTAATTTTTAATGTCATTTGCCAACATTTTCACCTCATTTTTCAAATTAGCAGTGCTGTGCTAAAAAAAGAACAGAAGAATGTGTGATGTCAGACCTGGAGGATTGCTGTCATGTTTAAACAATGCTTTTTATAGTTCCTAATGTTTTCTTTGTCTTCCTCCTTTCTTTGAGACAGGCAAGGTTCCCCAGAATGACTTATCTGGTGTTGTTGAAAAAAAGGAAGAAAATATGCACACTGTAATCCAGAGAGATGACAGAAAATGGACAGCAGAAACACAAATGGCACATTTCACAAATGCACTTTCCTACGGCTTTTTAAAGCATTAGAGGCATGTTTTTGTTGTGAGAACTATAAGATATGAAAAAAATTACCTAGCATGAAAAGTACTGTAGCTATACACTGACAGATTTTTTTTTCCCAGCATTGATAAGAATGATTTCTGAAGGATCATGTGGCACTGAAGACTCGAGTAATGATGCTGAAAATGCAGCTTTATATTACAGGAATAAATTACTTTGCAACATATATTCACATTGTAGTAATTTCACAATATTATGTTTTTACTGTATTTTTGATCAAATAAATGCAGCCTTGATGAGCAGGACTATTAATAGAAAAATCAACACTGCTAGTTTTAACACCACTAATCTCACTTCAGTCCAGATCCTATAGTTACATGATGCTGAACTATACCTTAACATATTGTAAGTGCATCCCTCAAAAATATTGATTTTGTCTCACAGCAAGTTGAGGAAATCAACAGTAATGACATTTCTGAGAATCACTGTCTTCAGAGAATGCTGTTCTGTTATTTTTGAAGTAAAAAGGGACCAAAATGAACTCATGCTGATAGACTGGAGACTGCAGATCTACATCTGCTCAATTTCACACACTACAAAAATAGAGATTAACGGAAACTTGGCAGGAGCAGCATCATCTCAAGTGTTCGTAAACAGCCGACTGTGACAATCCAGATAATGACTTATTTATCCTCATTTGTATTTTGCATTACAGTAATTTAACTTCATTAAGAAGCCCAGGCAAATCTGTTCAATAGTATGAAAATATCTATTTGTAAACTTGAGATATTTCTAAATCTGTATGAGCAAGAGAAACATGAAAAAAGTCTGAAGATGTTGAGACGATTTATTGATCTCATAACAAAAGACTAACCTTATCTGTTTTTATAGGCTGTTGTCAGGGCATCTTGAATGATTTATGTTGTGTTTACAGTATCTCTGCGAGTGTGTATTATGTTTGTTGTTACTGTGCACATTTTCAGCTTCTAATATACATGCATATTGTAATTTAAAGTTGGCATGAAACATGCTGGATGTTATCCAGATTATGCATAATGGTTGCAGAGGAGCTATTGAAAGCTTTTAAAAGTTTGATTTAATATGATTAAGCAATGTGTCTGAAGAACATCATTCGGTTTAAAAAACACTCCACTTCTCACCACCAGAAAATTAGCATGCATATACAAAGAGCAGTTTGATGTGTGCATTTATATCCCCAAATAATTCTTTATGACCCATAGTTACCATAGTAACCCACTAGTAGCTGTTTAAAAATGCATTCCTAAAGATATGAAGACTTTTAAGATTGTCCTTTGAATTAACGCAATATTGCATATACAATATAAAAAACGTGCTTCTACCTATACCTTTATGCACACTCCAAAAACATATATACATACAATTCACTGCAGTTTCCAGCAGTAAAACACCAACATTTACTGCTTTTTGCACAGATTATAATTAGTGTCACATTATTGATTAATAAAAACTTATTTTCACACAATACTATGTCATGTGCTCAAAAAACTCTTTTACTGCATGATTAAATAATACTTTTTGATGTTTGTATCTCATAACCAGCTTCATACAGGTATGTTTGTCTTTTCTGATGTAGTAAACTTGCTCTGAAGCCCACCCGGTACAGCATTGCACTTGTAATGTGAAGTGCTCGGGTATGAGTCTGTCAAACACCAGTCACAGTAAAAGAGCTCAGAGACTTGTAGAAACAAGAGAAAATGGCATGGTTGCCTGATGAAATATGCTTTAGTCTCATGTTTGCTTTTGTTAACACTGTCAGTTTAGTGTCGGCGTTTAGTGCATTTTATTTCTGAGAAACTCGTTTTTAGTGCCATTCACTAGACATTTCTTTTTAATAGTGTCACAAAACATGCAATGAACAACAAAATACCATTTTACAGAAATGTCGCCACAGGCATGTTTTTTTGTCAGTGAGCCAATAGCTTAAAAAGGGCAACTACTTTTCTTTTCCAGGACCAAAATTATCCCTATTCTCTGTCACGTCTCATCTGTCTTGTCTCATCCTGTTACCTGTGCATTTACCTTCTGCAAAATTACAGCTATGAAGCCTGAAGTCTGTAAAAACCGTTCAGACACAACATAAGCGACTCTCACAGACAGCGAGATAATAACAGTTTGGGCTCAGCCGGTATCCCATGCAACCCATGCCACCTGTGGTTGATGATTCACACGCGGGTCAGAAACACACTCTGCTTCTATGTGACACAGCTCATCTTACTCTGTATATTCAGCTGATAACGACACATACTGTGCCAATTGCATCACAATATTAACAGCCGCGTGTTAGAGAGCCGGATCCCAACGAACCGATCAGTGGGAAGTAATTGGATCCGTACAGAGAAATATTCCAGTCCGACAAGGTTTGAACTCGGCGATCGTTCCCTGCCATTCCATGTGTGACGCAAACACCAAAAAAAAAAAAAAAAGGGTTTCCCTAGAGGGTTTATTGAACATGTATTGTTTTTTGGTAACACGCCGTACAGGAACGGTTGTCCTAGGTGCACACTGACGATTGTTTATTTGTGTCCTAATGATGTTACGTTGACAGTTTGTGTGTGTGTGTGTGTGTGTGTGTGTGTGTGTCACTTCAGCAGTTTGCTCTTTATATAACACAACAGTATTCCTCTTATTGCATTTTTTACCTTCAGGCAATGGGTAAAAATAGTACGGCAGCTTGTAAATGTTTGTGTGCAAGTAATTTTAAAACAAGTGTGACTCCACAAGCCATGGGAGATATTATGCTGGGAAAACTCCCAGCTAACAAAAATACGTTCTAATATGTTTAAAAAAATTAAGTTTTGCTCACGTTCCTATAAAGTTATGAAAATGTTATATCTGAATCCTAAATCTGAATTTTTTATTTTTGTTTTATATTTTGATAAAATTATGGAAATGTTTCTGAATGTTCTCTAAACCATCTTAGAAGAACGTCCAACTAAAATGTTGCATAAAACATTCCATATGATGCGTAAATGTATAAATTTCATCTTTCATCACTTTATTCATCAGTAAATATTGTCAACTGCCAGAAAGAAATCACCAATTTGTTTTAGAATTAAAAATTTTAAAATCTGGTAAATTATATATGAACAAACTCCTTTGTAAAAACCTTCAGAATGGGAATAAAAGTGGTGTATGAAGTGGACATTTCTCACTCAGTGCAAGAGAAAAATCTCATTTTGAAAGAAAGAATGGTACAGGTTTACTGCAGTTTAAATCTATAGATGCAAATAGACAAAGAAACACTTATAGGGACAGTTCACCCCAAAATGAAAATTTGCTGTTCATTTGCTTACTCTCAGTTCAACAGTCAAGAGTGATGTCCGGTTTGAGACTGAATCACTTGAACTGGTTCTTTTCAGGACTGAAATATCTGAATCAGTTCACGGCTTGAGCAGCACAGATCTACAAGTTACTCAATCAAAACTCACTTTCAGAAGCTTGACAGTCACTGCGACTCAAAATGAGCCAAAATAGTGGCGTATAGCTGATCCTGTGATGAATGAATCATTGACTCCAGCAGTCACTGAACTGAGGAAACAGTTTGTCTCGGACCAAAGACCGACAAGCAGCTGATATGCGCATGTGTGAACCGAGAGCTTGAATGACGGGGCCAAATGAAAGTTTTTATGGTTTCTTACGGTTTATGTAAAAAAGGTGAGCTAATGAAGACTAGTTTATTTACTGACATGCTTTGGACATGTAAAACATCCCTGTTTCACTTCATTATTTGGGGCTTTAACACCTTCTCAAGCAAATGGGGGCATTTTGGCATGGGGACATAAATGACAAGATAGTCTTTCTGACAAGATAATCAACATACGTTTACAAAGCTGACACTTGAAAGTTTACTGTTCAAGACTCTGAATTACTCAGACTGTTACAATTATGGGGATATATAAGCTTAAGCCTAAAAATAAAATAAAATATTGAGAATATAGTTTTTTTTTTTTAAATGTATAAAAATGATGTGGTAAATGGTTTTGGAATTTTATGAAACATTTTCTAAGATCATGTCTTGTATGATTTTGGAAAAGGCTAATAAAAAGCTAATAAAAAATGTGTTGCCCCCTGATCTCTCCTGAAAATAGATGAATAGTAACTTCTATTTACATACAGCACATGCAGATAGAAAGAAGCATTTGAATCCCTCTCAGAAATGCACGTTTATAGTACGATGGGTTACAGAGGCTTGAATTATTTGTTTCTGTGCATGGGACTGTACGATGCTGTGGTCAGTACAGAAGCATTTTTTATTCTAAATCAAAAGTCAGGACTTTGTCTTTCTGTTCTAGACTGTCCAACGCATTATCAAGGACAGACACAATGAGCTGGATGTACCAGATTAGCACTTTCTGGAATAAAGAATCCCGTTCATCTCTAAAGCAGTCGCTTGTCTTGTGCATGAAGAAGTCAACTTTGGCTTGCTGCCTTCAGCTGCACCTGAGGAACTCTTATCTTGAGTCAGGCGTTTGTTACGTCATGCATTCAAACATAAGAAAAGAAGAATTAAAACTACGTGTGAAGCAAACCATGAAAGTTAAGCGATCAACTTTACAGCATTCACTACAGACTTGCTTTCTGCTCACCGGTCTCTATATTAATATACATTATTATCAACGTTGAAAACGGCTTTGATCACATGCAGCAATAAATTACATTTTAACTTATATTCATATAAAAAAACGTTATTTAAAATTGTAAGAATATTTCAAAATCTTTTCCATACTTTTGACCCAGAAAATGCGGCCTTGGTGAACAGAACAGACTTCTTTCAAAAACATCAAAATCATAATTATTAATTTTTGACTGTTACTGTATAATTCTACATTTATTATATTATATTATAATATGATTATATTTGAAAGCTGAACATTTTATCAAAACATTTCTAACCACATTGTAAAAGTGGGCCTATTTATAGCATCAAGTTTTAATAACCAACGGTTCACAATTCCTCCAAAAATAACCACCCTGCACTGGCAAAGCAAAGCAAGCGAACTGAAAGGCTTTTGTCAGTGTTTTTCTCATGGTCTCACTGCCTGATGAGACTCACTTCTCGACCCGCAGCTCCTGAACTGGGCTCTCATTGGACTCATGCAGATCCAGAAACCCCACAGACCAGCTAACGCTCCCCAAAATAGAGCTTTTCATGTGTAGCAGCACCTGCACTGATTGCCTCTGAATGGGCAGCTCAGCTCAGATAAAATGACTGATTTTGGTGCATCAGGACACATCAGCTCCCCTTTCCTGTTTTCTGTCAGAGTGACACCATGTTACACATACTTTTATGTGTAATGCATAATTTTTTTTTCAGTTCAAACAATGTGTTGATGGTTATTTATTTATTGATAGAAATGTGTGAAAAAGCTCCAAAAACATATTTCTTTCCACCGCCCCTCAGTATTCCTAGAAGAAATGACTTGGTATATCATTATTTTTGCAAAATGTAGTGAAGAATTATATTCATTTATTGATCAAGGTGCACTGCACATTCACGTTTTGTCACTCTTTGAGGATCCTTATGCTAGAGAGATACAATTTGGGAGTTATTATGTGTTTTTTTACCTTTCACTTTGATTAAGATAATATGGTGACCCATATAGAAAAAAATAATTAATCAATTAATAAATAATAAATAAAAAATATATATTGTTTTTCTGAATATACAAAAAATATATTTGCTAATATATGTTTATATATATTTACGTAAAATATATTTTCTACCAACATATGTTTTGGCCATTTAAAAAAAAAAAAACATTTTGAGAATATATTTTAATTTTATAAATATATTTTTAAAAGCATTTAAAAATATGTTTTGCCCTCTACAGGTGAATCTAAAAAAAATTTGAATATCGTGTAAAACTTTTGTAACTTATTTCAAAAAGTGAAACTTTCATATATATTTTACATTCATAACATGTAAAGTAAGACATTTCAAAAGTTTTTTTGTTTTAATTTTGATGATTAGAGCTTACAGCTCATGAAAGTCAAAATCCAGTATCTCAATATATTAGAATATTTATATTTGAGTTTTATTAAACGACCATCTCTACAGTATAAATTCTGGGTATCTTTTGTTCTTTGAAACCACAATAATGGGGAAGACAGCTGACTTGGCAATGATCCAGAAGACAATCATTGACGCCCTCCACAAAGAGAGTAAGTCACAGAGGGTCATTACTGAAAGCTGTGGCTGTTTACAGAGTGCTGTATCAAAGCATATTAAATGCAAAGTTGACTGGAAGGAAGAGTTTGGGTAGGAAAAGGTGCAGAAGCAACAGGGATGACCGCAAGCTTGAGAATACTGTCAAGCAAAGCTGATTCAAACACTTGTGAGAGCTTCAGAAGGAGTGGACTGAAGCTGGAGTCAGTGCATCAAGAGTCTCCACGCTCAGACGTCTTCAGGAAAAGAGCTACCAAGCCACTTCTGAACCAGAGACAACGTCAGAAGTGTCTTACCTGGGCTGTGGAGAAAAAGAACTGGACTGTAGCTCAGTGGTCCAAAGTCCTCTTTTCAGATGAAAAAAACTTTAGCACCTGCCCACACTGCCAAAAACACTTCCAACTGGTTTGCTGACCATGATATTACTGTGCTTGATTGGCCGGCCAACATGCCTGACCTGAACCCCGTATGGAATCTATGGTATATTTTCAAGAGAAAGATGAGAAACCGTTGATCCAACAATCCAGACGAGCTGAAGACTCAATAGTGCCTCAGCAGATCCACAGGCTGATCGCTTCTATATATAAATTAACATTGTATTATTGTATTCCATGCCACACCTCACTGATGCTGGAGTTTGTGCTAAAGGAGCCCTGACAAAGTATTGAGTCCATAAATGAACATACTTTAAAGAACTTGAACTTTTCTGCTTTGCAAATCCTTTATTTTTGATTGATCTAATATTCTAATATTTTGAGATACTGGATTTTGACTTTCAAAATCTGTAAGCTCTAATCATCAAAATTAAAATAAAATAAGTAAATAATTTACAAAAAAAAAAAAATCTGTTTTTCACGATATTATTTTTTTTAGATGCACCTGTATATATTTCAGTCCAAGATAATGCAATCACATATATGTCACATTTGAAGAAAAAGGTGATTTGTTGTCTATAACGTGTGAATATATAACACATTTGAATAAACTTCAGCAAGGAACAATTTAAATGCTCCAAAAAAATTGTAATGTATAAATGATTAAGCATTATTAAAACAGAAATATGCTTTTGAACTCTAGTAGGCCATCCACATTTGTATTTACCTAAATGTAGGGTACTGAAAGACATTTAGATGTAAATACATTTAGAAATACTTTTTGGTATATGAAGGTTGAAACTAAATATATTTTCTATTTCAAAAATATATTTCATTGAACTTCACTGTTTGCAACGAATATTTGAAATATATTTTGGTCACATGTTTTTTTTTTTATATATCTATATATATGAGTTGATGCTCACTTTTCGTGCTCAGTCTAATATTAATCCTAGCAATTTCTACTCATTAAATATATTGTTTCTCTCTGAATTACAGAAAAAAAGGTACAAAAGCTGTCACTGGAACTGTAGCCTTTCAAAAGGTACTAATTTGGTACTAATATTTACAATTCAGGAACTAATAAGTATTAATATTAAATAGGTATTAATATGCACTGCTTAGGCATAATTAAGGCACAAAGGTGTATCTTTTGAAAAGGTACTGTATACCACCACAGTGACAGCATTTGTACCTAAAAACACTCTTGTTTTTAAGCCAAATACACGCTGAAAATAATAATTTTACTGACATCTGGACGTAAGTCACTATTCTCTCCGTAATCGCTGATGAAATCGGCATTAGTGCTGTTTCGAGCTTAATGTTTGAATTCGTTCACTGGATCCTTGGACTTTCCAGGAGTTTACGGTTTAAAATGATGTGATTGCAAAAGCCTGCTTCTTTTCATTTTAAGATATGGTTTCCGTTATAAAGTACTGATTCAAATTAGTAATCAATAATTAATTGTTATTCTACTCCTCCGCGTGCCTCCCCTGACATGCTCTCGCGCACCACCCAATGAAGTAGACCGACTCTGCTTGTGTTCATTCACTTGATTGGTCGAGATGAGAGGTGATCCCGTCTGGGTAGTGTGATTTACATAGTTTCTATATAATTTCTAATCATATATGGGATCATATAGCCTAATCACCCAGACCCTGACGATTTTACTGTCCCGGCAATGTGTCAGAAGTGCCAGGTACGCACAAAAAAGTGCAGGTACTCTAAAGGCTAAAATCTGGAAGTGCCGTGCGTACCGGCCCACTTCAAGCACTGAATTTATGTATATGAAATATGTATAATGTATAATAACGATGGTAATAATATTTAATTCTTGTGCAATTAGAGTAATACGTTTTAGAATAAAATAATCCAAACATACAAACACTTCTTTTCTAACTTAGATTCTGACAAGCACACTCTTTTGAGGATTGAGGTTTATAAAAGAGTAGAATGATGGGAAAGGAGGACAGAGGGCCGTGACGCACACTGGACTCAAACCCACGTCCCTGTGAGCCGCTCCGCTCTCCCGGCTAACCTGCTGGAGCATGAGCAGTGACTCACATACGGGATCATGATGACTCTGCCCTGACTTCTGCTCACATAACCCACTTCACAAAATAAAGCCAACACAAATTATAACTGAAAATTCTCTTGAAATACAGCAGGTGTTGAAGGGCACCTATTATAACTCCTTTTTACAAGATGTAATATTGGTCTTGGGTGTCCCCAGAATGTGTCTGTGAAGTTTCAGCCCAAAATACCCAACAGGTCATTTATTATAAAAGCTGGAATATATCATTTTTGGGGTGTGTCTAAAAAAGAGCTGATTTGGAGTGTATCGCTTTAAATGGAAATGAGCTGCATATTCCTGCCCCATCTCCAGAAGAGGGTGCCGCTTATACGTCTCTCTGCAATAACTACATATTACTGCAGTTTCAGTTTCCTAAAGAAACAAACACTAGAGGCAACCTTTTACTCCTTTTCACACAAATTTACAGAGTTTTGATTAATAAAGCGTATTTTTTTGCACAATTTCTTTAAGAATATCATGTTACGACTTCAAAACAATATTAATATGCTGGGAGATTTGAAAACTGATGCTTTTGAATGTTAGCATCGCACATATCCAGCCTCGAATCTATGGGTTTTCATAGACGGTAAGATAGTTCGGTAGCTCACGGAGTATGGAGCCGTACTTAGAAGGAAGTTGAAATGGCACAGTTGCATCAACAAATAAGTTTTTATACCAGTTTTGCATTTGTCAACACTATCGGGTAGGGTTTGGTGTAGGGCATATTTCCAACATGATAAAGCATTAACTTTTAGGGACAGACCCCGGATATTTGTCGCACAGAAAGTGCACAGAGGTACGTATTTTTATGAGACCAGGTTGAAATTAACCCCCATGGACCGGCCCTACGCAATGTGATGTCACACTGCGTGAGAATCAAAACAGCAGGCCTAGTGAGACTGACTTGGTTTAAAAGGGATTTATGTTGCCTTCACGTGCTATGGGAATAATCGTAAATACAAGTTTCCTAATCGGAAATTGGATGTGAACGGCCTCTCAAGTCGTATTTACTACTGGGAAATTCTGAGATCATTTTGACACCCAAGTTTCTGAGTTGGGCGGGTCATAAACTTTAAACTAGGGCTATCAAAAAAAAATTGAATTTTGAATATTCGTCGAATTTAAAAAACTAAAATCCACATTTTAGGTATGCGCCAGGCAGCCTTATCAGTGGCGCACGAGATGCGATGAAGATGTAGGTAGGTGTCATTGCATTTTAATGATTTTTTTAACCTATCCAGTTGAACCCACTGGATACACTGTTCATTCAAAATACTGCGGAAAAAGAGAACATCAATGCAGAGAAGATGTTGTTTACGTCAAAACTGAAACCAAGCCGCATATTTTGCGAATTTTTTGGAGGGACATCTATCACCGTTGCACTTGTGTCTCGCAAAAGAGAGATGGATATTTACAAAGCCATTTAAAATTATTGTAAGTTTAACTTTGAAAAAACATGTCTCAAAACTTTATGGCGGGACGGGTCTCTCCCCATTCCATTGCATCTCATGTTTTTAAATTAAAAAAGTAACGTTACTCTTTGTGATTGGTTTTCCGTGCTTTGTATTAAACTGTGTATATCAGAGCTGTCCAAACTCGGAGGGCCGGTGTCCTGCAGAGTTTAGCTCCAGCTTGCCTCAACACACCTGCATGGAAGCTTCTAGTATGCCTAATAAGAGCTTAATTAGCTGCTTCAGGTGTGTTTAATTAGGGTTGGAGCTAAACTCTGCAGGACACGAGTTTGGACAGCCCTGGTGTATATGATGCTTTTTTGCTTCTACTTGTTTAAGCAACTTAATAATTATATATGGTTAAACATTATTTTAAACATTATGCACATTTTTCAAAGACAGTCGTGTTATTTTATGCTTTGAAGAACCGTGGATTAGTAATATTTTTGCTCAATGCGATCTCTTGTGTTCTCAGGAGAGAAGCCAAAAGCTTTTTTTCCTCTAACTGAAATTATACCTTTTAAATTCGAATATAATTATAAGATCAAAAAAAAAAAGAAAGCAGAACAATCGGAATTCAGTATGAAACAAAAAAGTCCAGCGTTTTAATACCCGATAGAAACTCCATTTCCCACAGTTCCAGGCGATTTAAGTAGGTCAAAGGTAAACTGTCATGTCCGCAGTGCTGGTAACATTAGCGAGTTCCTCAGCATTTACGGCTATAATAGTTTGTATGGTTTACAGTGAATGCTGGTGACATGCTGCTGAAAGAGAGCAGGCTGTCTGTTTGAAACACGGTCGTTTCATGAGCGCAGAGTCGCTGTCCGACGCAAATACCGCACTGGATTGCTGTGGAGGCTTGAATAACGTGGATTACAGTCAGGTCAGGAAGACCTCTCTTCAGCTCATGCGTGTGCTGCTGGGCACTGCTCATTTAATCCCGATCACTGTGTCGTAGTATTTTTCAATGCACTTGATTGTTCAATTCATATTGTGAAATATTTACAAACGCGTTTAATCATTTCATGCACGTGAGCGCTGATGATGCACGTGCTTTCATCGGGTTTATACAGACTGTCGTTGCAATCTGATCATCTACAATATGAGGAGCTGTTGAGGAAATTAATTCATGTATACTGATGGTTTGCACAAAATATATTTATATATATGAAATGCATTCTGATTAAATATTAACACAATGCACGAGGATCTTGAGTGCTGTCCTACAAGAAGTCAGGCTCGTTTTTATGTCCAGAATTATTATAATTAATAATTATGTCCAAGCATGACTAATAATAATGAAACATTAAAATGCATTATATATATATATATATATATATATATATATATATATATATATATATATATAGTAATTAAAATTTGTTTTTGTGGGGCATAAAAAGTGATATGATAATCTTTAGATGATATTGTCATATTTAAATATAAATATGAATATTTAAAAACTTCTCAGAGAGAAAGAATGAATGAAAGTTACTAGTATGATTGAGTAAATAGTTTGAATAAAAGAGCTAAATTTGAACTTTCCACTATTCATGATTAAAATATTTAAGCTATTTGTGATTGAAAAAAACTTTTTAAGTGGAAAGCCTTTCTGAAAATGATCTTCATGTGCATATTTTAGTTTGTAATACTGATGATGTCTTTTATAATATGGATAATGTAGATTTTTATAAAATGGAGATGCTCTTGATATTTTATTTTTGTAATGAATTTATTAATTTGTGTTATGAACAACACATTTTCGTACACGATAAAAGCTCCTTGTGTTTTCTGGGTTTGACCGATTTGAGCATTCATAAACAACGCCAAGCACAGGCATCTTGAGTTTCTGCTACTGATTCCTACGGAGAAAAAATGACTGCCCTCCAGTTGCATTTCGCTCCACAGCAATGACGTCATGTGCAAACAACCTATTAAGATTACACACAAAATAACATAAACCTGATTATGTAAACACTCAAATTTTAAATAACAACATTGATACATTTACAAATTGGTTGTCATAGTAACGACACTAATTTGTGGAAATTGCAGGCATTGCGAGTTCCACAAATCTGAACCATTAGGCATATTTGTAAATTGACTGTTAAGATCAAACATTTTGCACAGTTTATTATCAGTGATACCATTATAGCCACTGGATGCCTGTATAGCTCTATGTAACAATCCCTAGTTGCTAAGAAATTGTCATCACACATAAATTAATTTTATTACATTTGGACTTGGATACATGTTTAGATATTATCAATGTTTTGATAACAATTTTTGTTCAATTGTTTTGTTGTTGTTGTGCCAGTTATTGCGTTATTATTTCAATCAAACCTATAAAACCCTTTGTTACTCCAAACTACATAGGCCTATAAAAGCCTGATACATAAAAGTAATCAGAATGCAGCTACTTGTTCTTTTATTCCTCATTTACGCGTCCCCTTTAAATAACGTGACGCTCTGCCCTCTATATGTATAACGCTGCTCCCTTTAAGCGCTGTTGGAATTAAAAAAAAAATTTTGGAAGCAAATTAATTGATTCAGCATTTCGACACTTCCGTTAGCATGCATTAAATTTGACAAGTCGGTTTAATAAAGTAGTCTATGTATTGAGCTTGTGAATTAGCTAATTTTAGGCTACTACACACATATTTTTTAATTGGCTGTAAAAGTTTTATATGGGAATATTACACGACACACTGAACCTTTAACGATGCATTGGGGCCAAAAACGCACACCTTTTAGACCAGTTTCACATGAAACATAATTTCTCGACTGCCACACATACTGCCTAAACAAAATACTTTTGAAAATCAAAATGATTTTGTGCATTTTTTATGTACCAATATTTTAAATTGGCCTTTGAACTTGCATGGCAAAAAAAAAAGCCTTACATTGCCAAAACACTAACAGAACCCATTGATCTAATGGCATTGTTGAGTGCTCCAAATCCAAATGCAAACTTTGCATGCAACAATCAGAGGCAGCAATTGACAGTGCTCTGATCCATGAAGTGAAGGTGAAGTGACATACTGCCAAGTATGGTGACCCATACTCAGAATTCGTGCTCTGCATTTAACCCATCCAACGTGCAGTGAACACACACCCGGAGCAGTTGGGGGTTCGGTGCCTTGCTCAAGGGCACCTCAGTCGTGGTATTGAGGGTGGAGAGAGCGCTGGACATTCACTCCCCCCACCTACAATCCCTGCCGGCCGGAGACTCGAGCCCACAACCTTTGGATTACGAGTCTGACTCTCTAACCATTAGGCCACGACTTCCAATGGCATACAGGCATCGTCAGAATAACAATACTCTAGCCCAGTGATGTTGGGGGATCCAGTGGGGGCAGCAATCATATTTCAGGGTGTCCGTGCCACTCTTGAACACAATCCTGTTAAAATGTAGTGGCAGTACGTGCGCTCATTGGCGCCCTTCCAGCTGGTGGCACTCTAGACGACCGCCTAGCTTACCTATGCCTAACGGTACTGACCTCATGTCACGCTATGGTGGCTTTCTTTTCATTTGTTTTTATTTATTTGATTCCTCAGTGTTTGCTAAACGTTCCGTAATTTATTAATCAGTATATAATACTGCACATGGTGTATGCCATGCCTCATCTTATTCTTTTTGAACGGCTTGAATCTTAACCATTTTTGTACCAACTATAAAAAAATGTAATCAACATGCATTGATGAATCCCATGTTGTAGCAAAAAGAAATAATAAAAAAATTGCGACCAAATTATGTGCTTGTGCGACTGAGAAAGTTAGTAGCAAAAGAGCGACCAGTGGGAAGAATGAGTTTAGAGCCCTACTGAACCACATCTTCAGGATCACTAGAAACTTCTAGACAGGTGACGGTTGGAGCAGGTATGCCAGCTTTATCATTCAGATCTCAAGAAATCAGAATATGCTTAATCTGGTTATGGCAACCAGGTTAATGTGTTGCATTGCTCTTAACATGACTGTTTTTGTGCATGTAAGTGCAGTCAGTGGGCTTTTGTGGTGTTGGCCTATCTAATATGTGTTAGTGAGACTATGAAGTGTCGATTGCTGAGGGCAAAATCAGTCCCTCTTTGCACAAACAAAGAGCTTCAAACAGTAAGTGTTTTAAAGGCTGCTTTGTTTCTTTCTAATGCCCTGTTGTACTCAGTGGCGTCAATAAATCACAGTCCGTTACATAATACAAGAATCCCCAGAGGATAAAATGGTATGGTTGTGACAAAACAAAAGTCTTCTGTGTAAACACGTGTGTCTGATTAATTGGATTAAACTGCATTTATTTGAACAGTCGTGTGACCACATCAAAACAGTGACCTTGTTGCTGTTTTATTGAACTCGACATGATCAAATGTTCAGATGTTTTGCTCAGTCAGCATGTTATGATTGAACTATCAGTAATGGGTGTTCAGCTTTAAAGGTGCATTATGCAACGTTGACCTCTCTGTCGCTTTCTGTGGTGGAAAGATAAAATTATAAGGCATTTTTTTTACCTCAAAAATCTGCGTTTGATTTAAAGTGATGTGTAATTTTTCTGATGTTATATTTTTAATCATGTCACCGTCCATCCTAGTTTAATGTGCAGAGACAACTATAAGCTAATTGTAGGTTAAGTGAAAACACTGACAGCGACTTTGTAGTGCTTTGTTTGAGTGGTTATACAGCAACTGCTCGCTCAGCAGTTCAAAACAAAGCAAAATCTATGGTTCTGCTCAAGCATTTCTAGTTTATCTGCTACTGAACGTCTCAAACAATGTCTCTTGGGAATGGGAAAGGGATGGATGTACTGCAATGTGCTTCAGTGATGACGTAGACCAACCCATAAATTAGCATCGCTTCCCTCCTCAAAAAGCCAATAGGATTTTGGATTATTGTTGAATGCATTAATAGTACAATAAAATGATTTGTTCGTCCACAGTTCGGACAGTTTTAATCGTCTATTGACTTTAAGGAAAATTATTTCTCTGGCCACGAAAAATAATTTCCTTACTGATACATTGCTCACAGAGCATGTAACAAAACTGGAACGTTAAAGTGACCTCGTTCTGTGAGCAGCAGAAACACAACCAAGCATGAATACATATGGATGTTTATTAAACTACACAACAGGGGAACATGCAACATCGAACTATACACAAACATATACAGTGGTGTATACAAGTGTTGGCCCCCTTCCTGAATTTTTTTTTTTTGCATGTTTGTCACACTTTAATGTTTCAGATCATCAAACAAATGTAAATATTAATCAAAGATAACACAAACATAGCATGCAGTTTTTTAATGAAGTTATTTATTATGAAGGGAAAACAAAATCCAAACCCACATGGCCCGGTGTGAAAAAGTGCTTGCCCCTAAACCTAATAACTGGTTGGGCCACCCTTAGCAGCAACAACTGCAATCAAGCGTTTGCGATAACTTGCAATGAGTCTGTTACAGCGCTGTGGAGGAATTTTGGCCCACTCATCTTGGCAGAATTATTGTAATTCAGCCACATTGGAGGGTTTTCGAGCATGAACCGCCGTTTTAAGGTCATGCCACAGCATCTCAATAGGATTCAGGTCAGGAATTTGACTAGGCCACTCCAAAGTCTTCATTTCGTTTGTCTTCATCTATTCAGAGGTGGATTTGCTGGTGTGTTTTGGATCATTGTCCTGCTGCAGAACCCAAGTTCGCTTCAGCTTAAAGCCACGAACATTGTCCTTCAGGATTTTTTGGTAGACAGCTGAATTCATGGTTCCATTCATCACAGCAAGTCTTCCAGGTCCTGAAGCAGCAAAACAGCCCCAGACCATCACACTACCACCACCATATTTTACTCTTGGTATGATTTTTCTGAAATGCTGTGTTACTTTTACGCCAGATGAAATGGGACACACACATCTTCCAAAAAGTTCAACTTTTGTCTCGTCAGTCCACAGAGTATTTTCCCAAAGGTCTTGGTGATCATCAAGATGTTTTCTGGCAAAACTGAGACGAGCCTTTATCTTCTTTTTGCTCAGCAGTGGTTTTCGTCTTGGAACTCTGCCATGCAGGCCATTCTTGCCCAGTCTCTTTCTTATGGTGGAGTCATGAACACTGACCTTAACTGAGGCAAACACTTTTTCACACAGGGCCATGTGGGTTTGGATTTTGTTTTCCCTTCATAAAAAAAACCCTTCATTTAAAAACTGCATGTTGTGTTTACTTGTGTCATGTTTGATTAATATTTAAATTTGTTTAATGATCTGAAACATTAAAGTGTGACAAACATGCAATAAAATAAAAAATCAGGAAGGGGACCAACACTTTTTCACACCACTGTACATTAAATATAGATGCCAACCCAAGGAAGGCATGGCGAGAGAGAAAGAGCGCTTGTGCGCAAGAGAGTAGAGTGTAATGGCAGGATTTATGCATCAGCTAACCACAACCTGTTAAGAACCATCAGAGAATCACATTACCTTAATTAAAAGGGGTCAAAGCCTAGAAGCACGTCTAAATAGTTAACAAGCGGTTACTTGCATTGGTTTTGTTGGTGCTGAGTAAAGTGTCCCAGTGCATGTATAATGCATAGATTCTTGATGAATTCCTGTGGGAGTGAAAGCTTCGTCATTCCAGCCATGGGTTGACTGGTCCGAAGTGAATCGACAAAGTTACTGGACTTAAAACTGCCAGAAGCTCGGACTCCCCCCGAAAGGTTAGTCGTGAGATTTCCAAGGTGATATGTGTGTCTCCTGGGCACCGAAAGTAAAGAGAAGGTGTCGCCTTTTGGGTGTGGGAGAATTATTATCTGGTTTCCCTGTAGCACCCATTTTGGTTAGTTTGACCAATAACAAGGCACATAATTTCAGCGGGAAAATGTTTCTTTGTCCCACTTGACACCTCATTTGCATGTTTTATGACTGGTCTGGAGAATCTGTGCAATTTTTCCTACAGTACAGTAAAAATAGTATGATGCATTTCACGATCACATAGTGTACATCATTGTTTGAGGAATAAAGAGCAGATCATTTTGATATCAAGAAAGAGACAATTAAAAGATATTAAATCAGAGATACATTCATACACCTGATTATGAGTGTTTAGAGCTTACTAATACGAGTGATGAGTGGTAACTTGGCTAATATAATAAGGAAACATGCATATACCAGATACATTTGTAACTGATTAATTATGTTCTAAATAAAGAAAATGTCTCTATGTGTCTTGTATTCATGGGGGGGTAGTCCACTGGTCAGCCAGGCCTGGTACTGAGGGTCATTTAGTTCTCTTTGGAATATGTTTGAAGTCCGATGGAGAGAACATATAGTAGATCTGTTTAGCACCTTTTTGACAGCTCACCAGCTGAGATGTCAGGCCTGATCTTTGTGACCTGGCAGTGTACTTCAGATGTTGAGTTGGCTGGCTGGAAATGTGAAGGTTCCCGCACTTGAGCCCAATTCTATGAATGCTTAAAATCCATTGGGCTCAAAACTATACGGCAGGTCCATGCTGGTGAAAAGAGGGCCTTTGTCCACTTGGGTTATGTACACGGGGTGTACGGTCTCATGGAGCTGATGGTCAGTTGCAGGGGAGTTGGCCATGTGTGTATTTTGGCCTGTCGTGGGTGGTCAGCCGTCTGCTGATGTGCTGTTTGGTTGCCATGACCATCTGGCGTTAGGATGGATGTTTTGTAGTGAGAGATTGTTTGAATAATAATGTTGAGCTCCGCTCTGACTGTCTGTTTCACAGTGCGGCTCAATGTTGAGCTCTGCTCTGATTTGCAGCTCATTTCAGTAGCTCACAGGAAGGAAACAGGGAAAATATATATTTCAATACTTTCTTGCGCAGTTATATGGTTATAATACTGTAATTATACTGTAAATAAAGTGCGGGCGTCAGGGAGCCGCTATTAATATGCTGGGCATTGAAACTGCTTTGGAATGCACGATCACGTTTTACTTTCAGTTTCAAGATTTGTGATCGCATGTACTCTGTTTATACTATGGAGTGGCAGCATTAACCACACATTTTACAAGATCAGATGCTTGTCAGTGATGCTCAGAATCTGTAAATCATTCCCCATCATCCTCAGGTATCTCTCCTTACTCTGTTTATGTGGTAAGTGAAATCTTATGTACTGTTATGTAACAGGCTACAGCTGGCAAGGAGCTAACCATGTCCCTTTAGTGGCTCACATTATTTTATTAGAACGCGTTATTTGTTTTCCGTGCCTTTCTGAATACAGACACCAACCCATCCCTGCACAGCCTGGAACATAATATTTATTTCCATGATCTGCCATTTTCGCTGTTGTCCTCGCTCGTATTTCTCAGTGTTGGGGAGTAGTTAACTACAAGTAGCGACGCTACTAACTTAACTACATTTTTCAGTAGCTTGGCAGTAGCTCAGTTGCTTTTTAAACAGTGTAGCTTTTCCAGTAGCTAACTACTTTTTGCAGCAAGTAGCGGTGTAGCGCGAGCAAAAGCTACATTGCGTTTTGTCGAGCCTGCGCGAATCAGCGCGATGCATATTCTTCTTATTAGATTACAAACTCATTTTTTGCCATTACCGCCACCTGTTGTTTAATCTCGCATCTTGCGGCTAACGGTTCACTGACGTACAGAAGTGGGTTGACACACCCATATTATCCATGATGGAGCAAGACGTGGCGGCAGATTTGGAGGATGGAGAAACAACTAACGTTAATTACCCATGGCCTTATTTGTCCAAGTTCATGTCTCTCAAAGAAACGACAAGTAAAGGTTTTTGTAACAGTCTGAGATATTTGAGTGTTGTGTGTAATAAAACCATAATTAAACAGAAATCATAATTGTATTGCATTGTTTTAAACACTAAATATTTTACTTAAAACATTCCTCAGACACTTATTCAGTTATTTATAATATACGTTGTTCAAAAAAATAAAAAGTAGTTTCAATGTAGCTAGCTACTTTTTGATAGTAACTTGTAGTGTAGCTAACTACTTTTCCAAAAGGGTAGCTTGACTGTAGTTTAACTACTTTAACTTACGAGTAGCTTGTAGCTTGTCAAACTACAGTTTCAGAGTAGCTTCCCCAACACTGGTATTTCTTCACAATACCTGCAGAACTTCTGATGTACTTTTGTAGTACATTTGAAATAATGAACTTTAGCTTGCAAAAGACACAACATGTGAACGGCCCCTTTAAGCTGTTGTTGTGCAGCGTGACACGACAACTGTGAGAGCATTGACTTGGTATGATATTGGTTCAATATAAAAATGTTTTTTTTTTAAATAGCTAGATGTAGCAAACTACTTTTGCCATGGTGCTGTAGCTTAGCTCACTACATTTTCCAAGTAGCTTGCCCAACACTGCATATGAATGGCCTATTTCAATGCCAGAATGACAAATTTCAACTAAATGTGACATGTTTCCAGCATGCACATTCATGCATGTTCTGTGTTTTACCTAAAATATCATGCAAGTGAGAGCTTACATGTTGGGTTTTATCGTCTCTTTCTGTCCTCAGATGGACATGTCCGTGTTGGAAGAGCTGTGGCGTTTAATAGACCTGACAGAGCCCCGGTTCTGCGTGGCTCTTATTGCCATCATCTTCAATCCGTTCTTCTGGAATGTGGTGAGTCACTGTATCTGCATCTCTTCAGCTTTAAGGGACGATCAGGTTGTGTTTATGAAGCCTTCCATGATCTGTGTGTTTCTTTTTAGCTCACGTAATGCTGTTACATGAGCAGCTCTTTCTTGCATAACATTCATAAACATTACTCCAATTTCTGCCATGCTCCCGCAGTCTCAATTTTAAATACATCTACAAACCATTGAGAACGCTGAATGTTCCTGCTGATTGCTCTTGTTTGAAACAGAGAAGCGCAGGCCTGGATTACAAAGCTGCTCTATTATGATCATATAAATGAGTGTAGTTGCAGCACAGATGTGTTTGTAAGGTGTAAAAGAGAGTGTGTTTATATTTTATCTTTTAATTCGGCAGTTCTAATAAGAGATGTTCAGCTTTCACTTTGACTGTAATTGAAGGATTTGCATATATCCTTGAGAAACACAACTAATAGGTGGGCCGGTGGACATGACATAGCCTTATTATACTTACTTAACACAGACTAGTCATTCAGACAACCTACCGACTAGTTAATTAAGAACATTTATAGCTTTGCACATCCCTAAATGGAAGAACCACATGAAGTCATTTGATATGCAGATTTCTTTCCTGTTAATGCATTTTCTTCTGAAATATGAAGTTTGGTTACATCATAACAATGAAGCAGGATTTCCATTTGCCATTTTGTATCTGTGAAATATACTAGCAATTTCATGAGAAAACCAAATGTTTTTTTTTCTCAGTTTACTTAGTTACGAACACAAAATAGCAATTCACAAAAAATAATTTGTTAACCTTAGATAATGTTGATTTCAACATTTACTAATACATTTTTACATCAAATAGTTGTATCTGTTAACATTAGGTAACGTGCTGTGGACTACCATGAACATGTATTTTTATGAATATTTATTTATATTGTTCATTAGTAGTTCATTAGTTCATTAGTAGTATTCTCATGCCTGAGAAGCGCAGGGCTGCGACCCAATTTCGAGCAGCAAGCATGGAAGAGCTCCAGATGGCAAGGTAAGTTCATACTATCTAATACATTAAAGGGGTCCTATTATGCTCTTTTACAAAGTCTTGATTTTGTTTTGGGGGTGTAGTGGAACATGCTCTCATAAACGCATTATTTTTCACATAATTTACATGATCAAAATACCTCTGTCCCCTGCCTGGCACAAACGGCTCAATTAGTCTGATGAAGGCCCGCCTTCTGAAAAACAAATGTGTTATGATTGGCAAACAGCTTATACGGTGTTTCAGTATTGCCCCGCCCCTTGCCAAAGCAGCAAGTTCATCAATAGTGCCATATGAATTCAGACCTCGAGAATATTGAGGATCGCGCAGAACCTTTGCATGCACGGATATTGCAAGACATATTAAAGTGGTAATGTTATTGTTGTTGTTGTTTTTTGGCTAAATCCAATGTCAACAACAGCTTAAAAATAACTATGCACAGATAAGTGCCACGGTAATATGTAATATTTGTTCTTTAATTCTAACATTATAACATGAATTGCAGTGAAACTGTTATACAGTTGAATTTATTTATACCATAGTCCCACAGAGTTACACTATTTGTGGCCGCATATACAGTGTATATATATGCAAATGAATTCTCTGCCAGCGGAAGGTGCTGTTGGAGCGAGAGAGATCAAGGTTTCCCCGGTAAGGCTGTACACAAAGCAGAGCTCCGCTCACAAACACTGCTTTATCAGACATTACATGCAACATGAAATGAAAATGACATCCAACATTTTCTGAAGACAGTCGGTTTCCTTCAGAAATACAGTGATATAAAAACACCAGCCCTGGGTTTCGATTTTGAAACGTGCAGAGCTCAACTAAGCGTTCTCCCCACCCGCCAACCATTCGAATTTCCATAGGCGGGATTTATTTTAATGATATTCTAATTGGTCGCTTTGTGATATCACAAACACCGGAAAACAACGCTGTAGTCCAAACGAGCCGTTCGTTGTAGTTCTTGAAAAGGGATTTTTTAAAAACAACTTTTTATGCCCAAACATGCACACTATACACTGACTAAAATGAAAAAGCATAATAGGACCCCTATAACTTATTTTAATGAATGGGACATTATTGTAAAGTGTCACCGTACTATTTAATTGACCTGAGATCATATGAACTAATAATGAACTGTATTTTTATTAACTAACCTTAAAGATGAATAAATACTGTAACAAATGCATTGCTCATTGATAGTTGATGTTAGTTAATGCATTAAACTAATGGGACCTTATTGTAAAGTGTTACCAGTTGTTTAATCAAATCATTGATTTAATGAGGTCTTTGAAAGCATTTTGTACTCTACATTGTTTATAATATTAACCCAGAGCAGTCCATCCTACTGCATTAGAACATGATCTTGCACATTTCTATTCATAATTCACACTTTAAGCACCTTACGATTTGCTATTTCTGGGTATATCTGGCATTACGTCCCATTAACACATCATATCTCAGAGATTTCCCTTCCTCTGCTTCACTGTATCTGTGAAGTGAGTTTATTATTTGTGAATATGAGTCATCCTTCATGCTGAGCTGGGCTGTGATCATGTATAATTCAGATCTGTGTACCATTGTCTGGCAGGAACATGGGACTCAACTAATCTTTTTTAAGCTGCTAATGATCAGAATCAGTCTCGCAGTGTGGCGTCTTTGTCCCGTTCCCTGGTGGATCAGCTTTACGGCTCACTTCCTGTTGTCTTGTTGTCAGCCTGCGTGAAGGTCTTGCTGAAAATCATATCTGGGATCTGGTTGAGATTGATGTTGGACAAGTGGTCAGGTTTGGGATGGTTAGTATGACCCAGTTAGCCTCAGTTAGTGGAAGCTTTCAAAGGAATATTCCGGGTTCAATGCAAGTTAATCTCAATCGATAACACTTGTGGGATAATGGTGATTGCCACAAATGACTGTAATTTTTACTTGACCCTGGTGAGGCACTTACAATGGAAGTGAATGGGACCAATACTGTTATAGTAGGCACAAGAAATTAAGCTCATGAACCCACCGGGAGCAGCCTCACCTCGGCCAGATCTTCTGGAATTTGCCGCTGGCTGATGTCTCTATAGTGGTTAAACATGAGATATACAGTGCCCTCCACTAATATTGGCACCCTTGGTAAATATGAGCAAAGGCGGCTATGAAAATAAATCTGAATTGTTTATCCTTTTTATCTTTCATTCACAAAATTCCAACCTGTCATTGAAGTAAAACAACTGAAAGTGGGGGGGGATCTCATTGTGGGTTAAATGCTTTCTCTAGTTCTTGTTGGTCACAATTATTGGCACCCAATTATTGCATCGTCCTTTTCCCAGGGTAACTGCTCTGAGGTTTCTCCTATAATGCCTGAAGAGTTTGGAGAACACCTGATAAGAGATCAGAGACCATTTTCTTCATACAGAATCTCTTCAGATTCATAGCTCCATGTTAGTACTTCTTCTCTTCAGTTCACCTCACTCATTTTCACGAGTTCACACTTACATATATTTAGCACGAGTTACGTAATGCGTATTTGGCGAGTATGGTAATACGTAGTTGGCGTGCTGTCCTGGGGAAGGGCTCTGAGCTCGGGAATGGCCCGAACCCAGAGTATCCCCCCGTGGTATGGTGAGAACTTAGTGATATTGGTGGAGAAGGGGTGGTGGAGGGATGCTGATAGACCGTCAAATGAGTGGAGGTATGTCAGCTGTATTTATGTCCGTGAGTTGATTGACTTGATTGCGTACCACTTGTGTTTAATTAGGCTAAGTATCTGACGTGCTCCTCCCGAACTTTGTTAATAAAACATCATTTATTGGGTTCAGGTCAGAGGACTGGGACAGCCATGGTAAAAGATTAATTTTGTGCTCAGTGACCCATTTTTGTGTTTATTTTGAGGTTTGTGTTTGGATTGTTGTCCTGGTGGAAGATCCAAACGACCCATTATAAGATTTCTAACAGAGGCAGTCAGGTTTAGATTTTGTATCTGTTGGTATTTGATAGAATCCATGATGCCATGCATCTGAACAAGATGTGCAGGACCTCTGGCAGAAAAACAGGCCGACAACATTAAAGATCCAGCAGTATATTTAACCGTGGACATGGGATACGTGTTTTTTTATATACCTGTTTGTACTAAACTAATCTTGTGGGTTTGCTGCCAAAAAGCTCTTTTTTCAGTTTCATCTGACCAAAGAAGCCAGTCCCATTTGAAGTTCCAGTCGTGTCTGACAACTGAATATGCTGGAGTTTGTTTTTGGATGAGTGAAGCGAATTTTCCTTGAAACCCTCCCAAACAACATGTGCTGATGTAGAGGCTTTTTAATATATATGTTTTTTAGGTTTCTGACCACAAGACTCAACTAATCTCGCACCTAGTCTCATGGCATTTACGTACCTGGGTGCACTTTTTAGCGAGACACGAAATACGTACCAATAACTACATATTACTGCAGTTTCAGTTTCCTAAAGAAACAAACACTAGAGGCAATAAAATTCCAACACCTTTTACTCCTTTTCACACAAATTTACAGAGTTTTGATTAATAAAGTGTATTTTTCGCACAATTTCTTTAAGAATATCATGTTACGACTTCAAAACAATATTAATATGCTGGGAGATTTGAAAACTGATGCTTTTGAATGTTAGCATCGCACATATCCAGCCTCGTATCTATGGGTTTTCATAGATGGTAAGATAGTTCGGTAGCTCACGGACTATGGAGCCGTACTTAGAAGGCGAGGAGCTCCGGTTCGAATCCCGTGTAACTACGGTTCGACAAAACAGTTCAAATCTGCATAAAATGAAGTTGAAATGGCACGGTTGCATCAACAAATACGTTTTTATACCAGTTTTGCATTTGTTAACACTATCGGGTAGGTTTAGGGTTGGGTTTGGTGTAGGGCATATTTCCAACATGATAAAGCATTAACTTTTAGGGACAGACCCCGGATATTTGAATTCTGAACCGCCGCAGTACGTACCTGTAGCAACATAATAAAAACACAGCAATAGGTACCTATATCAACATAATAAAAACGTGCCAGGGTTCGCGTTTTTAACCTGTGTTTTAGTGCCACTCAGTGAACATTTTTCTTTGAAACTGCTGCGAAATGTGCAGTAAGGTACGTAAAACGGTGTCGCACAGAAAGTGCTCAGAAGTACGTATATTTATGAGACCAGGTTTTAATCTCGACAATTCTCCAACTGTGGTCCTTGGAGAGTCTTTGGCCACTCAAATTCTCCTCCTCACCGAGCATTAGAACGATATAGACACACGTCCTCTTCCAGGCAGATGTTTTACATATTTAGGAACTTTTTAATTATTACTCTGATGTTGGAATTGGGGATTTTCAATGCTTTAACTCTTTTCTTACAGCCACTTTCTATTTTGTGTTGCTCAACAATCATGTTCTGCACATCAAAAGTATATTCTTAGGTTTTACTCCTTGTGATGGATGATTAAGAGAATTTGGCTTTTGTGTTCCTCATTTATAATCCTATGGAACAGGAAGTCATGGCTGGACAATTTCATGCTCCTAGTCACCCTGGTGTTCTAAAAAATGTAAATATGAATGGGAATATACTTCAGAGATATTTTACTCATAAGAATTTCTAGGGGTGCCAATAATTGTGGCCAACATTCATTGGAGAAAAACATTTATTTAATCATGAGATTTTCTCCCCACTTTCAATTGTTTTACTTCAATGATAGGTTAGAATTTTGTTAATTTTTTTGAGTGAAAGATCAAAAGGATAAACAATGCAGATTTATTTTCACAGCTGCCTTTGCTCATAGTTATCAAGGGTGCCAATATTAGTGGACGGCACTGTAATTTGTTTTGGGTAAATCTAACGGGCAGTCTTTGGTCTCATTAATCTATTATTTGTTCCAGAGCAAATAGTTTTGGCAGCGGGTAAAATCTCATCACGTTATATTTGATGTAACTTCAATGCTGTATGTCAGAGCGCTGCCTTGTACTTTTGACTGAATTGCCTAGCAACTTTTATGATGGCTGTTGTTTATTAAACATTATTATTCAATAAATTATATTTTATATAAATAATAGTAGTGAATCATCAATAGTCAATTGATAGTCAAACTCCTTGTCAGACACAGCCAACAGATAGTGTGACAAAGATATCGCTTTCCTCAATGGACATTCAAACTAATGTTTTATTGTGAAAATGAGATCTGAAGAAAGAATGCTGTATCAGGTGCAGGTAAGCACACTCGCTTAGTCAATCTCTCTCTCATAATACTCTGCTCCACATAATACAGTGAGCTCTTCATATAGTAACACAATAAGCTTTTAATGAAGCAACTCATTGTTCCTTCATTACTAATTCTAATTTGACATTTTCGAATTCAAAGGCTTGGGGCTCAGCTGTTAAAATTTTATTATTAATTTGAATCCGTGGCGGAATGAAGTAGTTTGCACAATTTAAAGACAAGACAGATTTCATTTTAATTTTAGTATTTATTGTTTTAGTTATACTTTATAAAAAAAAATATTTTTTTATTTTCACTTTTAGTTTTATTTGTTTACAAGTTCAATTAAATGAAAATGATAAATGTGTCCTTGGCAAATAGCTGAAATAAAATAAGCTACGTATTAAAAACAAGCTTTTCTTTAAGTTAAATGCAGTTTTACTGCATTTAATCATCATTACAATGCAATATGGACTAAAAATCATATCTTGTAATTTAGGCTGATTGATAAATCTGTGTAAATCTCAATATTTTCTACAAAGTTGACTATATGTTACATTTTTTTCACGAGGCAAACTAAATCTTATTTTCTGTATTTGTATTTTATATAATGTAATTCCACATTCTGCCCAATGTTTTCCTCCAAACAATGTGCAAAATGAAGGCTATGAAAACAATGTGTAAGCCACTATAAATTAAATTATATAGAAATTGTGTTCTAAGAGGGTTTAATGTAAACATTACTAAAGCAGAAGTCTATATCAAGTTAAAAATAAAGTTAATGTACACTAGTAAGAGCACCGTGAAAAATGTTTTTCAGTATTTTAGTTTTCTATTTCAAAATATTACATTTAATTCAATGTATTACCTGCAATTTCTGAGCATTTTTCACTCATTTGAACATTGAAATAAAACAATAGTACAATATTACAGAAATAACTCCTCTATAGTCTCTTTATAGTTAATGCTCTTATGAAAAATGCAATTTCTTATGTTAAATAAATAATTTTAAACCTACATTTAATGTCCAACAACAAATATTTTTGTAAAAAGTATATTTTAGTCTGAATTATTGCTCTCCTATTCTGTTGAGCTCAGTTAAATAGCTTTGGATGCAGCTCAAATAACACTAATTTTAAGAAGGGAATGAATGTAAGAGCTTTTATAAAATTATTATAATATATAATATTTATTATAAAATATAATGTCCGTCCATCCAACTGTCTTTTTTAGGAAAAACAAGGCACAGGCCAAAATTATTTTGTCGTGTAATTATGTCACAAATGCTTCTGATTCAGCTCAGTTTGTATTGAACCCAGTGAACTGATCTTGGATCTGTTGTGTAGGTTTAGAGTTGAATTCTGAGGCAGTTCAGACAGGATGTGTCTTTTATGAATGCAGGTTTGCAAATGGTGCACAACACACACACACACTTACTCAGATGCTCCTGCCGAGTGCGGCACTGAGTGTGCTTTCAATGGGAGATGAGTTTATCAAAGCATTACCACCAACACACATCTCCACTTGTTCTTTTGTTTTTCTTCTTTTTAGCACTTTTCCTGCTTTCACGCTGCATTATAAGTGCACACCACTTACAGTCTGTAGTTCTTTTAAATAAGTTTTGGCCAGTTTTTTTTTAGCTACAGCCTTCATGTGCTCTGAAGCAAACATTAGGGTTCCTTTTAAAGGAATTACTGTGGATAAAACCGAGGCAGGGCTGTTTCAGAGGTAATGGGTGCAGTGCAGGTCATGTAGAGATGCTTTAAACTGCCTGTGATGATAAAAATAAAAATGAAGCAAAAACAGTGCCTGTCTGTGCATTTACAGTAATTGGCAGAGCACTGTACCGTACATTTTATGCTCATGTAAATGCATTTTTATGCTTTGCAAACTTGAACATTTGGTTTTCTGTATTTGGTTGTGCTTCTCAGTGTTGTCAGGTGAAAATGTTGTCTAGCTGACTGACGTAAATGAGGTTTTGTTGAAATTGTGACTGTTGTGATAATCTTGGGTTATTATATGAATAAAATTGAAACTAAAATGTTACTTGAAAATAAAATAAACGTTACCTCAAATAAAATACATTTCATAAATAATAAATTAAATAAATTTAACAGTATTAACTAAAACTAAAAGTGAAAAAACTATATAATGCAAAAACAAATAATACAAAAACACAACAAAATTACTGAAACTTTAAATAATATTAAAATGAAAACGTAAAAAAATTATTCAAAATGTTAATAAAAACTATGAATATATCAATGATACTAAAACGTATTTTTAAAAATATATTCACATAGAAAAGTGTTATTTTAATTTGCAATAACACACGTTTGAAAATTATGAAAACATTTAAAAATATTACTTACTAAATATTACATGTTTATATACAAATTAGACCTCAGATTAAAAGTAAATAGGTAATCATAAAATCTTGACTTTATATTTATTATACATTTTTATTTGATAAAATTTTCATAAATTCACAAACATTTAAGTTATCATTTTTGTTTTATCACTACAAAGAAGCAGGATTTCAGTGATCTAAGGTTCATCCTGTAGCACAGGTGTGACGACGCAGGACAAGTTACTGTGCAAAAGTTCATGAGCATTAGTGTTAGTGATGCTTGTACAACACTGAAAACACACTTAAATGAGGCGCAGTACAGCTCAATTGAACCCAATGTGCGAGGGATTTTGCTCGTGTGGACAAACATGGATGTGCAGGTTCATTTTCCACGCTGAGGGAACAGGCTGTTTGGAGTGTTGTGAAGGGGATCGAGATGTCCTCTCCTTCAGCCTGACCTTTCCATCTCACACAGATCCTGCCTGAGCTTAGCATTCACTCCTCCATGATGTTCACTCACTGCACAGAAAGCACACAGCAAGGCCCGTGCAGGTCATTGCATAACCACCTGATACAGTCATTTCACTTAATTAGGATTATTGTGCATTTTAAATGTGAATTGTACTTTGCCATCTAAAATAGACCCCATGAAATGAAGTATTTTGTGGATTTTAATCCATTATCTTTAAGGCATCTTTACTGAGGTGATTTTTAGCATTGTAAAATATCTATTGTCAGATACAAACAGAATCCCTGTGGACTTTGTTTATGCAAAATGAAACTGACCATCATAAAATTGCATGCAAAATATTATATATTATATTATATTACATTTAACATATAACATTTTACCAATTCCAAAACACCTCAATCTTAATAACTACTATTGATTTTGTATTTAATCATTTATAAGTGTTATATAATTGTCCATGAAGGCTGAAAGTCAAAAACTCCTTATTTCAGGTGTGCAGAATTATTAGGCAGGTTTTCTTTTACAGATAAAATGAGCCAAAAAAGAGATTGAACTCAAGAATAAATGCCCATGAGAAGGATACAATACTAATGTAATAATAGAATTAGCAAAGTTGGGCAGCGGATACTCATTGGGTCAGCACGGTCAGAAAAAAACAGATGGAGAAGAAAAGACACGTTAACTGCAAAAGAATTAAGAATTAATGTGAAGAATTAGGGGAGAAACCATCAGGAAACATTTTCCAGAACTGCAGCCTTCCTGGAGTCTCCACAAGCTCCCAAAACTTACTGCCAGATTCTGGAAGATGAATTCTTCAAACAGTGGTACAAGAGGATGAGATGCTGGTTCTTCAAGAGTCACTCACAACTTATCTGTCCATAAAGCCTATACAAAATCTTCATGTATTTCACAACACTTCAGCATGTTATTCTTATTAAGTGAGGGCTATTTTAAAGATTTTTTTGCCCAAGCAAAGTCTCTGAGAACCTGACACATTGCACTTGTGGAGACTCCAGGAAGGTTGCAGCTCTGGAAAATGATGGTGCTGGAGACTAAGGCTGTATCTGAAATCGCCCCCTATACCCTCATTCACTATTCCCTACATTAGTCCACTCAAACAGTTCACTTGAAGGAGTGAATGAAAACGAGTGAGTGAATTCGGACACTGAGTGCACTGCCGCTTTTACATAGTTTGCTTGCTGTTAAATAATCATTTGAAACGAGCATCTCCAGCAGTAAGATTGAAGGATTTATCTTGAACTCTGTCACGGAAATTATGTATAAACCCTAATAATCAGCTAATTTTGTACCCGTGTTGTATTACGCTGTGGACGAGCGCTTCTAAAATGAATGAATTAATGGATGATTCAGCTGCGGGCGCCATCTACTGGTGAGATGCGGGAATTAATTCGGCGCGCGACTCTCACAGTGCATTCTGGGGATTCTCTAGCTGTTGAGTGTACATCGGTTGTACACTCGTTTTTGCGGTGCATTGTGGGATTGAATGAGTGCACTCGAGAACATCCACTATGGTTTCGAACACCACTTAAAATGGCTGTCCCCTCAAATAGTGCACTATTAATAGAAGAAATAGTGCACTATTTAGGGGGCGATTTCGGATACAGCCTAAATGTTTCCGGATGGTTTCTCACCTAATTCTTCACATTAATTCTTAATTCTTTTGCAGTTAACGTATCTTTTCTTCTCCACCTGTTTTTTTCTGACCGTGCTGACCCAATGAGCATTTCGCTGCCCAATGGTCATTGCTAATTCTATTATTGCATTAGTATTGCATCCTTCTCATGGGCATTTAATAATTTAAATAGATTTTTTTTTACTTTTATTCTTGAGTTCAATCTCGTTTTTTTTGGCTCATTTTATCTGTAAAAGACAACCTGCCTCATAAAATTTATTTATAAAAATATATATTTAAAAAATAAATATTAAATAATAAACATTATAAAAAATATAACATCAGTGTTAATGGGAAGTGAACCAAAAATAGTAAACTAAAAAGAAAAACGGTGGTGGTTCTGGAGTAATGATGCTGAAAATTCAGCTTTTATAAGAAATAAATTATATTTTAAAGTATATTAAAACAGAAATCTCTTATTGCAATAACATTTCACAAAATAACATTTTTTTATGTATTTTTGATCAAATAGATACAGCCTTGATGAGCAGAAGAAACACATTTTCACTTATGGGTGTACTCACTTTTGTGGCCAGCGGTTTAGACATTAATGTCTGTGTGTTGAGTTATTTTGAGGGGACAGCAAATTTACACTGTTATACAAGCTGTACACTCACTACTTTACTTTGTAGTAAAGTGTCATTTCTTCAGTGTTGTCACATGAAAAGATATAATAAAATATTTACAAAAATGTGAGGGGTGTACTCACTTCTGTGAGATTCTGTTTTCTTCTCCATGCTAGAAATCATGTCCAGTCAGCGGCATGTTCTCTAATTGGCGCTCTACTCCATTTCATTTGACTGATAGAGACTTAATTGATTTCCTGGATGCCGTCATCTCAGTAGATGTGGAGAGGTTGCCATTTTTGGATGCATTTTCTATCTTACTGCAGGCTGAAACAGCCGGACATGAAAGTATGTCATGCACTGCATTCTGGGAAGAGACCCTTGTGGCAGAGTCAGCCAAAAGCATCGCTCTGTAATGACAGTCTGAAAACAATCCTGGAAAATAGTCCTAGAATAGGTTGGGATCAATGAAGTGAAATGCATTTATAGAAAAATCTGTACTGCATCAAATTGCATGTAGATTTATTAGGATCCCTATTAGGGCTGCATGATTAATTGAAATAAAACAGAAATTGCTTCATAATTTAGTGCAAATAACATGCATGCAATATACATTTTATAGGAGCTTTAAAGGATAATGATGTATAATCACAAACACAGCTATGGGTTTTTTTTTATTTAAAATTAGCTGAAAAATTGCGGTGAGCACCCATTTGAAATGAGTAAAAATAAAAAAATCAGCATCTTTATCACAGATCTTTAATGTCCTACAGCATGTTCGAAGCACTTGTACAGTAATCAAAATACAGTAATCCACAAAAACAGCCTGTGATGCATATAAAATATGGTGCTTAAGTGAAAGCCGGGACTGTTGACCTGCAGCCCAAAATAAATAACGGAAATCAGATCAGATGACCTCAAATGACTGAATGTTGATGAAGAGCTACTGATTGTCTGACAGGAGAAGAGACGTGAGCTCTCGACTCATTAATTGAAAGATTTCTGAGTCTCAGTGATTGCAGGAACAGCTGGCCGATGAGCAGCGCTGAAACACTCTTGTTATAATGTAGTGTGTGATACAGAATTGAAGAGTTCATGAGAGGTGATGTGAGGAAAATGGGATTTGTGATTTGTGAAAAAAAAGTATTTCATAGAAAACTCTGAAAAGAAATACAGTGTGCGAGTCATATAAACCATATTTATGGTTGTACTAGTATGAATTCCTTTTATGGAAAAGACAGCAATCAATTAATCAATCAATAAATCAGTCAGTCAGTCAATTAAAATGACAGATTTTGTGGCCCTAATTTACAGAATTTTGTAAATAATGAGCAAAAAAATTAATACAATTTTATTTATTTTTTTAAGAATCATTGGAATATCATATTTACCATATTATGTATGACACTAGATAATGTATCATACCTGACAGGGTTATTAACTAAAACTAAAATGTAAAAAAAAAATTAAAAAAATATTTTCACTACTTGAATTACAGTGTTTCCTAAAAATAAAATAAAACTGTGAACTTATTTTAAGTTATTTGCCAAGGCAACAGTTCTATTTATTATTTTTTAATATAATGTATTAAAATACTAAAATTAAAACTGAAATAAAAATTAATAAAAAGCATATAGATATATTAAAACAGCTAATAAAATGCCAAAACATGCAACAAAATGAAAATAGAAAATAAAAATACCTTTCCAATTATCTAAATAATACTTAACATAAATACTTGACGGGGGAAAAAATCATAAAGCTTGTTTATTTGTGTACTGCATTTAACCCATCCAAGTGTACACTCAGTAGTGAACACACACCCGGAGCAGTGGGCAGCCAATGCTGCGGCGCCCGGGGAGCAGTTGGGGGTTCGGTGCCTTGCTCAAGGGTCTCACCTCAGTCGTGGTATTGAGGGTGGAGAGAGTGTTGGTTATTCACTCCCCCCACCTACAATCCCTGCCGGACCTGAGACTCGAACCCACCACCTTCAGGTTACAAGTCCAACTCTCTATCCATTAGGCCACGACTGCCCTTAATGCATGATAACTTGAAGTAGTGCTGCGCTTTGTGAGAATGTTTTGTGGTTAAATGGTGGATTATGCAGGATCTCATTTTGTTGCAGTGTTTAGTTGATTTTGCATTGTGTTCTGTGATCAGAATTCTCAAAAACTGGAGGAACTGAAAAGAGCTGTTTAAACATTCAACTTTTGTCTGTTCAAAACAACAGCATCCAAAACCAAATACACATGAGAGTGATGAGAGAAAAGTACATTACTCCATAGTACTGTCGCTCTTTCATCTCTCCATCCACCATAATTCAGATCTGAAGATCTTCCTGTCCATCAGTTCATCACAAGCCTCTCAAACGAGAGAAACGGCGTGAGTGAATCTCTCAGGCGGAGTGTGTTAACCCTATATCACTTGCTGACTGGAGTGTGCTAACCCTATATCACATGCTAAGTGTGTGACACATCAGCAGGCGTTCATGCGCATCCATACCAAAACAGCAGAAAAGCCTGGAGGACACGAGACGCTCGAGGAGAGCTCTCTGAGTTCAAGACGGTCAAACTCAATCCACAGATTCCCCGGGTTATTTTAATGCACTGGGGTTCTGTGTTGTACAGTACACAACTGAACAAAGAAAATCTCACTTGAGATTCAGAGACAAATTGCAGGGGGGTAAAAATGACTTCAGAAATTTTGCAGCATCACTATATTATTTTTACAAAGAGATTGGTAGATCTATTAGTAAAATCTGTTGATTTTAGCAATCTTTGTTTCATTATATGCCAGTGGTGCCCATTGAAAAATGGGGAAAAAGCACTTTTCAAGTTTTTTTCTCTCCAAAGTTTGCATGCCTGTAACTCAAGAAGTCTTAAAGATATCTTAATGCATTTTAGATTTTGCTTTTTTGCAAACTAGTCTTTTGACATCTTAATTTTTAAGGCCCTATATGATTCATTTTCAGAGATACAGGGTTCTCAACATGACTCCAGGAGTAAAATTGTACACATTGTCGGTGGTCAAAAACCAAATGTGAGTCACTTTTTGTATTTAAAGAATAATATCTGAAGAACAAATAATATTGAAAGTAGAAATGCATCTTGTTTCCCTCTATCAATATAATTGATTAGAATGAGTGACAAACATGTCCTTTTTCCGAAGTCTGATTTATCGGGATCTCAATGCGGCACCAGGTCCAAATGATTGAATCCCATATTCACTTGCTGAAACTCAAAAGTGATTTTATGTTTGCCTAGTCCTTTAAATATACTATTGTTCATTGGCATTATTTCAGAATGCTTTAATGAATATACAGCATTTAATTTTGTAATGTATTAAAAAATGTAGAAACTAAGCAAGTATTGTTAGTGTTAATCCATTGTTAATGGTTGCATTTAATCTTAATTTAGACATTTTTATTGTAAAGTGTTTCTTACTACACTGTAAAAGTTATTTTTGAAGCTGTAAATAAAGCAAAGATTTCTGAAGTACATTTCAAAATAAAAGTTTTTATAAAAAGAAAATTTATTTAAATTAAATGCACAAAATTGGTTTTTGTAAATGCAGTAGACAAATGTAATATTTAATATACTTAATAATTTCTAATATTAGATATTTGTGTAGTTTCCTCCAGTGTGGTTTTCACACACGAGTTCAGTCCGGTGTTCTTGTCTGTTTCTGATAAAGCCTTTGGGTTTGTTCTGTTGACCTGGGGCCTGTACCATGAAGTGTACCGTTTAGTTCTGCACCAATCCTGGGTTTTAGGTACCATGAATGTGGCTTGGCTTTTAGCTGCATTCATTGCCATAGTAACTTACACTGCACAGCTAACCTGCTCCGGGGCAGGTTATGTTCTGGGTTAGAGAGCTCAAACTGAAATTGGACCAATCAGATGTGAGCAAAGTGACACATGTCTGACGCAAGTCACTCCCCCAGTTTCTCTTCCTACAAATTAAAGGTCACTATGAAGTATTGTCTGGCTTTAATGATAATTACAAGTTACATATGATTTATATTATTATTACACCATTACACACAAGCATTTTTAGTTTAACAATTGTTATAAAGCATGTATTTTGAGTGAATATTAATATATACAGATCATATGTAATATAAATAAGTGGTAGAATCAATAGATAACACTTTAAAAATGTCTACATGTGACCTTACATGTTTGAGTCTCTAACACTATATATTATCAACTGTATTGTGACTGCACTGATAGAGCAAGACAATTTCCTTTATTTGTCCTCTTTCATGGACAAGTACTTCAGTAGAAATGCGTTTAAATTCCTCATATTCTTTAATCTCTTAACCGTTTTGAATCTCGCTGGCTCTCTCGCGAGAAGTGAATCACACTTGCTCTGTGTTGTGATTGGCTGTTCGCCGCTGATGTCACACGCGCTCCATTAACTCAGGATCAAGCCTGAGTCGACAGAGAAAGTTGATGATCAGCTTTGTACCAGCAAAGCCAGATTGTAGTCGTTTGGATTTGTCAACTCAAAACTTATCCTATAACTCTGAATTTGTTCATCTACCATCATGGTGCAGGCCCCTGAACGTGTGTGTGTGTGTGCGTGCGTGTGTGTGTGTGTGTGTGTGTGCGTGCGTGTGTGTGTGTGCGTGTGTGTGCGTGCGTGTGTGTGTTTCTTCTCGTATTTATACACTGTAAAAAATGGAATGGGCTATTTACTTGAAAAATTATGGTAACAATATTACACTTAATATGTTTGAGTAGTTTTTACGACTTGATTTTTTAATGGAATCTACCTGAAAAAATCATGTAAAATCTCAAAATCTAAAATGAAAATATAAAAGTAAAAATTTAATTCAACATTAATACAAAAATATAAAAGTATCTGATTTATTCTAAACTAGCACTGATAGGGTCCTGTAAAGCATTTGCCGTGTTGAAGAAGCATCAGTATATTTCAGGTCTTTTGGTGTGTTTTTCCATCAAATGCTGCTCTCAGTGTGAAGTTAATGCAGTATTTTGTAGTGTTTGCTGCAGGAATGTTTTAAAACGGCCGCTAAAGGCTTCAGAGGTGCCTTTGATGGAGAAAGCAACAGGGAAGATGGATGGAGATGCTGCGTGTCCAATTAGACGACAGGATTATGTTACATAAGGGTTATTATGGAGCTCTGGAGACAGAGACGCCCTCCTGATAAGTCTGAACCGGGCGCCGCTTCGGCCCGCAAAATCCCATCAACAACACAGAAAAGTGGATGAAAGGAGCACGGAGGAGAAATAGACAAATGGATGGATTGGTGAGGTGTGGCTCACAAAAGACAGAGAGGAGACTTGCTATAAAGCGGCCACACTTAAAAATATATTTATGTATGTATAATACAAGAAAGAAAAAATCTAACTAAGTGACATTTATTTATTTAATCGCTTTTTTCTTTTATTTATTCATTTATTTTGTTAATTCATTTATATATTTATACATACATATATTTATATATATTTATTTATTAATTTATTGATCAATGTATGCGTTATTATTAATTATTCATTCATTATTTTATTTTTTATTCATTAGATGCACATTTTATAAGTAACATTTCACATAGTGTATAGTTTTTTTAAATGATCCATGTTGTATGTTGTTGAACATTAACACACTATTTGGACAGAAATCACTTTTGAAATCAATATTTGAAAAATTGTAAAAAAAAAAAAAAAAAAAAAAAAAAAAATAAACCAAAAAAAAAAAAAAAAGTGAAATTAGTTATGAAGGTATTTAATTTCATTAAAGTGTTTGAATATTTTAGTTTTTATTTCATTTTTATTTTAGATGTGTTTTTGTAATTGGCAGTTATTCTTTTAATGTCTATTTAGTATTTTTTCTTTATAAATTTCTCTTTCTTTATTTATTTTTACATCCACAAACTAAATTAAAATGAGAAATGTTGTTTTGACAACTATATAATTAAATAGAGTTTTAAAATAAAAATATAAATTATACTTCATTTCAGTTAAAGTACATTTTATTTCAAAAAGGTTTTATTTTTAGTTAACTATAATAACCCTGTCTTCCATATGTGCCTGCTCTGAAAAAAAATTATACATTGAATTTACTAATTTTTTTTAAGGTAAGTGGTTGCAATCAATTTATTTATTTATTTTAGCTACATTTAAATAAATTTTGCTGAAAGTTAGTCAACTAAATTTGATTATTTAAATGTGGCTCAAACAGATTGATTGCAACCACTTACCTTAAAAAAAATTAGTAGCATATTTTTCAGTGTGTGTTATGAAGAGCTCTTGATGCATGATGGTGTTTGCAATCAACCTATTAGAAATACACTGGCATTTGATACAATCATGAATCTAATGCATTTACACAGGAACACAGACCTGAAAAAGCGAATAAAATACGGACAGAAACTCCTCAGAGAACCGGTTTATGCACTTCTCTGCTTTATAAATGACTGGTTCTCTCTAGGCATTCATAAGCTGGATCATCTCAGTCTGCACAATCAGAAGTTAGTGTTTCTTAAATGTTTCCCTCTGAAACACAGTAAAGTTTGTTATTTCAACAAATTGTCTTGTATAACAAAGTCACATGTTGTTGTTGTTATTTGGCATACAGACTCAAAAGCATTTCTTCAGCTTCATATCATACTCACTGCTGGCATGGAATATCCAATTTTAGTAAATGCTAATTGGATCCTAAGTGGTTTAGTTCATATTTGATATTTCAGCGTGGGGGATTGTCATTCTCTGAAGCCACAGAACCATTTAATTAACAAAAACTCTATAGTCTTGTGAATCTTTGTTGCTTTGGCTATGAGTCATGGTAAGCAGCTCTGGTAAGCAGACTTTAATGAAGGATATTTTTAGTGTAATTACAGAGCGCAGGCTGATGGTGCGTGCGTCACTTGAGGATTGAGTTCATGAGACGCCTGTATGTGACGCTTCACCTTTGACAAATGTGTGTGTGTGTGTGTGACCTGCAGTATCTTTTCATATTCTTCTCTGGCATCATATGCAGACACTGTTATTGTGGTAAGAGATATGGAAGCCATTTCTGCCATGGAATAAAAAAAGATTAATTGTGACTTCACAATTCCCACTTTTTTCTTCATAAATCTGCACTTTTTCTTTTGTTTGGGAGAAAAAAACTGTTTTAAAAATAGAAATGACTCAGAATTGCGACATATAAACTTTAAAAAAGGTCATTTTGACTTTATTTCCCTCAAGTCTCACTTTTTCTCTCACATTTCATTGAAACCCCAAAATACTATATTATATTATATATAAATGACTCAGTTGTGAGATAAAAATATTTTAGATTTTTTCCTCACAGTTCTGAGTTTATATCTCATAAATCAGATTGATTCGCTTCCACCACAGAATAATAATAAAAAAAAGGTAATTGCAAGTTTTTATCTACCAATTCTCATCTTTTTGGACGAAAAAAACTTTCTTTCTTTCGTTCTTTCTTTCTTTATGTGGCTGAAATAGGCTTTCAAGCATAAAAACTGGAGCTTTGATTGATTGATTTTATTTTTCTTTATTAATAATTTTTTTTACTTTATTAATCCCAAAGGGAAATTCACATGTCACAGCAGAGCTCACCACACAATAAATAAATACATTTAAAAAAAATATAAAAATACTGCATTTCATACAGCACCCCTTTGTTTCAAGCATCAAAGTACGAGCTACACCATGATTTTACAATATACAATTAAGATTTCTAAAATCAATCGTCTATGACATTGATTATACAATCTAATAGCTGTTGGTAAAAATGACTTTCTATATCGTTCCTTGTAACACTGGTGCTAAATTAATCTTGAGCTTAAAGAACTCATGAAGGGGATGACAATCATGATTCATCATATTGACCAATTTATCAATCATTCTATCCTGTGCTGCCTCGTCTATAATGGTTTAGTATCGTATAGTCGTCTAATACACCACACAACGGAACCTGCCTTCTTTATAAGCTTGTTGAGTTTGTTCTTATCCTTCTCCACATTTATTTTTTTTTACATACATTTTAACAATTTTTTTTTTCACAGTTAACAGTTTTATGCTCATTCAAAGCAGTTTGAATAAATGCATTTTAAAAGTATTATTTAAATAAAATCAAGTAGATGCTATTAAGTAAATTATAAACAATTGCAGAAATCTTGTTTAATTTATGAATGACTGACAAATGTACGGAAGCGTATTGCATTCACTTGAGGAAAAAGAAATCTACTCTGTTTTTCTGAATTAACGCGTTAATTATCTCAGAATTACGAGATAATTAAGTCATTAATTCAGAAAAACAGAGCAAAAACTTTTTTTTTCATTAAAAAGTATCTCGTAATTCTGAGATAATTAACTCGTTAATTCAGAAAAACAGAGCAAAAAGTTTTTTTTTAATGAAAAATTATCTCGTAATTCTGAGATAATTAACTCGTTAATTCAGAAAAACAGAGCAAAAACTTTTTTTAATGAAAAATTATCTCGTAATTCTGAGATAATTAAGTCATTAATTCAGAAAAACAGAGCAAACACTTTTTTTTCATTAAAAATTATCTCGTAATTCTGAGATAATTAACTCGTTAATTCAGAAAAACAGAGCAAAAAGTTTTTTTTCATTAAAAATTATCTCGTAATTCTGAGATAATTAACTCGTTAATTCGGAAAAACAGAGCAAAAACTTTTTTTAATGAAAAATTATCTCGTAATTCTGAGATAATTAAGTCATTAATTCAGAAAAACAGAGCAAACACTTTTTTTTCATTAAAAATTATCTCGTAATTCTGAGATAATTAACTCGTTAATTCAGAAAAACAGAGCAAAAAGTTTTTTTTTAATGAAAAATTATCTTGTAATTCTGAGATAATTAACTCGTTAATTCAGAAAAACAGAGCAAAAACTTTTTTTAATGAAAAATTATCTCGTAATTCTGAGATAATTAACTCGTTAATTCAGAAAAACAGAGTAGATTTTTTTTCCTCAAGTGAATGCAATACGCTTCCGTACAAATGTGCATCCCATTAAGTTTTTTTCTTAAACCATGTAACACAAATAGATTAAAAACAGGAATTTTATTTCAAATACATATTATCTTAAATTTAGACCCAAATATTTGTAAAAGCATTGATGCAAGTAAAACTTTCACCTTCAGCTTTTCTGCTTTCTGACGTTAGATGCACAGCCGCATCACTCACACCTTTCACAATCATCCCTTCTTAGTAATTAACCCTGGAAATCATGACAATTATAACAGGTAGCCTGTTATTAGTGTCTGTTTTTACTTTTACATCTTCCTTTACAGTGAATATGAACACATATGAACACTTTAATGATGCTTTTTGTTATCTTTGGAGCTATTTTTGCAACTGTGTACCTAAAATAGAAAGTAACTTTGTTGTCTTTGTGTCTGAAAACTGAAAGTGATTAAAATAAAAAAAAGGCAGAAGTTGGACTAATGTAATTAGTATCTGGCATCACGTTCGTGTTTATTGGGCCAGAAGTCTCTCGTCTCTTGAGACGATGGCGATGGTGGCGCCGTCCTGACATCATTACACCATCTCTGCATGTTCTGTTCTGTTCTGTTTGAGCGCCGGCCTGCATAATACACTTCTAATGAGGACTGGATGCTGTTACACACGCCGCCGCTGCTGCATGGACTTCTGCAGAACGCATGCTAATCATCTTGATTTTCATCAGATTTATATCATAATTTCCTTATACAGGACGTTCAGTCCATTTAACAATCATATTAGCCATCCATAAATTCTTC
The DNA here is from genome assembly GCF_936440315.1 of Barbus barbus. Classification (NCBI taxonomy): domain Eukaryota; kingdom Metazoa; phylum Chordata; class Actinopteri; order Cypriniformes; family Cyprinidae; genus Barbus; species Barbus barbus. The sequence continues at coordinate 1,886,528 of NC_136716.1, read as the reverse complement.
AGAAGTACTAATGAAATGATTTCGATGAGGTGCACACTGTTACTGTAATTTTGCGAAGCCTTGATTGAGATTACGAAATGAACGAATTGTGCAACTGTTTCTGGAAAGTCGACATGCCAGGATTGGCACTTTAGTTTTGGGACAGAACAACCATTCCTAACAAATCACGTCCTGTTAGCGCTTTTCAGTCTCGCTTTAGACCAGATAATAGTTGAGATCATGCTTTTTGCCATCTGAATGGAGACCCAGTCAAGTAAACACATACAAATTATTTTTTCATGTAATTATATGGTGTAATGACTTGACGTTTGGAGTAATTTAGATTTTTTTTTTATGTTTTTAAATGTAGTCTTTTGAATGTATATTAAAATGATTTCTGAAGATCATGTGACACTGAAGACTGGCGTAATGATGCTGAAAATTCAGCTTTGATCACAGGAATAAATGATATTTTATATAACAGATATTCATACAGAAAATAGTTATTTTAACTTGTAATCATTTTTCACAATATTACCGTATTTTTGATCAAATAAATTCAGCTTTGGTGAGCAGGAGAGACTCAAAACATTAACAAAATCTTAATTATTCCAAACTTTTGACATGTAGTGTGTATAGTTTTTATAGAGTTTTTTATTTTAATTGTTTTATTTTATAGTTTTACTATCTTTTTAAATGAAGAAATATTGAAATAGCCTATGAGTTCATATATTGAATTATATTTGAAATGTACATCTTATTCATGGAATTAACTCCTATATTATATTACATTACATTATATTATATTATATTATACAACCTGAATTCCAGAAATGTTGGGACGTTTTTTTTTGTTTTTTTTTTAATGAAATGAAAACTAAAAGAATTTCAAATCACATGAGCCAATATTTTATTCACAATAGAACATAGATAACATAGCAAATGTTTAAACTGAGAAATTGTAAAATTTTATGCACAAAGTAAGCTTTTTTCAAATTTGATGCTTGCTACAGGTCTCAAAATAGTTGGGACGGGGGCACGTTTACCATGGTGTAGCATCTCCTCTTCTTTTCAAAGTAGTTTGAAGACGTCTGGGCATCGAGGTTATGACTTTCTGGAGTTTTGGTGTTGGAATTTGCTGATAACACGCGAGAAGGTCTCCCTCCTCTTTAGCCCGAAGGACACGGCGTCCATGATTTCCAACAAGAATGTCAAATTTGGACTCGTCTGACCATAGAACACTCTTTCACTTTGAAACAGTCCATTTTAAATGAGCCTTGGCCCACAGGACACGACGGCGTTTCTGGACCATGTTCACATATGGCTTCCTTTTTGCATGATAGAGCTTTAGTTGGCATCTGCAGATGGCACGGCAGATTGTGTTTACCGATAGAGGTTTCTGGAAGTATTCCTGGGCCCATTTAGTAATATCAATCACAGAATCATGCCGATGACTGATGCAGTGTCGTCTGAGGGCCTGAAGACCACGGGCATCCAACAAAGGTCTGCGGCCTTGTCCCTTACGCACAGAGATTTCTCCAGTTTCTCTGAATCTTTTGATGATGTTATGCACTGTAGATGATGAGATTTGCAAAGCCTTTGCAATTTGACGTTGAGGAACGTTGATTTTAAAGTATTCCACAATCGTTTTACACACTCTTTCACAGATTGGAGAGCCTCTGCCCATCTTTACTTCTGAGAGACCATGCCTCTCTAAGACATCCATTTTATAGCTAATCATGTTATAGACCTGATGCCAATTAACTTAATTAGTTACTAGATGTTCTCCCAGCTGAATCTTTTCAAAATTTCTTGCTTTTTCAGCTGTTTATTGCCCCCGTGCCAACTTTTTTGAGACCTGTACTTACTGCCGATAGCGCCCAAGGCGCAAAGGGCAGCAACGAAATCCTTCCACTACTGCCGGTTGTGGGCCAGAGTGCCTATTGTTCCCCAGGTGTGGTGGTGGCTTTCAGTTCTTGTTCCACCGTTCGTCACCAGGTGATATTTTGCCGTCCTCTCTTCCTCTTGCCATCTGGTGTCCAGTGTAGGGTTGTTTTGATGATGGAGCCGTCTTCTCTCCGCAGCACATGTCCAATCCATCGCCAGCGTCTTTTCATGATTGTTGTGGCCATGTCTTCTTGTTTCCATAGGGACAGTGGGTCTTTGTTAGAGATTTTGTTTGGCCAGAATACCTTGAGTTTTCTCCTGAGGTTCTTGGTATGGAATGTGGACAGCTTGGTGAGGTCTTGTTGCGTCATTCGCCAGCACTCTGCTCCGTAGAGGAGTACTGGTACAACACAGCTGTTGTAGAGTTTTAGCTTGGTGCTCACGCTGTATTGTGAGGATTTCCAGCTGATGAAGGCATTCTTTGCTTTATTCAGTCTGTTCTGAATGTCCATCTTACTTCTGCCATCTGGTGTAATGGTGTAATAATTTGGACAGAAGCCTGCGTACCCGAGGATTGGACCAAAGGGGTGATTATCAAGATTCCAAAGAAGGGCACCCTCAGCGACTGCAACAACTGGCGCGGTATCACCCTTCTGTCAATCCCCAGCAAGATCCTCACCAAAGTGATCATAAGCAGAATATCTACGGCAGTTGATACAACATTGAGAAAGGAACAGGCAGGATTCAGAAAAGGCAGGAGCTGTACAGAATGGATTTTTACTCTGCGAAACATCATAGAACAGAGTGCGGAATGGCAAAGGCAACTCCACGTGAATTTCATAGACTTTGAGAAAGCCTTTGATAGCGTACACAGAGACAGCTTGTGGCGCATCTTGAGGGCTTATGGAATCCCAAACCACATGAACTCATCAAGAGTTTCTACAACAACTACAATTGTTGTGTGGGAGGAAGTGACATTTGGTCTGAAGTGACGACCGGTGTCCGGCAAGGCTGTGTGATGTCTACGTTACTCTTTTTGAGACCTGTAGCAGGCATCAAATTTGAAATTTAGTGGATAAAAGTGTCAAATTTCACAGTTTAAACATTTGTTATGTTCTTTATGTTCTATTGTGAATAAAATATTGGCTCGTGTGATTTTGAAAGTCTTTTAGTTTTCATTTTACTCAAATTTAAAAAACGTCCCAACATTTCTGGAATTCGTGTTGTTTATTATTATATTATATTATATTGTATTGTATTGTATTATTAATCATTTAATTAAACATTAAAAACACCAGTAAAAACACGCAGCTGTGAGCTTTCTGTCTCGAAATCTGTTGATTAATATTATATTAATATTTAATATCTTAACTTTTAATAACCAACATAAAATGAATTCACAGATTGTTAACCAGTGGAAAATGTTTCTCTGGGAATTTGAGCTGATTTACAGCTGCTGGTGAGTTATATTTGGTAACATTGGTATTTTATTCCACTCTCTGCTTGATTTATGCTCATCTTGTGAAATGTGAGTGTCGACATTATCGCAGCTATTTGAGAACATGCTACAGTCAAAACTTTTATTTTCCCAATTAGCAGATTGGGTCACCCGGATTGACCTGCAGGATCTGCAGATTTACAAGCAAAATGAGCGTGTATGACTGTCTGCCAGTAGAAGTGTTTGAGTACAAACCCACCATCTGGCTCCTCATGCTTCTCTCAGAAGTTGTTAATTAGGCTCTGCGTGGTACTCTTAACGATTTTATCTGCTGTAATGGCGGTGACGGTGACCCGACCTGAACTGAGCCTCTCTGCTCGTTAATTACGCGGTTCAGCAGGCTCTAATTCAGATAAGAGCTGCTTTCCCAACAGGTCTCTGTCTGCCCACAATAGAGCTGACTATGAATATCCATACAGTAGAGGAGAGCCATTACAAACAAAGCCTGCGAGAAAGAGGGCTTGTGGAAGAAATGCATTAATGATTTGGAAAGCTGAAAACAGGCTGCTGTTTGAACATTATGTATGTAGGAAAGGTAAGAGAAACTCTGGTTTTCTGAGGTCAGGTCACTTCAATTATTGTCAGAAAGATGCATGTGAAAAATGTTCTGATTTGCTGAAGTTTCATGGCATCAGTTCTTTGTAAAATATTCAAGAGATTGTATAGACATTTAGTAATTAAACAAGATATCCTGAAGTTATTTTAAGATATTAAATTTCAGGTTTACCAATGCAGTTTCCCGTATGCACATAATTTTCCCATCATTTTTTATTTGTATTTGATGTTCTAACAGTATATACACACATTAATATGTTTATTTATTTATTTAATTGTTTTCTGATTATTTACTCTGTCTATCTATCTATCTGTCTATCTATCTATCTACTTACAAAAATACAAATAATAATTTACAAGAATTGGACTGGATAATACAGAACTCATTCAGTACAAAAAGCATCCCAAGATAAACTCCTTTTTCTAAAAAAAAACTTTTTCTCCTACAGATGACTTGCAGGACCCTGTTCGTTATTGTACTAAATTAGTTTTAATAGTTTAACCACCACAGCGTCTTGTCTCCATTGACAACACACACGATTCGTGTCGAAGGCAAGTGACGTCGCAGGCAGCTGAAAGTGCAAGCGGCGATTGCAAGTGACATTGTAATTTTGTTTCTTTTGTCTTGTCTTCACCACCGAGCTACTGTTGTAAAATGTTGAGAGATTCAAACAAAAAATAATCAATAAATAGAACAAAATAAAAAAATAAAAAAGACTGCAAGTGGCGTCACTCGCAGAAGAGCAAGTGTCTGAGAGTGCAAGTGCAAGTCTGCAGCCAGACCCTTCTCAATATTATTGCAAATTAGAAAAACGGTTTTCCACATTAACATACTGTAAAACACAATTTATTCCTGTGATCAAAGCTGAATTTTCAGCATCATTTGTCCAGTCTTATCCTAATATGCTGATTTGTCTGATGTGTTTGTTTCAGGTGGCCAGATGGGAGCACAGGACCAGAGGTCTGACCCGTCTGTTCGGAGGTCCATATGTGGCCTGTTATTCCCTCGCTCTGCTCATCCTGCTCCTCAATGTCTACCGCAGTCACAGGTAACAGCATCCACCACTGTATTATTTATTGTCACAGGTCAACGGCAGAGCAGTACTCAGAATCGCCATTATAGATGTAAATTAATCAAGTGACCCATTTTGTCCCATTTTTGCATAAGATTAAAGGTTCGGTGTTTACCTTTCACCCTTTTATTGATTTCATCAATAATAATAGTGTGGCATCTGCCTGATGCGCTCATCTGACCAGCGGCACATTCAGCCGCTTATTTCATTTGCTTTATTCTCATGAGGATCTGGCCGTTGCCATGGCAGCCTGCGTCTCCACGCTGCTGATGCTGGTGTCATCGACGCCACATGTGACCGCCAGTGTGTGTGTGTTAAACGGGCTGCTGCTATTTTCTACCCTGTTCTGAGAGAGGGAATATGTTCTCAGTAAAACTGCAGTACAAACACACACCGAATTGGCTCCATCAAGATCAATCCTGTTACGCTTTACACTTTAAGCTCACAACTTTTCCAAAATCAGGGTTTCGGCAGGTCTTAAAACGCCTTAATTCACCCTTCCAAAATTGAAGGCCTTAAAAGGTCTTAAAGGGGTGGTTGATTGCGATTTCATTTTTTAACGTTCGTTAGTGTGTAATATTGCTGTTTGAGCATAAACAATATCTGCAGTTACGATGCAGAAAGTTCAATGCAAACGGAGATATTGTCTTTTAAAGGTGCCATAGAATGCATCAATACAATATTTTAAATTGTTCTCTATTTCTACAAAGGTATGTGGCTTAGGTAAGGGCAAAAATTCTCCAGAAACAGTTTTACATGTCGTCTGTTATTGGCTTATTTGGAAGGGTCATGAATAATAATGTTGAGCTCTGCTCTGATTGGCTGTTTCACAGTGTGGCTCATTTCAGTAGCTCACAGGAAGGAAACACAGGGAAAATATATATTTCAATACTTTCTCGTGCAGTTATATCATTGGGTAATTATACTGTAAATTAAATGCGGGCATCAGGGAGCCCGCTACTAATATGCTGGGCACCTTCGAATGCACGATCGCTTTTTACTTTCAGTTTCGAGATTCACGATCGCACATACTCTGTTTTTACTATGGAGCAGCAGCACTTACCACACATTTTACAAGATCAGATGCTTGTCAGTGGTGCTCAGGATCTGTAAATCATTCCCAATCATCCGCAGGCATATCTCCTTACTCTGTTTATGTGGTAAGTGAAATCTTATGTACCGTAATGTAACAGGCTACAGCTAGCAAGGAGCTAACCATGTCCCTTTAGTGGCTCACATTATTTTATTAGAACGCGTTATTTGTTTTCCGTGCCTTTCTGAATACAGACACCAACCCATCCCTGCACTTCACATCCCCTGCACAGCCTGGAACATTACATTTATTTCCATGATATTGCCATTTATTGCCATTTTCGCTGTTGTCCTCGCTCGTATTTCTTCACAATACCTGCAGAACATCTGATGTTTCGGCTGGCGGCTGGCATAGAACATGGGCGGGTCTATGCAAATGTTGGGGGCATAACTATTAGTGATCCTGACTGTAACGTCACAGTCGGTGTTATGTTCTGATTCGCCTATTTTTTTCATTGGTCTTTTGCATTCATGAGATTTACATAAGGAGGAGGAAACAATGGTGTTTGAGGCTCACTGTATGTCATTTCCATGTACAGAACTCTTATTATTCAACTGTGCCAAGATAAATACAGTTTTCCATTCTATGGCACCTTTACAATTCTGGCAGTTTAATGATGACAACAACAACACAAATCAATTGGTAAGGGACTACAATGATTTACTTCCCGGGTTCGATACGTCACGGACCCAGATGAACCCCGTCCCCGAGAACATGCAAAGAAGGGGGCGGGGCCATGCTGCGCTGCTTTAGAGAAGAGGAAGAGAAAACTAGGGGTGTACGTAAATCTCCATATTTTTGTCTTGTTTTCCAGTGCAAATATCTGAACATCCTTATATCAAGATACATTTACTTCAGATTCAAACTGAACATATGTATGAAATGTCTGTTAGTGGAATATGAAAACTTTTTTTTCTTTTTGAATTAGGTTTATTTTTATTAGCTCATTTTGATGAAAACAAGACTTCTTATGTCATTTCCCTTCTCCAGTAAATGCATTTTGATTTAAGAATCTTTAGACATTTGCACTGGAAAACATTAAATTTTTCATTTTGGTATTTATTTTATTTTTTTAAATGTAAATAAGATTTTCCAAATACAGATTTCTCTAATTTGATCAAACAGGATTGCTTGTTTTATAGTGAAACAAACCAACTAATTCACATTGATGTTATTTACTGATGCTTGCGCTGCTGTTTTAAAAATAATGTCACTTCCTGGAGGATGTCTTTAAGGAGCTGGCTCATTTTTCTTTATTGTTATTATTATTATTTAATTTTTTATTATTAAACACCAGGGCATGGCTCTCTGATGCTGAGCATGATAATTGACTCTTGTTCAGGTAATTTGATTGGCACAGGCTGAGTCTCTTTTGATGCTGATGTGATTCTGGGTTGGCAAACACATTAGTTTCAGCTGCATCTACTGCTCTGTCAGTCATGCTTGGTTTCTGTTCTTTCACCTCATTTTATGACATAAAACAGTCTATATTTGTAATTATTTTGCGAAGTCTTTATTATCCTTTTTTTCTGGTTAACCATAAAGCACACTGTGAGTCTTCAAGGAGTCTATGAACATTTCCTGTTCTTTGTTAAGGCGGCGCCGTTTCTTGGGCTACTATTTTTTCCACCTTCCTGATTTACGTACATACCACCTGCGTACAACTTTTGTCAGCAGGTTTTTATCACAGTGACTGTATGGACATTTTTCTATGCCAATGGAAACTGGCCATCTGTGTGTTCACTCAAGCATGTGAGAATCTGAGACAGGAAGAAAAGAAAGAGAGAACATAAGTATTATAACTGTGGATATAATTAATTATGAGAACAAACGATGCATTATGATGTACTTAATTAAAGAAATAGTTCACCTAAAAATTGAAATTTGCTGAAAATGCGCTCACTCTCCGGCCATCCAAGATGTAGATGAGTTTGTTTCTTCGTCAGATTTGGAGAAATGTAGCATTGCATCACTTGCTCACCAATGGATGCTCTGCAGTGAATGGGTGCCGTCAGAATGAGAGTCCAAACAGCTGATAAAAACATCACAATAATCCACAAGTAATCCACACCACTCCAGTCCATCAGTTAATATCTTGAGAAGACAAAAGCAGCATTTGTAAGAAACAAATCCATTATTAAAGGCCACCTATTTTGCCCCTTTTTACAAGATGTAATATAAGCCTCAGGTGTCCCCAGAATGTGTCTGTGAAATTTCAGCTCAAAATACGTCACAGATCATGCATATTATTTTGAAAATGCCTATTTTGGGTGGAAGCAGAAACACGCTGTTTTTGTGCATGTCTCTTTAAATGCAAATGAGCTGCTGCTTCCCGCCCCCACATTGTGCTATTACATCAGATACTCTGCCAAAAACATCTGTTTGGTTTTGATGATCATGTCTATCACACTTAAATCATGTGTTTTAAAGCCATATCACTTTAGACTTCTGATAGAGGGTTTTCTGAGCTCACACATCTGAAGCACGCGCACATGCAGAAAGTGGCTGTCACATGGCATGTGAGCATTAAACTAATTTCTCTTTCATGTCTCATTGCTCTTAAATTGTCAAATACACACAAGTTTATGTTAAAAACACACACAAGTTTAAGGTACAAAAACACAGTTATGTTTGTGAAGTTAAACAGCTGGGAAAGAAATTGCATGTTTATATTAGATATGTGTATAAAGTGACAGCAGTGTAATATACGGTACCTACTGCTGTCTATGTTAATATAACCCAAACAATAAAACAAAAGCAGAAAATCACTCACTGCTCTGGACTAAATAACGCCTATAGCTTTTAATAAGACATTTCTTATTTGAATGCTGCTTTTAAATGAAGATAAACATGGCGGATTGTGTGCGGCTCACTCAGGGCAGAGTTTCAGCTAATAGTGCAGTGTCCGTCAACAGTGGTGGGTGGGGCTTTTAAAGTGTGATGTCATACGTTCCGGATTCTGTGATCAGTAAGCTATGAGACACTGCTTATGATTTATGGGGATTAAAAGAAAAAAGTAGGTGTATTTTTATCATAATAGGCAGTACTGCCGCTCCCTATATGCAGAGTATGCAGTTTGCGTAGGGCACCAACTTTCAGGGGGCACCATCCCAGTTGCTCAAAAAAACAGCTTTCGCTCTATATTAATAATAAAATTAACGTATACATAAATAAAAATCTAAACATGAACACACACACACACACACACATGGATGCAAATAATCATAATTGATGGACAGCTATGCCTGTGGAAAGACATCAGCAATCCAGCACAGAGAAAAGAAAAAAAGATGAAGCCCGTACATCACTTTCAGGTAGGCTACATTCATAATCGTGTGAAACCTTTTTGGTTTGTTGACATTAAAAACCTGTTTTAATGTCGGTAATAATTTAACCACCAACGACGCATCTAATATTATCTTTGACTTTCCATGTTCTCTTACAATAATTAGCCATGGTTTTACTACGAATAAAACCAAAAATAATGGTTCTTGTAGCCATGGATGGTAACTACAAATTAACCATGGTTTTGTTACTTCAAACAATAGTTTACAAAGAAGTATTAAGATAATATTTTTATTAAAGTTAAATATGTCGACTTGTTGAAAATTGCTCCTGTTTCTTTGAAAGAAGGTGATTTACGGTATGCCCCTTACAGTCACTTGGATGGCTAAATTTTATAACGAGGAATTATGCACTAGCACGTCTTTTCATTTTTCTGTATCTCTATGGGGACTCATTCAGCTCTGGTAAACTGAGCGCTGTTTCAATCCCCAAACAGACCAAACATTATTAGCATACAGATTGACATCTAGTATATTTAGCCGCATTCCATTTATAATTACATTTACATTAGTGATGAATCATACACAATAATAAATACATTATGCATGCAATGATTAATTACACTGTGGTTGCGCACAAATCCTCCAAAAATTGATGCACTGAAAGGCAGTGGATAAAAGCTATTCATAGAGTCTCGGAGGATCTGAAGGTTCCCAACTCCTTTGACAGTTAAACAAAAGCAGGATTTAGCAGGATTTCATGTTGCAAGCACAAATAACTTTCCCTACAAGCATCATAGTGATGGTTATTATTGGTTAATCTCATGATAAAGTTAGTTGCACTGTTCCATTTGTTCTGCCAAGATACAATTTCAGCACCTAATAGCACTGAATCTCAATGCATTTATTTAATTTAAGGAATTTAAGAGTGTTCATCACTTTATTTTTGTAATTTTAGACGTCTCACCATGTTCTCACACAATGTTGAACTGATTTGTTATGTTCTAGATCATAAAATAAAAAAAAATGTTGTAGAATTAGGACTTGGAGAAAATTGCCTTTAGAAAGTGCCTGTGAATTTAACAAATATTTAACAAAGAAACAGCAAGTAACATATTACACTATCACATATCAAATCTCGGCTGCTTGATTAATTTTCATTGCAGAATGTAACTATATTATCGCCCAGCTCTAATCTGTTATGTGACTATAAGGCATGAAGATATTAAGAAATTATAAACATGAACATCATTAGTTTTTGTAAAGCTGCTTTGAAAGAATGTGGATTGTTATAAAGTAATAAATAAATTTGACTTGACCATTTTCGTCTATGTAAAGGTAATCAAGCTATAAACACGAGCAGTTAGTCTGTTGGATAAAACTTTCATAAGTAAAAAAAACAATCATGGAGGTGTTGAAAATCCACAATTTTATGTCAAAGATTTAATGAGATTCTGCTGCAAATGTGCAGTTTTCCCCAAACAACTTTCTGAGCCAAAAAGTTCAGCTTTTGTCTCAGTGCAACCAGTTCAATATTTTTCTCATGAACATATGTGAGTGCAGGAGAAAGCAGCAGATATTTTCTATTGGATATGATCCACAAATCTTTGTGAGACTCCCACACCAGCAATGCTAAAGGTCTTGCGTTGGTAAACTACACCTGATGTGCTGATAAAGGCTGGAGAAATCCTTCGGTAACCTTTTCCAGTCTTATGAACATCAGGATCCTGTCGCCTGCTGTCCATAAACATGTTTAACAAGCTTTATTTCACTGGTTTTGTTGAGATAGTCTTCTGAAGGTCAGGTCAGGTCTGGTCAGGTCAAACCCACGCTGGAAAATGTAATTTCAATGTGCTTAATTAAAAATCTCAGAGGTCTCAACATGCTGTACCCACTTCTGATGCCTACAGATTTCAGCAGGAACATTTCAAAACTGTAATGTTTCTCAATCATTTAAATTACTTCTGCAATCGTCTAACATTTTAACCTAAAGTTAAAAACATTAACATCTAAACATAATTTTCAATAGACTGCCTTATACTCATTAGATGAACCAAAGTTTTTCAGCTGTCGGTTGCTAGTTAATTTAACTTATCAAGTTGTCTGTGATTGGTTGCCTTATGTTTTTAGAAAGTTTATATCTCATAATTCTTATTTTTCCTCACAGTTGCTTCTTGCCATCATCGAACACTCATTTAAGGTTAATCATTGAAGACATTAATTAAATGACCGTTAAATGTAATCTTTAGCAAATTTCAACCTGAAATCAAGTTTTAATACTGTATTTTATACTGTAAATGTTTTGAAGCCTAAATTCCCTTTTAAAATAAGTTTAGTTTTTTGACCTATAAATAAATAAATAATAGTATACAGTGGCATAATCAGCTATTTTGGCATATTAATATCATAATATGCCAAATTGTTGAACTCAACAATTCTTATGACAATATGACAAATTGCACAAGGTGACAGGGGAAAATAATCATTTGCACACAGTACAGACTCTGTATACATTATATAGTTTTGTTTATTAGTTCACAAAAATTTCAGTTTTTTTTCTCTACTATATTCTATATATTGCATTTTTTTTTATATTAAATAAAATATTTATTTTTATTCACACAACTTGATAATTTATTATATACAATATATATATGTACGTGTTTCAATTCCAGTAGGATGGACACTATGTAGGTCAACAACCACAAGCATCTTCAAATCTTCAAGTGCTAATGAATGGTGGAGGATCAGAGGAAACAGACAAAATATCGACTGCATCCCATGATGCATTGTGTTCGTGTGCATTAAACTCAGGCACTTCTGAGACTAGTTTCTCCAGACAGAAATAAGACAAAGAGAAATGAAAAGCATATTATTATCAAGCAGGGCTTTGTATTGATCATTGGGAGCCTGTGCGTCACACCTTAATGCTTTCCCTTTCCTTCACATTGAGACATTTCACAGACGTTAGGATGAAACACACTGCGATTGATCACAACTTAATCAAAATCAAAGCAAAGTCTGCCTGTGAAGACTCTTGGATTCTGATATTCCTGCACTTTATTTTCCCATGATGCACTGACTCAGCCTGTGACGCACAAGCTCCTGTTCATTCAGCACCAGACACGTTTGACCACATGATAAAATGCTGTAGAATGGGTTTCTTTAACGCAGATGTGTCAATGTATTCAATTATGCTTAAAACACTGCGTTATCTTCATATGAAAGCCCATAATATTCTATTTTTACATGGCGAAACATGATTTTCCTACTCAGTGTTTTTGACTTGTTTTAAAGTACAAATATCTAAACACTCTTAAATCAAAGTATTTAGTCTTTGTTTTCTGAAAACAATATCAAAATGAAGCAATTTTATGCTTAAAACAAGAAAATAGAATATGTCAGAAGACAAGACTTCATCAATCAAAAGGGTTTCTCAACGTTTCAATTTGAGTGAAACAGGACCGTTTGTACTGATGACACACATTTAGTTGTTTAGAAGCTGTTTCTTTGCTGAAAACCCCCAAAACACATTCAGATGTGCAGCAAACCCAGGGATAAAAAATAAAGATGGCCTAAACTACATAATTTTTCATGAACAAATGATGAAAACATTACCTACATCATCATTCTTACATAATCCTGTGGGTGCAGATGTAGGACTGATGAAGCCCTATTAGTCTCTGATAGTCCACGCAGGTGTGCAATTGGCAAAATGAAGGTCAACAAAATAAATGGGCCACATTTTCAGGTTCACACACACACACACATGGCCTGTAATAGCAGCAGACGTGAGACGTGAGGTCAAACTCCTGCTATCTTCAGACTGAGGTTAGGTAATACTGACGAGGAGAGTGTGGACGTGAGATCACACCACGCCGCTTCAGATCTCTATAAAACACAGGATGAAATAGAGACAAACGTCTAAGCAGAGAGAATAAAAAGGTCATGTTTGGGTTCTGGAAAGACGGCGAGCAGTTTTACTGTCAAAAATGAGTGCCTCGTAAGGTGAAGAAAAGCTCAGTTTCTGGAAAGATTACAAATGTAATGGGATAATGGACTTCATTACTTGATGAAAGGAGGAAAATATACTTTAAAAACCTATTATATCAGCTGGTTTTCTTCCTATTCTGCTAGTTGCTAGGAGTCTATTGCAGCCTTCCAGAACCACAAGTAAAAAAAAAAATTTCAAAGTTGTAAATAAAGATTACTTGAGTATGAAGTATTGAAACAAGTAGCTTTATGTGAGTTTACGGAATGATTGTGGATATAAAGAACAAAAAAAGTGTATTGCCAGCTGAGGAGACTATTCTAAAAATATGTTTAACTATATTTCAATTTCGCCTAAGTATGCAAGCTTATTCCCATAACAGAATTAAAAAAAATTGACTTTCTGACTTTTTTTTCAGTTGTATAAGTACTTAAAGTACTTCATAAGGTACTTCTGGACTTTTTTTTTTAACAATTTCACATTAATTGTGATATATAAACACAAAATTGCTAGAAAAAAAAAAAACTTGAAATTGTGAGTAAAAAACTATGAATTGTGATTATAAACTTGTAATTGTGAGGAAAAAGTGCAAATTGTGACACAATGTAAAAAAAAAAAGTTGAGCCAACTTAAAATTTTAAGGCAACCAGCTTCAGCAGATTTTTGAGTTTTCTCAGCTTGTTAAGTTTATACAACAAAAAGTTGAAAATCTCCTACAAAAATAAGTTGAGAGAACTCAAAAATCTGCTGAAGCTGGTTGCCTTAAAATTTTAAGTTGGTTCCATTTTTCTTTTTTTTTTTACAGTGCATATGAACTTACAATTTGCAAGAAAAAATGCTAAATTGTGAGAAAAAAGTATGAATTGTGAGATATAAGCTTGCAATTGGAAAAAGTAAAAATTTTAAAATATAAATTCCCTGTCGTGAGAAAAAAATTCTGATATATGAGATATAAACTTACGATCGTAAGAAAAAAATGCTAAATTGTGAGAAAGTATGAATTGTGAGATAAACTAGGAACTACAAGAAAAAAGTCACATAATATTAGACTGGACAAATCCATGGTGGCAGCCACTGAAAAGTAATAATTTATTGTGGGTAATTGAAATGATTTGATCTTTTAGTGTTTAAGCGGTGTGTTTTTGCAGGGATGATTTTCTCAGGCCTCACAGAGAGGGATTTGGCAGCTCTTTTTGGCATAATGCATGTTCTGCTGGTGTCATCTGTATTCCTCAGTGAATTATGCAAACCATCAGCCGTGTGGAGCTGAAGCTGAACTCATTGGCGCCGGTAGATGTAATAGTCCTCTGAAAGTCATAATTAGCAACTTTGAGGTGGTTGAACTTAGCTTGAGGTAGATGAGCTCAAGATGAAGACTCATTTAAAGCAGTCTGAAGGTGAAGTGTCATTTCGGCCTAGTAGAGTTACCAAAGAGAATTGCAATAAAATAAAAAATACTCAGACTAAACAATGTAGGAGCCAAATGCATCTTTCTCCATTGACACCCCTTCAGAAATAGTACAAAAAGTAACATTTTGATAGCAACATCAATAGCTGCAGCCAAGCAACTACCATTGAGATAAATGATTCTCCAGGTATTATAGATCTTTTGATACACACACACACACACACACACAAATAAATCCAAAAATCTCCTCCCATCTACTATTGGTTAAAAAGATAATCCCGCCCGCAGTGTTGACAGTGATTTTCCATTGGCTTTTGAAATATTGCAGAAAATGTGACCAATAATTTATGATTCTTACATGTTTGTCACTACGATTGAGCTTTGACTACTCTTTCAGTCTTCATTTAACCCTCATACACACACACATTACCAGTCAAAAGTTTTTGGACAGCAAGATTTTTACTCCAAGACTGGAGTAATGATGCTGAAAATTATGCATTGTCATCACAATAAATTAGCATCAGGATGGGGAGCAGAAGATAATTGTTTAAAGCTTTTAACTGGTAGTGTATTATATATATTTTTATTAAGGGAACAACATTTTGCAAGAGCTTTAAGACCCTCTAAATACACTATATTTACAAATTATTTACCATCTTTTTTTCTTTCTTTTTTTTGTAAAATTAATTGGTTAAATGCACATTATAATGTGTCAGAAATGTTTGTCCAATGTATTTAGCCTTTTCTTTTTTGTTTGCCACTTTTGGGACTGAATTCTGATGAACATGATTATAAACATCTGAAGAACCATTGCAGCATGAAAAATTTAAAGTTTAAACGTTAATGCAAAAACAAAAAAGTTTATGCTTATAAAATTAATTTAGTTCGTTTGAAAACTTTTCAGAATAATTTGTATGTTGTTCTGATGTTGTTTTGTTAGAAATAAATGTAGGTTTCATACATTTGGGCTGTTTTTGAGCAATCATCCGCTATAAATTCAAAGCAATTTAATTCATTTCCACTCATTTCAATGGGGTTATTATTGGTAATTCTCAGATTATATATTCTTATAAATTACATACAATTATGTATTCAAATACAAGTTCTCATCAATATAAAAATATATATATATATATATATATATAATTTTCATAATATATTTGTTGTTGTTGTCATTGTGGTTCATTTATAATTTGAAATTCTAGAATTTTTCAATTATTTAAAAAAGAGATAAATGCAGTAAAAATGTGGTAACATTCTAGTTCTACCTGTTCAGTTTGATGACATTTAATTTCCCAACAACCTTTGTAGTCTTTATAAGATACTTGTTAGCTTTTTTCAAGATAGTAAAAGCAAATAAACAAAAAAAATCACAAGGGATATTGCAGATGTGTGTTATGTAGTAGAATATAATGTGGAAATATCTCAAGCTTGTCTTAAACAGAAAAACCCAGTCAAAAAACCGATGGAACTGGTGCTAAAATACAAATTTTCAGATTTTTGTCCAAAAAATACATCATCCGTACACCACTCTGTTGGGGAAAATCAAGCTGCTAGTTACTTGTAGGTGTTTTAAACATGGTATGAACAACTATTTTAATGTTGAAAAATGACACTTTACCTTTAAGATGTGTCTTTATCTTTGTTGAAGTGGTCAAATCTTTGTGTAGCCGTGACCCAGAGACCTAGAAGACAGACAATATGCTCCCCTCCGTAACACTGACCTTCCTTTATGTTCCTCTCCGTTCTCGAAACCTCTTCATCCCTGACCAGGTGTTTTTCAAAAGATCCAGTTATTTGTTTTCAGGGCCTAAAAGAGAGATGCAGGAGAAAGGCGCAGGGATAACTACTCTTCTCCTGTCTGATAGATCTTCCCTGCTGATAGAGAGAAATAGCCTGGACTGCTGGACGTGTTCGGACGCTCTCCTCTGTGTGGATGTAGGATATAGAGCAGTGGGACATGGGCTCTTTATAAGGCTTTGTTGGGATTCAGCTTGTGCGATGTTCACAGTCTCTTCACTCTGTTTCAGTTTAGCATTGTTTAAAGCTTAAAGGACAGAATCGCCACCTGTGGCGTGGACACCGTGAAACAAATATTAATGCTTTTTGCTGCATTTCCGCTCATCTCAAGTTGTTTGTGGCAAAGAAATAATTTTTTATTCAGTATTTTTGTCTTGTTTTCCAGTACAAATATCTAAATGATCTTCAAATGACTTGAGATATTAAAACTTATTTTCTGAAAAATGTATGAAAATTAAATGAATTTATACTTAAACAAGAAATAAATGTCAGAAAAAAAATCTACCTCTTTGCATTAAGATAATTTTTCAGATTTTTTTTTCTCCTTGTTTATATTTTGAATTTTTATATATTTTTAATAGCAAGCGGGACAAAAATGCCTTTGCTTTCTGGGGAAAAAAACAGAGCAGCAAAATAAGAATAATAAAAAAAAATCTGCCAGTTGATTGATTGATTGTCTGTGGATTTTAGTAGTTTTAATGTTTTACTAAAGCAGCTACTTTCAAAACACTATAAAATAAATATTATTGTTATTTTGATATTTCATAAAACAAGACTTCATATCACAACTTTAGTAAAATACTATTACAGTTATTATTAATAGTTTGAATTAGTTTCTGTTTTTATATCTTGTTCTCATTTTAATTTTAGTCAAAGTGTTAGTCATTTTGTTGTTTTTATGACTTTTTCTTAGGTCTATATAGTTTTTTCTGTACATCAATGAAACTAAATGAAAATGAAAGATTTTGCATTGGCAGCTAGCTGAAATATAATAAGGTCAGCTTTTTATATTGAGTATATTTCAGATATTTCTATTTCAAGTAGCACATTTTACTTAATATATGCCTCTGAGGAAGCCACAAGACGGGTCATTATACTTATGTCATAATCTCATTTACATTTAGTCATTTAGCATAGGCTTTTATCCAAAGCAACTTACAAATGAGGACAATAGAAGCAACAAAAGAGCAACAGCATGCAAGTGCTATGACAAGTCTTAGTTAGCCTAACAGTTTGCAAGTTTTTTTTTTTTTTTTTAGAAACAAGTAGATAGAATAGAAAAAAGAAAGTTAGTGTTAGTTTTTCAAGAAAAGCTAGCAGTTAGAGAATAAATATGCAATTGATAGAGGGTCAAGTGTGTGTGGTTTTTTTTAAATAAAAAGACGACAGACAGATAAAACAGAATTAGATTAGAGAGTGCTAGAGTTAGAGGGTCAAATAAAGATAATCACAGAGACCACAGTAAATCTGTCAGGATTACCAAAACTCAGCACCTCAGAAACAACGTGTGCTGTTAAAACTGATGATGCATCACGGAGAACCTGTTAAAATAACTGCATTGCATGCTCTTGAATAATAATTTCCATTCATTTTCTATTGAGGTCAGATGAGTTGGAGTTTTCCAGTGTGCAATCAGCTTCATTTCAATCAGTCGAGTGACTAAAGCATCGAAGCAGCCTGCATCCCATCTGTACCTCCACACGGGCCAAAGGAAAACCTCCAAGCACAGTCTTACCAGACGCTTCTGTAAAAAAATCTATCTTTCTGACCCACTTTTGCTTCGGAACATATAATCAGTTTACTGTATGTCATTCAGACAAATAGCTGCGGTGGGATGCATCGCTTCTTTTTATTCGCACAACCATATTACGAGAGCAAACAAAGGCAGATTGGAAGGTTATATTTGGACTTCTAGTGATTTTCAGTCTCTCTTACATTTGTTTTCTGTGTTTGTCTGTCAGTATTACAGTGGCCATGAAGGCTCATCCTCGCTGGGAGCTGCTGGAGAACGCACATATGTTCTACACAGGAGCAGCTCTCATGGCGCTGGGATCGGTGTTTGTGATCAGCAGCTTCATGGCTCTGGGCGTCACTGGCACATTCCTGGGTAAATCATCCACTCATGCTCCTGTACCACATACACACTTACATGCACATGCCTTACATACACTAGGGCTGTGCAATTAATCGAATTCGATTATCATTAGTGGTGCAATGGATCACAAAACTCACAGTTCGGATCATACTATGGATTTTGTGTCACGGATCGGATCAGCAAAAAAAAAAGTTTTGTCAAAAACAAGTCAATGTTGAAATGTGTTGTGCTGCCCAATATTTTTGTGGAAACTGTGATACATTTTATTTTTCACGAGAACAGCATTTGGTTGAAATAGAAATATTTTGTAACATTATAAATGTCTTTACTGTCTCTTTGAACATGCAATGAATCCTTGATGACTAAAACCACTAATAAAAAAAAATCTTATACATGGTCAGTCATCTTTTAGTCCACATCTCCAGGTTTTGGTCCATGTTTCATCTCTACCCGAGGTCAACAATACTAATCCAACACGTCTAAAAGGAACGTAATGTTCTGTGAGGATGTTCTATCACACTGTGATTGTCAGCGTTCACACCTCTACAGCTGACCTATACTGACCATTCTGTACCTCCAATTTAGTCCATGTTCAGCAGGGATCCGACACCTGCGTCTGACCAATCACAGTCAAGCACTCACTAGAGCTCTGAGATGTGGGTCAGCCACTTTTACTGGAGCAGTTGATGGACGGAAGCATTTACTGTGCCTTTGCTGTTATAAAACCCATGTTGTGCTGTATGTTGTGCTTTTTTTAGTTCTCTTTCTGTTTAAGTCTAATAATGCATCTGGGTGTAAATTCAGTACCTGGATTGAGATGCACAACTAGGATGCACAATTGCTGTTTGAATTGTAATTGTAATTTATTAGGAAGTAATGAAGTAATTTTTAAGAAAGTTTACAGGTACATCTAAAAAAAATAGAATGTCGTGAAAAAGTTCATTTTTTCTTGTAACTTATTTCAAAAAATGATTCATTACATGCAAAGTAAAACATTTCAAAAGTTTTTTTGTTTTAATTTTGATGATTAGAGCTTACAGCTGATGAAAGTCAAAAATCAGTATCTCAAAATATTAAGGTTCAATGACCATGGTGTTACTGCGCTTGATTGGCCAGCAAACTCTCCTGACCTGAACCCCATAGAGAATCTATGAGGTATTGTCAAGAGGAAGATGAGAGACACCAGACCCAACAATGCAGATGACCTGAAGACCGCTATCAAAGCAGCCTGGGCTTCCATTACACCTGAGCAGTGCCACAGGCTGATCACCTCCATGCCACGCCGCATTGATGCAGTAATTCATGCAAAAGGAGGCCCAACCAAGTACTGAGTGCATAGAAATGCATAGGGGTGGTGATGGCGCAGTGGATAAGACACATGCCTTTGGTGTGAGAGACCCGGGTTCGAATCCACTGTGAGACACCAATGTGTCCCTGAGCAAGACACTTAACCCCTAGTTGCTCCAGAGGCGTGCGACCTCGGACATATATAGCAATTGTAAGTCGCTTTGGATAAAAGCGTCAGCTAAATGAATAAATGTAAATGTAGAAATTAACATACTTTTCAGAAGCCTGACATTTCGGTTTAAAATATCCTTTTTTTATTGATCTTATGTAATATTCTAATTTTCTGAGACACTGAATTTTGGGTTTTCATTATCTGTAAGCCTTAATCATCAAAATTTCAAGAAATAAAGGCTTGAAATATTTCACTCTGTGTAATGAATCTATATAATAAATGGGTTTCACTTTCTGAAATGAGTGACACAAAATATTGACCTTTTTCATGATATTCTAATTTTTTTAGATGTACCTGTATAAACACACACATACTATTTGCAAACTAAAAATTACAGTTATGCATTAAATATAGGAAATATAAATAATATAATAAATAATAATATTTATAATAAAATAAATGAATTAATGCTATATCAACACCTATTTGGTTATTTGCTTAACCCTTTAAGTGCCTTACCATATAAAAATAATAATCATTAATAATCATAATCATTTTAATCATTAGTTTCACAGTAAAGATCTAGTAACAACACTTACTATTTTTTTACATTTTATATGTAACAATAAAATTATTAGTGTTGTTTAAAAGGAAAAATGTATAATTTATCAGAGAGTTAAAATGAATCTGAGGACAGTTGTGTCACTTGTTAAATTAATTGCTAGAACTTTACATTAAGGTCTCATTAGTTAATATTAGTTGATGTATTAATGAGCATTTAATTTGTTACAGTACTTATTCATTTTTGTTAACATTGGTTTTAAAAAAAAACTGTTCATGATTAGTTCACATTAGTCCATTAAATAATATGAATATTTAAATAAATAGAAATAAAATAGCAACTTTTGTATTAGTAAACACTAAAATGAGCATTATCTGAGATTAATAATGTTTTAGAAGTATTTTATATTGTTAGTTAAAGTGTTAGCAATGAATGTCTGGCAGCACAAAGCTCCTCTTCCACCTGTTGACCTGCATTATTATTATTATTTGCATGAGTAGTTTGTATTGCTTTGTATTTGTGAATGAAGTGTTTTCATTCATAACATCTGAGCGGTATATGCTGTATTTACAAGAGTGATGGCAGCGCTCCATGATGTATGAGCTTATATAACGACAAATTTGCACTCTGAAAAATGAACCCTAAATAAAAGAAACTCGGACAAACAGGTGCATGTTACCGTCAGACTTTTGTGCTAAACTGGGTCAGAGAGAAAGGGGAAAGGAGGGTTAAAACCCAGATATTGCAGGGCTGGTTATATAGTCCTGATGACAAAAGGTGCTCTACTTCTCTGAAGGGCAGCGATTGGAACCAGATCACGAAATCCAGCCGGCCTTTTGTTCAGGATGACCTGGAAACAGAGCAAAAGCTAGTGAAGTTATGAGTCGTCAACATGCACATAATCACTTTTCTCCCTGCATGATTATTATTACAGTATATCGCTGATTCACTCCCGGCTGAATCGTAATTCTTCATTAAACAGCTGATTTTTCATAGAACTGATTTGGATGAAGCAGGAGAGAATCAGTGGTGTTCCTGGAAATCTTTTTTTTCCAGGCCTGTTCCTGCAAACCTGGAGATTTGGGAAATCAGTGGTCGGTTCAATCAATCTGCTCGGTTTTTGTAGCAGCACAGATGAATCCCACAATCTTGATTCAGCATTTTGCAGAAATAGAGCAGTTGAAAGAAATATTAGTAAATTATTGTAAATACTAGAAAATTAATTTATTTTTTGTTTCAGTTTGTACGGAAACATTCATTGTAGCCATTGCTAAAAAACTAAATTATTAATCATGTCAAAATGTGAAATATAAAACTATATATTAGTGCTAACGGTCGGAGGGGTGTGTTTAAGGATATTCTGCCCAAGCCGTAAAACTGACGTCATCAAAAAAGGAACGCCATTCCAGAGCGGAAGTAAATATTCAGATTTTGATTAAAGATTACCAATACGAATGCTGCGTCCCAATACTATGCCGTAAAAGTATGTACTCTTTTTGTGAAGAAAAAGTACATACTTTTGAGTATGTAGCAGAATAGTAGGCAAGCTGTGGGACAAACTACTTCGTCAGAGCTGCTTCTTTAACGGACGCTCTGTTGCTTAGTTACGTGCATCCTGCAACTGTTTAAAGTGCCCTGTCAATCATCTTGTCACAGTTAACATCATCCACATTTCGTTTAATATGATTTCCTACCGTATAGGAGAGAAAAATAAAGAAGCACATCGCGGGTCTTTCATGCCGAGAACTCTGCTCATGTATACATTTCATATCATTATAAAAGTTCACAGTGTTGCTGCAGATGAAATATAATGTGGATAACATTAAATAAATATTTTTTCATCAGGTTAGATATTGATTATTTATCACTCAAATCACTTTCTCTACCCGTCCGTCGGTCGCGCATATCCGCCATATTTGTAGTTTTTTTCTTATTTTTAATAACAAAGATAAACTAAAAATGGCTATATATGGTGATTGTTAATATAGTAATTAATATTAAGAAACGATGTAGAGGAAACAATGTAATGTTGCTAGGTGGTTTTGCTTTGGAACCTTCAGAAAACTTTAACTTGATTTTTCTCAGAAGTTTCTTTGCTGACTTTGTTGATTTCAAACGTGTATCATTTTTCGTCCGAGTCCAACAAATTATATATCAATTTGAAGGTATTTTAATTCAGAATATGACAATAAAAATAACTCATTTTTGAAAATTTACTCATTTTGACTCATTTTGCCAGCAAAGGTCTCACCAGCCCAATCTCACAGCAATTCGTACATATTTTACGAGGTGGCTAAATCGTACGTATTTTACAAGTTGCCAATTCGTATGAATTTGCACGAATTACCTACACCTAACCCCGCCCCTAAACCTACCCGTCACTGGGGTTTAGACAAATCGTACTAAATCGTACGAGTGAGGTCTTGGGAATTCGTACGAATTAGCCACCTCGTAAAATATGTATGAATTGGTCGTGAGATAGCATTGGTCTCACACACACACACATATTAGTTCTGTCAAAATTAGGCAGTTAAAGCTGCAGTCTGTAAGTTTTTCCTCTTTGTCGCCATCTCTGTTTGAAAACCTGGAATTGCAGCTGCTTGCGGAATTATCTTGCTTGCGTGGGTTGTGAGTCGGCACGGCTCCAGCGCGGATGTTTTGAGGTGAATGTGTAGCTGTCAGTCACCACACCGGTGTGAATCCTGTACTTAGTAATCACAGATTCTAGCCTATGTCTTGGAATATATGACCCAAATAAGAATTTTCACCGTATATTGCCGTCTGAACAAGTAAGTAACAAGTCTGTCATGTTTGTTCTGACCAACTGAGGAAAAAAGCATTACAATAAATTGCTCTACCAATGGTGATTAAATCTAACAATCGGTTAGCTCATATCACATCAAACCATGCAAAGTATTATCATTATTATACTTTATTCTCAAAGTATTAATGTTTACAACATCAGCACTGCGTGACTATGAGTATAGTGTGTATTAGCGTGTAAATTTCAATTTCTGTACAGTCTAATCTCTAATTGTCATACCATTCGAATTTCATAAGAAATTCTTTTAACCCAAAAATGCATATTATCAAATGTTTGTTATATACTTACTGTGTTATTTTGTGTGCAACAGCATTTATTTAATATATTTTTATATTTATTTATATTTTTGATATACTGAATTTTAATCATGACCTATTTCTATAATTGCAATATATTTATAGAGCTGAGAGCTGAGGATATGAATATTAGGATGTTAATTGTGCAGCTACTGTATATATGTGACCCTGGACCAACAACATGTGACATTCAGGGCCAAAATTAGCTGCTTCCCTGGAGTTTGTGTGTGAACAATACATGTGGAATTATTTGATTCATGATTCTGTTTTTATCCTTAAACAGGGGACTATTTTGGCATCCTCATGGATCAGAAGGTGACTGGTTTCCCCTTTAATGTGATGGAGAACCCCATGTACTGGGGCAGCACTGCCAACTACCTGGGCCTGGCCTTAATGTGAGTCTGATCCGCCACACTCCATTCAAAATGTCTGAAAACACTAATGAAAATACTTGTGCTTTTAATAATTATCATATTATATTATCAGCATAATTTGACTGAAAATTTGAATTGAAAAACTGTCAAACTCGATACATGAATTAAGAATGATCACATGATTGACATCAATCGGATGATCTAAAAAATATTCATCAGCATGAAATGAAAATTCACCATTGTCTATTTTCTGAATTCATATTATAGATGTTATTGAATAATTCTTCCAGTGTGCATGTTTCTTTTTTATTATTGTTTCCTAATATGCTGATTTGCTGCTCTGATCATTATCACTGTTGAAAACCACTTTTGCTGCTTAACATTTTGTGTAAACTGTGATAAACCACAAAACTATTGTAAAGTTTGCGGTAAGAAAAGAAAAAAATATATAAATACATAAATTTGCAAGGATGCATTAAATTTACCAAAAGTGCCAGAAAATTCATTTATAATGTTACAAAATAGTTATATTTCAAATAAGTGCAGTTCTTTTGAACTTTCTATTCACCTGTGAATCCTGAAACATAAAATGTATCATGGTTTCCACAAAAATATCAGGCAGCATGACTGTTTTCAATATTGATAATAACCAGAAATGTTTCTTGCGCAGTAAATCAGTATATTAGAATGATTTCTGAAGATCATGTGACTCTGAAGACTGGAGTAATGATGCTGAAAATACAGCTGCAGATCACAGAAATAAATTACAGTTTAACATTTTCCACAAAAAAACTGCGGTAAAAATATTTCACAATTTTACTGTATTTTTAATCATATAAATGCAACCTTGGTTAGCAGAAGAGACTATCAAAAACACAGAGGGTGTATTCACACCTGTCTTGTTTGGTTCGATTGAATCGAACTCAAGTTTGTTTCCCCCTTTGGTGTGGATCTTTTGGGCACGTGTGAATACAGCAATCGCAAAACTTATTTAGTAGTATATTATATATGCTAATTCACATGTGCAAGTCTCAGCAGAGTCAAGTATGTTAATCAGCTGTTATTTGATCACGGCGTCGCTCTCCCGGGTATCTCTGTGTGTCTAAACCATGAGCTTGTTAATAAAGCACACTCCGCTCCCAAAATCCCCAGAACGCCCATCTCTATCCCTTCATGATCCCATCAGCGCAGAGAGAGAGCAGACTCTGTGTTTGAGCAAAGCACTAATGGATTTCTCAGGAGCTGTGTGCTGCTATTTCTGGCTGATCTCGCTCATAATAACACATACGGCCGTCTCGCAGGTTGATAAACCTCTGTATCGCCAATCAGAAAATCTGAACGCACCTCATGCCGTGAAAGAAAGTAATTTGAAAATGACTTGAAATGATGCAAGAGTCGGGTCTATTTTATACCGTATTTATGCAAGTGTTTGACGCCACCAAATCTGACGTGTGGACAATTAGTGCATTTATTTATGCAGTTGTGAATGTGGACTTTATAAAACCTTGACAACAGTGACCGGACTGGCTTGTTTGTTCACTAGGTGACGGCTAATGGAGCAAACGGCCCGTGGTCTCCTAAACTATAAAGCTCCACTGTTGGCTGCTCTGCGTGTGTCTTGGTTTGCTGTTGGTTTTTGAAATCGATCAGGTCCAGCGCAATCTCTGCCCGTGTGTTTGTGCATCAGACGCCCCGGGATGAAAGAGACCGGCTGCCAGCCATGCGTAGAGAGAGAAATGTGGACACGTGTAGCCCGTTGACCCGCAGATGCTTGTGCCAGGGATGTGAAAACGCTTGTGCCAGCGTCTGTCTGCTACGTCATGACATGAATCATCAGTCCACCTGCTGAAAGAGGCATTGAGTCGGGATGTAAAGGCTAATTGGTCAGACGGTGAGAGTCAATTTGTCTGGTTTGTGTATCTCACATTATCAACAAACAATAATGTAAGGTTTTGGATAATAGTATTAAAGGAATAGGTGAGCAAAAAATGAAAATATGCTGAAATTGTGCTCACCCTCAAGCCATCCCAGATGTAGATGAGTTTGTTTCTTCATCAGATTTGGAGAAATGTAGCACTGAATCACTTGCTCACCAATGGATGCTCTGCAGTGAATGGGTGCCGTCAGAATGAGAGTCAAAACAGCTGATTAAAACATCACAATAATCCACACCACTCCACTCCATCAGTTATCATCTTGAGAAGACAAAACCTGAAACAAATCCATCAAGACGTTTTTAACTAAAATACAAGCCTATAACCATAATAACGCTTCCTTCAGTGAAAAAGTCCATCTCCTGTTGTCTCTCACATCAAAATCCAGCCACATATTTGTTTAGAGCTGTTCTGGACTGTTTTGTTTTGTAAACGGTGCTTGATCTGTGCAGATCTCTCTCCTAATTCAGACCAGAACACTTTTCACTGGAGGAAGCGTTATTATGGATTATGGACTCATATTTTAGCAGTGGTTTAATATAATTAAATAATTATAATAAAAATAAAATGTCTTGATGGATTTGTTTCTAACAAACATGCAGCTTTTGGCTTCACAAGATGAAAAGAGGTCAACTATATTATCACAGCTCTATATTTAAAGTTTGATATATAAACATGTTTAACTTTATCGGCTTTCATATAGGAAGTTAGATATGCTGATTAAAACAGAAAAATAAGACTAACAATCATAAAAAGAAGACCAAACAAAATAGTGTTTCATGGGCTTCTGTATTTGTGGGCATTAGTATGATATTGGACATTGTCGCTTTAGGAAAAAAATATATATATTTTTGGTACTGTTGTTTAATTATTGTCATTGAGGAGACCCTCGTTTTTATTTTATTTTTTTTAAATAATGAATTAAATAACTCAGGCTCATTTGAAAAATATGACTGTTGTGACGTTTCTGTAAAATTATATTATGCTGCTTTTTGGGCATTTTGCAACACCTTCAAATTGAAATGTCCAGTGAGTTGCACTAAAAGCGAGTTCAGTTTTGAGCTGATGAATGTGAATCTGACATTGCTTTATTTCATTGGTTGTTGTTTGTATCACAACAGTTTGGAAATGATGTGCGCTAAAAGGTTAATCCTGTATCAAGTGTGAAAATAATGCAACTAAATCCAACTCAGATAGTGTTAACAAAAGTAAACATGAGATAAAAACACATTTGCTGAAGCAACAATATCATTTTATCTTGCTTCTACAGGTCTTTGAACTCTTTTATCGTGACTCGTGTTTCACAGGAGCGCTTCACATCACAAGTGCAGTGCTGTACCGGGTGCGCTACCGAGCAAGTTTACTACGGCAGAAAAGACAATCGTATGAAGCTGGTTACGTGATGCAAACATCAAAATGTGTTAGTCTACAGATCATGCACTACAGTAAAAGTGTTTTAAGATCATAATACATGAAAATGAGTGCGTTAATCAATAAGCTGATCCAGTGATCAGACTTTTTGTGAAAAGGAATACAAGTTGTTGGTGTTTTAATGCCACTAGTGTTCATTTCAGCTGCTGTATGTACTGTAAATGTACTGTAGGTACGTTTTTGGTGAAATGTAGGTAGATGCCTGTTTTTCCAAAGCCTTTGTTGTTTAAAAGCCTCCTCCACCAGTACATTTCATTGACCAACGAAAAAAAGCTAATGCGGTTTCTTCCACTAATCGACGTCAACACACACACTCACTGTTAATGTTTCCAAGCCCTCTTACATGTCGTCTAACCTCTCTGCTCAGGAAGAACCACGTAGGCACTACGCCAACACACAGCACGCTCTTAAACCACCTCTCATGCTGTTCCTCCTTCATCCTCTGCTTTTTTCCATCTACTCGTTGTCCATTCAGTGGTAGTGACCAATGTTCCTTTTGCTCTGTAGGAGATCAAGCATCTTAATAATGCTAGTTTTAATAAACAATCATACAAAGGTGCACAGCTGTATACACACACATCAGCCGCTTTCAAACAGCCTATCAAGATCTGCTTTGATTTGAAGAACATTGTAGTGCGTGCTTCTTTTCTATAATCTCATATATAGTAGTATAAAACAAAATATAGCAATAATACACACATCTGTTCAATGGGTGTCGGTCTTTAAAATTTGTTAATGAAAGAAGCCTCTTATACTTACCCATTGCAGTAAAAACAGTAATATTGTGAAATATTATTACTATTTAAAATAGCTGTTTTCTATGTGAATATCTGTTAAACTGTAATTTATTTCTGTGATCTGCAGCTGTATTTTCAGCATCGTTACTGCAGTCTTCAGTGTCACATGATCCTTCATGATCTCTTTATTTTATTTTGCTATGAATTAAAGGAAATCGCACTATTGAAAGCAGGAAATAAAAAAAAGTAGAAATAATTTTCACGCAGAAATTGCTATTGAATTTCACAAACAATTACAAAGAAACAGCAAAGCGACATGAATTAAAAGTTAAGCTTAAATTTTATTTTCTTGTAAGTAAAACTAAGGTGAGTGGAGTAGAAAAATATTTTTTACAGTGAATAACATTCTCTTCTTGCTGTGTGAAATAAACCACACAAAATCCGTACAAACGGCGTTTCTATGGGTTTTGAAATCTGGTTAGCTGAGATTTGATTGGCAGTGCAGGTGGTTTATTTCATCATCCTGGTCCTGACATGTGTGTGACATCACACTGCCTGCGCCACAGAGGTTAAGAATAGGTGCTGAGAAGAGAACACAACAATAACAAGAAGTAAAATCCTCTGATGGCTTTAGCTTTGGTCTGGCCTGCCCTCCAGCATCACGGCTCTACATACAGAGCACAAATTTCTCAGTTTGGCCTCGTGCTAAAACCTGACGTCATTACTATAGCAACCAGGGTCCACACGCTTAAAACACCTACTGTACATCCCGTCTAATCACCTGCTTATATTAGATGTGATGTTCAGTCCTAATGATTGGGTTTGTCTGCAGTGTTGTTTTCAGTATTGTTCTGCCACGAACACACTGTACTGTTTATTTTCGCTGCTAATTATCTGTCCACAGGTTCAACAGGAAATTGTGTTCTTTTATTTGTAAAAGAACTGCTGCGTTCACATGCATTAGTGAAAAGAAACTTGTAACTTTTCATGAAATGTCAGATGAGAGTGGCTCTTACTGCCCACATGTAATGAAGGTGCACTCACACACTTTACTAATTTATTTACTTTAATATTAGTCAAAATTTATCTGCTAATGCAAGTTGAATTTTGAAAATAAATAGATCATGAATATTTCTTACTGGCCAGCAAATCTTAATTTTCTCATCTTGAATCTTTTCTAATGAATTTTAATATTATTTGTTCTCATTTAATATTATTTTAGATCATATTTGGATGTTTTTATATCAAATAATGTTATGTGTGTGTGTATTTCTTTGCTTTATCGCTTTTTTAATATATACCTCCTAACACACCAGTTGAAGTAGATATATATTTACTATTATTTAATATTATGTTAGTTAATATTTGGCTGTTATTATATCAAATAATATATAAAAAAATGCTTTTTCTTAAAAAACCTCATCTAAGAAAATGTATGAATCATTAATATTCCTGGCCATCAAATCATAATTTTCTTAATTTTCTAATCGTGTTGTCAGGAATTTTTATATTATTCGGTATTATTTTAGATCATATTTAGCTGTTATTATAGCAAATAATATTAGATCAACGCAATTTGCATTTTGTTTTTTACTTCATCAAAGAAAATATATGAATTGTGAATATTTCTTATTGTCCATCACATCTTAATTTTAGTCATTTTTTAGTGTTGTTGTAATGAATTTTAAAATTATTTAATATTATTTAAAAAAATATCTAGCTGTCATTATATCAAATGATATTATAAAAAAAATTATAGATTTTATTTAATTTCATTTGAGAAAATGTATGAATCATTCAATTTCTTACTGTCTATATTTTCTAATCTTTTTATCATGAATTTTAATATGATTTGATATATTGTTTTGTAGATATTTTTTGCTTTGGTCTGATTATTTGCAGTGCAGTCGCAGGGCTATTTAACCCTCTCCTACTGTTTAGTCTTTTTATACTGAAATAAAAATAAATAAATACATTTAGTTTGTTGTTGTTTTAGTTGTTTATTGGCACAAAAAATTGTGGACATGATTAGAAAAGGCCTTTAAAAAAATAGTCGCTCTTTTACTGTTTGCGGACAGAAATGAGTACCATGGGAAATGAAGGGGGACTAGAAATATATATATTTATATTTATATATCAGCACATAAAACATGAGAAAGTCTGCAGGTTCTGCTTATTTTCCTCCATGTAGATGAAGTGGATGACAAACCAACCTGCATCAAATTAACCTACTTCCTCTAGTGATGCAGAAGGGCCGTTTGTTAGGTAACTTATGTATGAATATGAGCGGACATGACGAAGACATTGAGGAGGTCATTTTAAGCAATTTTGGTCATTATTTTACAGGCCTGTGAATAAGACTGTTCTGTGAGAACGGCTCTGTATCCAGAGCTCAAGAACAGAGTCAGTCACATAAAAGATGTTGAAAAGAAGAGTTTCATAACCATAAAGATTGGTCTGATCACCGTTGTCCATGCACTTAAATATTTCGGCCTGAATTTAAGATTTATGCATTTGAGTTGCATAAAAAAATTCCATCCATTTGGATTACACAGTTTCAACATAAAGTAATACATTTATTATTATCCACCATGTTTATCTTCACGCAAGAGAATTTAAAAGAATTTATTAAAGCTGTAGACGTTATGCTGGACTTGCAGTGAGTGATTTTCTGCTTTTATTGTTTCCATCATTTTAACAGCATAAACAGCAGTAGGTACCGTATATTACACTTGATACACAGATCTAATATAAACATGCAATTTCTTTCCCAGCTGTTTACTTTCACAAATATAACCGTGTGAAATAGAACTTAGTTTAATGCTCACATGCCATGTGACTTTCTGTGCGCTTGCTTCCAGATGTGTGCGCTCAGAAAACCCTCTATCAGAAGTTTAAACTGATATGGCTTTAAAACGCATGATTTAAGCGCAATATACATGATTATCAAAACCAAACAGATGTTTTTGGCAGAGATCTGAGATACGAGCTGTAAAAGCACAGCCCTGTTCTGGAAAAGGGGGCAGGGAGCAGCAGCTCATTTGCATTTAAAGAGACATGCATGAAAACAGAGTGTTTATGGTTCCACTCAAAATAGGCATTTTCAAAATGATGTAATATAATTGATCTGTGGGGTATTTTGAAACTTCGCAGTCACATTCTGGGGACACCTGAGACTTGTGTTACATATTGTAAAAAGGGGCATAATAGTTACCTTTTAACATTTTCAGAATGCTCTGAAGCAAAATAGTAACATTTAAAATTTAAAAGCAAATTTACACTGTTATACAAGCTGTACACTCACTACTTTACATTGTAGCAAAGTGTCATTTCTTCAGTGTTGTCACATGAAAAGATATAATAAAATATTTACAAAAATGTGAGGGGTGTACTCACTTCTGTGACATACTGTATTTATTTTTAATTTGATTTAATATGACAATTAAACATTTCCTTCCTGATTATCATCACTGTAATGAGGCTAGAAGTTTCATTATTATAATTATTAACATTATTATGTTTTTTTCCCATTATTCTTAATGGTGATTTTCATTACTGAAAATATAGAATTACAGTTTAAATCAGTATAAATTAAGAGACAACAATTAATACTATGATAAATAAATACTTTACATGTCAGATAATGCTTTATTTTTATTTTACCTGATTCAGTTCATAAAACTGGTGTTGAAAGATTCATTCAGTTCAGTTGCTCTGTTACTGATCCGTTTCTTACACAAAGCAATCATATGGCTTCAGAAGATGTATGGACCACTTTTATGAAAGCCGTTCAAGTTTATAAGGACATGAGGGTGAGATAGGATGACAGAAATCTCCTTAAAGCTTCATATTAACCCCGTTTCCAGTCTTCTATTCCCTCTGTGAGGCTGCATTTAGGTCAAGACTGAACTGTCATTACTATTTATTGCAATGAAGGCTGTCGTTTGGGTAACGAGCATAACTATATCACGTTATACTGCGCCCAGAGGAACTGCACATCACTGTCTTCATTAGATGTTCTACTTGTGATTGGCCAATAGGATGTGATTAACCCAAATGACTCGAATCAGATGCTTGTGGCGAGCATGGAAGCGGTCACTAATGAACGGCACTTGATGTCTTTCTCTGAAAAAGTCAATTGTTATTAGGAGCATATTTGCATTGAATGAATGTTTCCCAGAAGCTTTTATAATATACTTCAGTGCTCGGTTTCACAGCACGAAAAAGTTCAGTTTGCACTTAATATGAGTAAAAGGAAAAGGTCAAATCATGTGAATATACCTGTCCTTTTCAGTAAGTGCACTCTCTATATTGTAGGAAATGGTTCAAAGAAAAGAAAATGTGTGGAACACAGACTTATGTTCACAGATTCCAACTGTGAACATGAGTTGTCTTAATTATTAAACTCAAGTCATAGACCTTCATAAAATCCGTTTTCATGCTTGTTTTATATACGTTTACTGCTGAATCACTGATAATAATAAAAACTTTTCATTGCAAATAACTCGGTGGAATTAGACGCTGCTCTAAAAAGGCCTCGAAGGCCATAGACTGCATAAAATTGTGAGGAACAAGCTAAAGTTGATTAAATTCAGGCTGTAAATGTGAAGCGTGAAACTGAACTGCTGTGATCACAGGAGGGAACCTGAACCTAAACCAGGTCACACTGTTAGCGCTTCATCTGTCCTAGCTAATAATTAACCAGAAGAAACGTAGGCAGAGGATGAAGAGTCGCCTCTCGGTCAGGAGAAGACACAGTAAAACATGAATGACATCAGAGAAGTGGAGCAGAAATGTGCATGTTAGGCCACCCTGACCTCACGAAAATGTCACATGAAAACATTTCACCTCAAAAACAATAAAAAAAAATACATTTTGCATAAAATAGGTACAGTACAATGTCAGGACTTCTATTGCATGTTTTGTCATTTTTATTTGATTAAATGTTTATCTTTTAAAAAAATATTTATTTATTTTTAAAATTTTATTTATGGCATTTAAAAATGTCCTTCCTGATTGTCATCACTGAAATGAGTCTAGAAGTAGTTTTTTAATTATTTTTATTTATTTATAACTCACGCTGAGCTCCATAACACGTCTCTGACGTTGATTCACAATCAAGCAAGAAGCGGCAGAGCTTTTGAAAGCCCGTTTTCAAGGATGTGAAAAGAAGCTTTGATGAAAAGAAGATTGCTTTAAAGTGCAGTTTGACAGAGTGAAAGTAGCTGAAATGTGATGCTGTGCGTAATGGAGATTTTTACACACAAAGTACCTTCCTCTATAAGACATGTGAAGTGAAGTGACGTGTGGCCAGGTATAGGTCTAACATTTGTGCTCTGCATTTAACCCATTCGAGTTCACACACACCCAGGTCTCACCTCAGTCGTGGTATTGAGGCTGGACCTGAGACTCGAACCCACAACCTTGGCCAACTCTCTAACCATTAAGCCACGACTGCCAATGACTCTTATTGTTTGTTCACATTTTTTTTTTATTGATTTATTTAAAGAAAAGGGATGAAAAGTGGCAGCAAAGACATTTCTAAAGTTACAAAATATTTCTATTTCATTTAAATGTTGCGCATTTGAAATTTCTATTCATCTGATTCATCTCTGAAATTTAAACTATTAAGAATTATTTTATTTTCTTAATTGGCAACAAGTAATAAGCTATTGTTTATTTTATTTCAGCTATTGTTTATTTTACGATATTTGTAGGTTTAGTTGACTATAACAATATCTGTTTTTACTGTATTTTTGATAAAACGTAGACATGCTGAGCATAAGCATTTATTTAAAATAAATAAAAAATAAAAACCTTTGAAGCATTTTTATGACCTTCCAACTAATTAAGTTGAAAATTAAAATGATATTTAATATATTTAAAATATCTGGACTGTTAATGAATAGGTTGCTTTGTTGCACTGAAGGTTTTTCCTTTACCTTTACTGTAAGTTTACTGCAAACTGCATATTCATAATTACAGTCATTCTTGTATTGAATATTTGTCATTTTATTCTATTTAATTCGCTTATGACCATAAGGTGCAGATAATTACATCTATAATGACTTTTCCAATTCTTGCTCAAAAAGGCTCTCTCTCAGGTGTTTGTCTGGTCGTATTACGTTATGACCGCAGTTATCAATTATGTTTTTTTATCAAAAGGGAGGAGAATTCAGCAATATGAGCAGTAATTGACTGTATTTTATGCTCATCAGTAGCGGGGTGAGAGACACAAATACGCTGAAGTAACTGGTCATTTTATTATTTACATATTTAGAGACAGTCAGTGCTTTTAATGCCTGTGACCATTACTAAGTTTCTTAAAATAGTTAGACTGCTGTTTCGTAAGAAACTTGTTTGCATTGCAAGTAATGAGGCATTATCTGATCAAATATGCACTAGTTTGCATATATTTCCAGAACCTAAATCTGAACAATGTTCAGAATATGGACAGGAATGAAAGATGTTCTGTGTTTGTCTCTTAGGAACGCCAGTCCTGTCGGAGTGATCCTGACCGCAGTGGTCTGCTTGTCCTATAAAGTAGCTATTGCATATGAAGGGTAAGTGTGTTATCTGTGTCAGTTTTCAGTCATAATCCATATGCTGTTATGACTTATTATAAAATAGTGGATTTACCTTACCTTATTCGCTAATATTTTTATGATATATATTTTTTATAAATTTTATTCAATTTTTTCTCAATTCTTTAGTAATTATTTTAAATCCTGTGTAGATCACTCTTAAATGATCAAGAACCGAGCAAGAATTATGCATCTTAATTTTACAATATTTTTGTTTATTATTATGGTTGTTTTTAATGGGTATAGTTTTTTGTAAAAAAAAAAAAATATATATATATATATATATATTTATTTATTTACTTGTTTGTTTGAAAGCTAAGGATCTAAAAAAAATCTATAAAAAAAAATAATTATAAATTTAAAATATATAAATTAAAGAAGTAAATATAAATTTAATTTAATTTAAATTTTAAATAAAAATTACACATTTAAAAACTATTAACAATAATAATAATAGCAACAATTAACAACTTTTCTGTTTTTGTTTCCTATTTTATTACAGCTTAGATTCAATAAATTTTGTTTTATTATTTAAGTGTTTAATTTGTACATTATCATTTTATTTTATTAATTTTTTCTTTCCAGATTTCCACTTATAATTACAATTTTACTGACGTTTTTTTTTCTTCCTTCAAAAATGTCTTCCTGAATTACATTTTGACAGATTTACTGTACATGAGACATCAGCAAGTGTGGAAGGAGCCATTTATGCTGCTTATAATTTCAGTAAATATTTATGTTTTTGTTTAAAGCTATAGATTATTTCAACGATTTAAAAAAATTAGCAAAATTATAAATAGTTATGAAATAATACATTATATGATAATTTGGTCTCGTTTCTCCTTGCTCCTTGATGTAAAATATCTTATACAGTGTTGATTAAATCAATGAACCATAGTAAATAATACATTAAATTCCATAAATTAAATTTTCATAAAAGGATATCTAGGAGTTTATGGGTTTTCAATTGTTAAAACTGTGCTATTGAAACAAAACGACATATAAAAAGCATGGGTTTGACGCACACCCGTTTTCTTGTTTCTTTTTTACCTCTGAGACACAAGCGACTGTCTGAGACGCGCTAAAAGTGATGCAAGTAAAGGTCAGTCCTCTGCTGCGGCAATAAAAGGTTCAGCAGAAAAGCTGCCAACTTTCCTCCATAGAGACGGGAATAAATATGGGACTCAAACTCACACATACACTGTCAAGTCTCCATGGCGACCGAGACGGTCAGAGAACTGCACTTTAATAGCACTAAAACAAAAACAACAACAGCTTATTAGCAGTCTGACCTGAGCGTGCCGACCGATAATGACACGAGAGAAAGACAGAAAAATCCTCCTCTTCCGTTCATTGTGTCCGCAGGTTTTATAACAATGCTGAATGGAGATACAAATCATGATTATTAAACCACTTTTGTCACTTGAAATAAAATCAACTTTAACAAAAACAATATATATATATATATATGCTGTCAAACGATTAATCGCGATTTATCGCATCCAAAATAAAAGTTATTGTTTACATAATATATGTGTGTGTACTGTGTATATTTATTATGAATATATAAAGACACACATACAGCATATATTTTGAAAATATTTACATGTAATGACATATATATTTATATTCATATAAATTATAGCATATATAAATATATTTAATATATAAACGTAACACATTTATACATGCATGTGTATTTGCATATACATAATAAATATACACAGTACACACATATATATTATGTAAACATATATATATAAACTTATTTTGATTTCATTTTTTATTTAATTTCATTTAGTTTTAAATTGTTTAATTTTGCATTGTTTTTTATTTATTTTATTTTTTAAATAATGTGTTTAATATTAGATCTTAAGTCAATATTGGCAATATTTAAAACTGTATTAAGGCAACATTTTGGTCCTGTAACAGGATTGCAACCTCATTTATAACAATACAGACAATAAAAAAGTTTTCTTAACATTTCCTGAAGATCAATCACCTCATTTCACTGACAATTTGTTAATTATATTGTATTTATTTATTTATTGAATTGTATTTTATTTTGCTTTGTTTTGTTTTTAAACACCGTCTTTAATTTTGGAGTTAAAATTGTGACACGCAGGTAGTATGTATTAATTTTATTTTTACTTTTAAATAATGTTTAATTTAAAAATTTTAAGTTTAAGTTTTATATTTATTTCATTTTTAAGTAATTTCATATAAATGTATCATTTTAATATTACATTTTAATTTGTTCGTAGAAGCCTCGTTTAGACCTTTACGCATCACGTTTTATTTTATTTTATTATTTTTATTTTATTTTATTTGGTTTTTAAAATAATGTTTAATTTTGGATTTCTGAGTTAATGTTTGCAGTTGTATTTAGACTTTTCTGCCCCAAATTAACAGGGCTGCAAGAATTACAAACCCCATATATAATGAATAGACAATAAAACTGCTCGTAAATGTTTTCTTAACATTTCATGAAGGTTAAGCAACTCTGTGTCATCGGTGACTAAGGCCCTATTTTCTGCCCTATTTGTGGCGAGCGTCACTGTCTCTCACACACACACACACACAGGTGCCAGGCACAGGCTGGTACGCCTCACGGCTCTTGAGATTTACAATCTGTGTTTGCGCTCACCTTCTCATGTTTGCAGACCATTCACTGAGGAGATCTACCGGCGTAGGAGCCAGCGCTGCAAGCACAAGTAAAGATGCTCAGATTCCTGATCCGCGTTCTGGGATGGAGATGATTTCAGATGTAAACGCCTGCAGCATTTAAATGACTGTGTCTGATTGATCTGAATAATATACTGACGGTATAAAGAGAGTTAAAGAGCACAGCTGCAAATTGCACATTGATGTTTAACACTTTTACCGCAATATTGAATGCAAACTGTGAATGCAATGACAATCTAAAACTGTAGCAATCAAATATCCAGCTGCTGGTAATCTGTAGTTTGCTCACAAATCATAACCATAAAAGATGCAGTTATTTTTATTTCCTTGATCCATTCCTAATGCACATCTAGGCTGAAATCAGCTGTTTTAGGGTCCATTTGATTCATGTGAATGTACTTTGCTCTGTTTTATTTGAGGATGCATGTTTTTCTTTCCAAAGAGAAAATAAATGGACACATCCTGTTCTTCCTTTTCTTGCTACTCTAATGGCACAGATCAGGGATTCCCGAACGGTTTTGTCCGCTGAACCCCTTAGATGTCATATATTTACTTGAAGTCCCCCTGAGAATTTAAGCTAATATTCAACAACGCATTTGCATCTTTATGGCTCTCTGATGTTGGTTAATGGTCACATGACATGCAATTAAATGAATAAAATATTTAATCTTTTATCAGTGTCTTTCATTTTATTATTATTATTATTATAACTCAAATTTGAAAAAGAATACCAATACATTACTGTTTTACTATTTATTAAAACAATTGTACTATAAAATAAAAAATAATATATTTTATAATAACATTCCCAAATGCACATTAAAATCCCATTAAGATGATAAAAACATCACAGTAATCCACAAGTAATCCACACCACTCCTGTCCATCAGTTCACATCTTGTGAAGACAAAAGATGAAACAAATCCATCATTATGATGTTTTTAACTACAATACGAGTCCATAAGCCATAATAACGCTTCCTCTAGTTAAAAAGTGGTCTGAATCAGGAGATAAATCTGCACAGATCAAGCTCTGTTTACAAGACAAAACAGCTCTAAACAAATATGTGGCTGGATTTTGATGTGAGAGACAACAGCAGATGGACTTCTTCACCGGATGAAGCATTGTTATGGATGATGGATTTTAGTTAAAACAACCTAATGATGGATTTGTTTCTTAAAAACACATTGCTTTTGTCTTCTCAAGCTGTTAACTGATGGACTGGAGTGGTGTTGTTACAGAAGTAGGACTCGGACAGAGAGATGGATGAATTGACAGGTATTTATTGACAAAAGCTGAGCAACAAGGAGTGAGACAGGTGAGTGGTGATCCTGGAGGTCTTCGGTACTCTGGAGAAGTGTTAACTTGAGTATCTTCTTTTGACAGGGAACTTAGAACACGAACTGGACACACACCTCACCCAGATGGCAGACTGGGACAGAACACAGGCGCAGACTGACTGGGGATCGCTGGAGAACACACTCGGAAGGAGACACTGCAGGTAAGTATACAAGGAGGTAAGTACGGGGTGGTGATGGCGCAGTGGATAAGACACATGCCTTTGGTGTGAGAGACCCGGGTTCGAATCCACTGTGAGACACCAATGTGTCCCTGAGCAAGACACTTAACCCCTAGTTGCTCCAGAGGCGTGCGACCTCTGACATATATAGCAATTGTAAGTCGCTTTGGATAAAAGCGTCAGCTAAATGAATAAATGTAAATGTAAGTAGTAGGCATAGAGCTGTGATAGCTATGGCAGTCCTCTTCGCATGAACGAGACCAGACACTGAGGTGCTGTGAGGTGTGTTTATTTATGGTAGGTATGTGTGATCAGTACTCAGGTGAGGGAGTGTGCTGTGATTGGTCTGGCAGATCTGTGACAGGTGTGGATTATTGTGATGTTTTTATCAGCTGTTTGGACTCTCATTCTGACGGCACCCATTCACTGCAGAGAATCCATTGGTGAGCAAGTGATGCAATGCTACATTTCTCCAAATCTGATGAAGAAACAAACTCATCAATATCTCAGATGACCTAAGGGTGATGACAGTGTCAGCACATTTTCATTTTTGGGTGAACTATTCCTTTAAAGCATTAACAGACCATGTTAACCACTCAAATCTTAAACCCCTTGACCCGGCCAACAGTCCGCTGTTAAGAAAAGTCTCTCAATGATTTTGGATTCTGCTGCAGCCGTAAAGGATCCCATGAGCGTCTGGTATTTAATGTCGTCAGCATGATAACACAATCAATCCTGAACCCTGTGCAGCGTCTTTGACATCATATCTCTGGATGGCAATCTCTTGAGGAATATATTACACATGCAGACGTTACATAATACGACCTTCAAACCAGACTGTTTTCAAAACAAAGTAATCAATCCATGTATTTGCACACTATGCCAATAATTCGTTTTGTTAATTTGCTATATAAAGTGGAAAAAGAGATCAGTATCTAACTAAGGTATATCCATTCGCATGCTATAATATTTACTGTTGTTATTATGGGGTTCCCTGCTGGAGCCGCTTTGTGTTGTCTTGACTGGGACTGAGGAGTAGAAATGCGTCAGTTTCTGCTCTCTCTTCTTTAATTTATGCTGTAATCACTTTTCTCTTCCTCTGTTCCAGTTCTGTTTAGTTTGTGTACCGATAATATTTGACCTTTTGAGGCGCCCTCATTATTCAGCTCAGAAGAGTGTAGATTCAGGATAGCAGTTTCCTGTGCAGCTCAGTCTCTGACGCCACAGCAAACTTGTGAACTTGTAGTCTTTGCAAAGACTTAAAGTGAGCATACACTGCAAATGAAAACCCAAAAACCTGTTCTGTCTATTGCCTTGTCTTCACTGGCTTCACATAAAAACAAACGTACAGCAAAACCACTGCAGAGTCACAAAGATATTAACTGTTTTTAAAATGAATCGGTCAAAAAGATTCACTAACACCCAGTTTAAATCATTTTAATGAACCATTCACTTGACTACAACCCGAATTCTGGAAATGTCGGGACGTTTTGTTGTTGTTTTGAATAAAATGAAAGTCTTTCAAATCACATGAGCCAATATTTTATTCACAATAGAACATAGAGAACATAACATATGTTTAAACGGATACATTTTACACTTTTTATCCACTAAATGAGCTCATTTCAAATTTGATGCCTGCTACAGGTCTCAAAAAAGTTGGCACGGGGGCAACAAAGGACTGAAAAAGCAAGAAGTTTTGAAAAGATTCAGCTGGGAGAACATCTACCAACTAATTAAGTTAATTGACATCAGGTCTGTAACTTGATTAGCTATAAAAGGGATGTCTTAGAGAGGCAGAGTCTCTTAGAAGTAAAGATGAGCAGAGGCTCTTCAATCTGTGAAGGAGTGTGTAAAAAGATTGTGGAATACTTTAAAAACAACGTTCCTCAACGTCAAATTGCAAAGACTTTGCTAATTTCATCTACAGTCAGTGTTGGGGAGTAACTAGTTACATGTAACGGAATTACGTAATTTCATTACAAAATAAAAGTAATTGTAATTAGTTATAGTTACTAAGAAAAATGTGTAATTAAATTAGTTACTTATGAAAATGTTAAGGATTACAAAGGGGGTTACTTCTATTTTTTTTTTTTCACACGCACTCCCACATACAGATTTTATTTCTTTCTTTCATAAATTGCAGTGACTGCTCTAAAATATGAAACACCAATGTTTCATAAGTTTATAACATGCTTATCTGATAACTCTATTTCCTATATGGGTTTATGTATATGCTTTATTTTTTAAGATTAACCGTTTTGTTTTTTCCCCATGTCATTGTTAGATGCCAGTGTTTCCTGTCATAGCTATCCAAAGATTTGATTTCAAAAACAGTATCATAGCTATTAAACTATTTCTTGTTATGATTTTAAATCTGTATTTAACCTCAGAATGATTTTAAAGTCTGATTTTGCGGTGGCTGTGCTTCAAAGAGGACATCGGATGCCCATTTTCCACAAGTTGGTATGATTCTTTAGGGTCTTCTTGAAATGGTCTCAGTGGTCGTGTAAAACAACTTGTCAAAAACAGCACTGTTCACAGCGACTCGTTTCGATGCATATCTCTTTACAAGCTAATGAGCTCTGCTCACCCCGCCCCTCTCTTCTGTGGAAGAGCAAAGGCGATTCGCAAATAATCCTAAAAAATATAAAGTGTGAGATTTACTTCTTCTGGAGGTGCAGCTGGATCATGAACAATAGGTACTGATCTGTCCTTGAGTTTTAACTTTTTTACAAAACCTGCCTTGAATTGTCCCTCATTCAGAAAGCAGTCTGGAGTAAAATGATTTGCTCAGCCAGACATAAACGAATTTAGTGAAAGTGAAGTGATGTGTGGCCAAGTATGGTGACCCATACTCGGAATTTGTGCTCTGCATAACCCATCCAAGTGCACACACACAGCAGTGAGTAGTGAACAAACACACACACACACACACCGTGAACACACACCCAGAGCAGTGGGCAGCCATATTACTGCAGCGCCTGGGGAACAGTTGGGGGTTTGGTGCCTTGCTCAAGGGTCTCACCTCAGTTGTGGTATTGAGCGTGGAGAGAGCGCTGGTTATTCACTCCAAAATCAAAATGGCTTGATAATTAAGACTCTTTAGGTTTTGGGGGGATAAAAAAAAGGAGTGAATTTGTATCATTGTAGGGTGGTTGTGTCCACACACTGCCAAGACACATTTATATGCAAATGAAGATATTTTGCATCCAATGTCTCCTTTAAAATTAAAACATGTTTGAAAATGATTAACAGGTGAAAACATTAGAAATTTAGAAAAGTAATCAAATGTAATCAGTTACATTACTTTAATAAAGTATTTTAAAAGTTACACTACTTATTGCATTTTAAGTAGGGTAACTTGTAATCTGTAACCTATTACATTTCCAAAGTAACCTTCCCAACACTGTCTACAGTGCATAACATCGTCAAAAGTTTCAGAGAAACTGGAGAAATCTCTGTGAGTAAGGGGCAAGGCTGCAGACCTTTTGCCCGTGGTCTTCGGGCCCTCAGACGAAACTGCATCACTCATCGGCATGATTCTGTCATTGACATTACTAAATGGGCCCAGGAATACTTCCAGAAACCTCTATCGGTAAACACAATCCGCCGTGCCATCTGCAGATGCCAACTAAAGCTCTATCATGCAAAAAGGAAGCCATATGTGAACATGGCCCAGAAGCGCCGTCGTGTCCTGTGGGCCAAGGCTCATTTAAAATGGACTGTTTCAAAGTGGAAAAGTGTTCTATGGTCAGACGAGTCCAAATTTGACATTCTTGTTGGAAATCACGGATGCTGTGTCCTCCGGGCTAAAGAGGAGGGAGACCTTCCAGCGTGTTATCAGCGTATCTCTGATGGTATGGGGGTGCATAAGTGCACTACTGATATCTCCCAAGAATAAC
Organism: Barbus barbus; assembly: GCF_936440315.1. Taxonomy (NCBI): domain Eukaryota; kingdom Metazoa; phylum Chordata; class Actinopteri; order Cypriniformes; family Cyprinidae; genus Barbus; species Barbus barbus. The sequence goes on along the minus strand of NC_136716.1, from coordinate 1,843,555 downwards.
ATGTAAAGCGTGTAAAGTTAGGGGCCAAGTACTGAGCCTTGAGGTACTCCATACTGCATACAAACAAACAACCCTCTCAGGGTCATTAAAGATTTCAGGGCAGAAGGTTTGATTATGCAGGACCGTGGGTTTAATTGCAGGGCTCGTACTCATTTAATTAGTCACTAGCCTTATTCAGACCTTAACAACTCAAATTCTCGGAAAGAGTCATTTGAAATTTAGTTATAATGTATTTGTTAAGAGCATTAACTCTCAAACACTTGACCCATTTAGGTTGATTACAGCAATGTGTATGGAGTATGATTTGATTTTTCTTATATAACAGTACTGATAAAGAATGTGCATCAAGTTTAAGTACAGTTTTAGGTTGACTTCCAAGATTAAGTGTGTCGCTACTTATTTTACAGGCTTATTTTGTTTATTTATTGTTATATATATACAGTACATATTCTTCTGCTCACCAAAATTACAGTAAGAATTGTGAAATATTACAATTTAAAATAACACTTCTCTATGTGAATATATTGTAAAATGTAATTTATTGCTGTGATGAAAGCTGAATTTTCACATGATCCTTCAGAAATCATTCTAATATGCTATTAGATTTGCTACTCAGTTTATTGTATATTTGTATACAGTTATACTTTTGTGTTTAATGGAAGGAAAAGAAGTCACTGAACTGGTTTGGCCGACATGAGCTTGAGTAAATGATTGCAATTTTCATTCTTGAGTGAATGATCCAGTTAAGAGGGGTTCAGATAATGGTATGGCTCTCAAAAAAATCTCATGCAATCTACAGAAAAATCTTGAACTCGTCATTCATTCATGCATGAATCTTAAAGACGGTATACCTAAACCCTCTCTGATGGGAATGAGAAATAAAATGAGAAATGCTTGTGATGCCGGCGGAGATGAGCTGTGCCTCTCCATGGCCTTTTGGACACATCATTTGAATGTCAAGCTGTAGAAATACAGTGAAAGTTCTCTCTGATTGTAAAGGTCATTGTCTCTCAGAATGTGTTGGTTTGTGAGGGTCTGATTTGCACAGCTCCATTTTCCATGTAGTTCTTCGCTTTTTCTCATTCTCATTTATGGCCCTGCTTCTGTGTGCGGTACATCGGCTTTCATCCGTACTTTGAAACAGATCTGTTTCAGGCCAGATCTTTGAGGATGAAGGGATCGAAGAGCAGCATGCAGCTGCCATTCTCCCTATTCTCCACACTTCTGTTTTTCTCCTGTAATGAGCTGAAACTGTGTGCATTTCCAAACAGGGGTTTGTGTCAAAGAAAAACTCATTATAATCACCTGCTCTTTCTGCTGCACTAGAGAAAAACCATCAAATTGTCATTTCACGCTCACTTTCATCTTTGAGATGGTATTCTGTATAATGCATCGTTTTATGAATGCTGCATGAAGAAAGAATTTATTATGCAATGCACATATTTGGACATGCATAAGTGGATCGTTGTGTTGTTTTTGTTTTTTGAATCAGTCTGTGACCTGTGGCTGCATTTGATGAAAACAACTGAAGTTTAAGAGGTATGCCGAGGATCATTATCTATGTCCATTAAAAAATATGCTTTAAAATGTTTGTGATTCTCAAATATTTTGCTCTTACATTGTAGATTAAGGAATAATTGCACTGCTTGGATGAAAAGTAATTCACACCTCATGCCCGTATAAAACAGCCATGTAGAGCAGTCCCAGAAGCCTTCTGTCAAGGTTCTCTCAACATTATGAGCAAACATTCTTCCAGTAATGTTCATAAAATGTTCAATAAAAGTTATGTGATCTTTAATAATGTTCTCAAAATGTAAGCAGAAAAACATTATTTATACATTGTTCGTGGAATTTTACTGAAACTTTTTTAAATTAGATGTTAATTAGATGGTTCAGAGAACATTCAAAAGTACATTCCCTGTTTGCAAAATAATCAAGCGGAACATTCCCTTTGTTTTCATTAACATTCACAAAACCAAAAAATAAAAATTTAATATAATTAAAAAACAAAACATTAAAAAACTGGACACTTTGTCCACAGAACATTCGAAAATATAAACATTTAAAAAACTAAACGTTTCGAACATTCACAGACCATTCAAAAATGTTTTAATGAATTTTTTTTCTGAAACATTTTAATAGTTTTAAAAGTTTAAACAGTGTCTAATGGTTAAGAGAACATTTGAAAGTTTTTAATTGATAAAATGGAACGTTCCTTTAATTGTTTGTTTCTCTATGATGTTCACATAATAACCACAAGAAATATATCTATTGCATGTTTTGAAGTTTCAGGGGAATATTCAGTAGTATATTCAGTGGAAGCATTCGCAAAATATTCTTGTTGGAACATGTTTTTTTATTAGCTGATGCCACCTCCGCGGCATCACTCACAATCTGTGTGCCCGCTCACTGGAGAAAACAGTTCTAACAGAAGTTCGTTGCATTAACAGGTAGATTCTTTGCAATCCACATTACAGTCATTTAATACAGTAATTTGGTAGTTTGTTTTTGTATTTCTGTTGGCAATGATTTGCCCTTGGTCTTAAAAGTCGTCTTCACAAAACCAAAAAATAAAATAAAAAAATGAATATAATAAAAAAAAACTTGTACAACTTGTACAGAATATCCACGTTCTTAAAATGTCTAATCAAATTATTGTACCCGATCAGATCTTATATGAATAACACCAAATACTAAACTACTAAAAAAGCTTTACTAAACTACTAAAAGAGCTGCTTCCAGAAGTCATAGATCCTCTTTTGGCTATTATTAATTCGTCATTGTCATTAGGACATGTCCCCAAAACCTTTAAATTCGCTGTAATTAAGCCTCTCATTAAAAAACCACAACTTGACCCCAAATATCTAGTTAATTACAGACCGATCTCAAATCTCCCTTTTCTGTCAAAGATACTAGAAAAGGTAGTATCCTCACAATTATATTCCTTCTTAGAGAAAAATGGTATCTGTGAGGAATTCCAGTCAGGATTTAGACCGTATCATAGTACTGAGACTGCTCTCATTAGAGTTACAAATGACCTGCTTCTATCATCTGATCGTGGTTGTATCTCTTTATTAGTGCTACTGGATCTTAGCGCTGCGTTCAACACTATCGACCACAACATTCTTTTGAATAGACTAGAACACTTTGTTGGCATTAGTGTTATTAGCATGGTTCAAATCGTACTTATCTGAACACCATCAGTTCGTAGCAGTGAATGAAGAGGTATCATATCGATCACAAGTGCAGTACGGAGTACCTCAAGGCTCAGTACTAGGGCCGTTACTTTTCACGCTTTACTAATTTAAATTATTGTAATTTATTCCTGTGATTTTAAAGCTGAATTTTTAGCAGTATTACTCCAGTCACATGATCCTTCAGAAATCATTCTAATATCTTATTTGTTGCTCAAAAACATTTATCATTAGTATTATGTTGAAAACAGTAAAATTGTTTTCAGGTTTCTTTGAATATAAAGTTCAAAAGAACACCATTTATCTGAAATAGAAATATTTTGTAACATTATAAATGCTTCATTTATAATGATCAAAAGTGATGATAGTGTTAATTTATATATAAAAAAAATCCAATACTGACTCCAAGCTTTTGAATGTTTATAGTGTATAAATACTGATCTTTGGATATTTCTATTCATCAAAGAATCATGAAAAATATCTGCTCAATTGTTTTAAATATTGATGATAATAACAGTAATAATAATAATAATAATAACAATAAATGTTTCTTGAGCAGCAAATCAGAATATTAGAATGATTTCTAAAGGATCGTGTGAAACTGAAGAGTAATGATGTTGAAAATTTAGCTTAGATCACCAGAATAAATTACATCTTAAAATATATTAAAACAGAAATCAGTTATTTGAAATAGTAAAAATATTTCAAAATTGTACTGTTTTTGCTGTACTTTGGATCAAATAAATGCAGGCTTGGTGTGCAGAAGAGGCTTCTTTAAAAAAAAAAAAACTTTTGACTAGTAGTGTATATTTGTAACAGCTGGATAATTTGTATTAACAAGCACCCACCCCCTTAGTGCCCCTTTTTTTTATTTTTTATTTTTAGTTTGGGCCACTGCCCCTCAAAATGTCTGTGCACGGCCCTGCTTACCTCACTGATTCAGCATCTTGGTAACAGCACACACCTCCATTAGGGCTGTAGTTCATTTTGGGGTGAACTATCCCTTTAAGGCTCTTTGAAACAGCTGATATGTGGAACTATAATGCTGTAATGCAAAATCTGGAACTTTAATTAAGACCTCAGAACGTCTGTCAGCCAATCAGAATGAAGCATTCTAGAGCGCATCGCTGTGGACTCGGATTAACACTTGCGCCGCTGTGCGGTGACGCGCGGTGCTGCGCTTCTATAGAGAGACTGCAGAATCTGAAAGAAAACACGAGCTGCAGCAGAACCACTGAACCATAGTGAACTGACTTCTGTATTTTTATTCTCCTGTTACTCACACATCCAGGAGCTGTTAAACACTAACGACTAATGTTGCAAACGACGCGTCTCCTTCCGTTCCCAAGTTTGCAATCACGAATAATCATTAACAAGCACGTACATTATTAACGCATACATTAATTAATGCTGTTTAGGACAGACTGTTGCATTTAAGGTTAACAAACAGCTAGAACTTACTAGAACTGTCCTGAAAAACAAAGTTTTGTTACAAGTATTCCTGTCTTTCAATGAATTATACAGGCCTAATAATAAACAACCTATGTGAGCAATTAAATCTCAGCTGTTACTGTGAAATGTAGTGATAAATAACTGGTACGACGGAAGAAAAAATAAATTCCCATATAGGCTTCCTCAGTAATGTGGTCAATAAAAACACAAAGACAGCGCACGGTGTTATGCATACAAACATACAAACACTACAGCTGCTATCTGAGTATAATGACGTGAACTAAATAACATATCCTGGACCGCAAAACAAGTCATAAGTATATTTGTAGTAATAGCCAGCAATACATTGTGTGGGTCAAAATGATCGATTTTTCTTTTATCCAAAAAATCAAGATATTTTGTAAATTTCCTACCGTAAATATACGTCATATTTGATTATGCATTGCTAAGAACTTCATTTGGACAACTTTAAAGGTGATTTTCTCAATATTTAGATTTTAGATTTTTTTATTTTTTTTTTGCACCCTCATTTTCCAGATTTTCAAATAGTTGTATTTCGGACCAGTATTGTCCTATAATAACAAACCAGACATCAATGGAAAGCAAATTTATTCAGCTTTCAGATGATATATAAATAAATAAAAAATCGACCCGACTGGTTTTGTGCTCCAGGGTCACACATATTATTATAATGACTCTGTATACATAACAGCAATAAAAATAAATCTGTAATTCGTTGAAGTCATCAATTAGAATTTATTTTTTTTTTTTTTACATGAACTAATAATTTAACAGTGCAAACATGCTTAAAATGCGTTTTGCAGAAGAATGTCATATTCATATGTTTTGAAAAAATAATGCACAGAATTGGATACACGGCGTGAAAGTACTTTTCCTCTCAGTACATTTTCTTGGTATTAGCTGCACCCAAAAGCGTTCATCCACACGAACTGACGCATCAGTCACTCAGCACCTGACGCGCTCTGGAGGAGGAGCGCAGGCGCGCTTAAATAGCCGCTCCTCGCCGCTCAAAGCTTCAGAGAGCCTCAGCGCGCTAAGAAACAACCAGATATTCTTCATCAGTCCAGCTCAGACCCGCTCACACACAGAAACATGATTAAGAAAATGAGTCCCTCGGAGAACGAGTTTGACATCCCTGCGAAAAACTGCTACAGGATGGTCATTCTCGGATCCACCAAAGTTGGCAAGACGGCGATAGTGTCTCGCTTCTTGAACGGACGCTTCGAGGAGCAGTACACGCCGACCATAGAGGACTTTCACAGGAAACTCTACAGCATTAAAGGAGATGTATACCAGCTGGACATTTTGGATACCTCGGGTAATCACCCGTTCCCAGCTATGAGGAGACTATCCATTCTCACAGGTAAATATCGAGCCCGCGAACTAGTGCGCACTTTTATGAGATCAAGTAGCAATATCAGACCAATTTTGACTAAGCATTTGACTGCATTTCTAATCTCTCCCTTTATTCTTTTGGCTACAGGTGATGTTTTCATCCTGGTTTTCAGTCTGGACAACCGCGAGTCGTTTCATGAGGTCCAGCGGCTCAAGCAGCAGATCTACGAGACCAAGTCCTGCCTTAAAAACAAGACCAAAGAGAACGTGGACGTTCCCCTGGTCATCTGCGGGAACAAGGGCGACCGCGAGTTTTACCGTCAAGTTCAGCGCGAGGAGATCGAGCAGCTGATCGCCGGCGACGAGCAGTGCGCGTACTTCGAGATCTCCGCCAAGAAGAACACTAACGTGGACCAGATGTTCCAGAGACTCTTTACCCTCGCCAAACTGCCCAACGAGATGAGCCCTGACCTCCATCGCAAGGTGTCCGTGCAGTACTGCGACATTCTGCACAAGAAGTCCCTCAGAAACAAGAAGATCAAGGACGGCGACGCGTACGGCATCGTTGCGCCTTTTGCGCGCCGCCCAAGCGTGCACAGTGACTTGATGTACATCAAAGAGAAGACGATAGGAGGCGGCCAGACGAAGGACAAAGAGAGATGCGTTATCAGCTAAACCCCGAGCCGCTTCCAGCGCTGTTGCGGTCATTCTTGTGGGATGCAGCCGTCTCGCTGCAGTCTCTTGTCAGAGGGAGTTGTGCCTGTTGCGGTGACTCCGGGTCAGTCGCGTTCGCACCGGCGGTAGAAGTCATCGGCTTGAGCTCTCACCTCGCGACGTGGAAGCGCATGTTATGCTCGCGAGATCTCCTGTACAGAATAAAACCCGACTTTGTTCTGTTCAGTCAGAGCGCTCTGTGATGTGGCTTATCAACTCTATGCTTCAAATGTGCTTTCCTAGAACATTTGCCTTGTTGAGTGATGAAGGGAGAACGCGGAGTTGAGTTGCAATGTCAGCTGTTTACATTTTTGGTTAGATTCGATCACAAAGAAATCAACTTGAATGTTTTATTGCAATTTGAACAATTTTTTATTGTCAATGAATGTATATTTATTCTTCTATGTCGTTGTTGAATTTGACACATGGAAAACAGAAATAAAATCTTTTCTCAAGAATGTGCACGTTTCCTCGTTTCTTTTCAGCGAATTAGATGACATTTCTTTAGTTTCCCACACACCTACGACTGCAAACTAGTAGCTAAATCCAACGTAGCCAATGCATAAGCTTTAAAACTGCACAATTATATGGAAATAACTAGAACGCTCAATGGTGCGCACTAGATTCTTAATCTATTATGTCTTGGAATGAGGCCAGCAAATAAAAAAAAACATGGTTTCATATTCTCATATTATCCGAAAGCTTGTACCAGATAGGCTCAAACTATATTGTATTGTACACACTTGATAGCACTAAAAACATAGATAGTAATTAATCTATTCTCTGAGCACATTAAACATGGTTGCATGATCTATCTGAAAGTTTGCAGATAAAGAGTATAAACATTCCAGGTATGTTCCTTAAAACTGCAGAATAATCAGAAAATGACTAACAGAATTCTTAAACTACTGTCTTTCGTTGTGTACACACTTTACAGCAAAGCAAAACCTGCTTGTCACTCATCAGTTATAGCTTGGAATGAGGAAGTATTGTCTCTGAACACATTAAAGCATGGTTTCATCCAAGCATGCAACTAAAGATTATATTTTCTGAAAACTGCAGAATAATATCAAAATACCTTCTTTTGTTGTGTACACACTTTGCTCCAAGCAAAAACAGCTTGCCATTCAGTTGTGGCTTGAAATGAGACCTGAATATTGTTTCTAAACATAAAAAAATATATATATTTCATCCAAACTTGCAGATGAAGCTCATCTTGTGTATAAATATTCCAAATATATGCTTTAAAACAGTGGTGTAATGTGAAAATATCTTCTGGGATTCTCAAATTGTTATTTGTATGTTGTGGACAAACTTGACTCCAAGAAAACTGAGTAATCTATTATGGCTTTGAATAAGGCCTCAATGTTGTCTCTAAAAATATGATTATACCGAACTGAAAGCTTGCCGCTAAACCTCATCTTAAATATTCCAGATACAACCTATAAACTGCATATTAATATGCAAATATCTTCTAGGATTCTCAGACTATTGTCTGTTGTTGGGTGTAATTGACTAATCTATGCTTGGATTCAGGCCCCAATTTTGTCTCTGAAGACATTAACAAATACGGTTTCATGTAGCTTCATTCTATGCAGCTAAAGCTCATCTTGAGTAGAACTATTCCAGATATATGCTTGAAAATCTGAAAATATCTTCTAATAATTAGTAATCTTATGGACTGAAACAAGGCCCCGAAATGAGCATATTAAAATCTGCATCTAAAAGTATAAATATTCCAGATTTAGCCTTTAAAACCAACCTGAAAATATCTTCTAGCGTGCTTCAAAATGGCGTTTTGTTGTCATTTCACTAATTTATTATGGCTTCAGGATTACTCTAAATATAGTGTAAGGTCACCCAAACACTTTAAATATGATTTTACATTGAACTTGATGTAAAAACCTGTATTAAAGAAGTGATTTAATTTAATGCACAACTATGACAAAGGTGAAGTATACAGAATCCAGTCACTGATAACAAGCACATCATCTTTCAAATGCTATTCCCAAAGTAAAAACTACAAAATATATACAAATAATACAAAGAGTCGCATCAATGAATCTGGTCTGAACTTTATATGCAGACCTTGAGCCAAAAACTCATCACCAAACACCAATGACTTGTACAGACACTATATGGACAAAAGTATTGGGACACCCCCTTCTTTAGAACAGAAGAAGGCACTTCCAAAACTGTGGCAACAAAGATGGAAGCATAATTCACGTATTTAAAAACTGTATTTCCATCTCTGTTGCAACAGCTTTGAAAGTGTCTAAAATGACTGTACCCATATGTATATACCCATATGTGTTTGGTGATGAGTTTTCGTCACAAGGTGTTCAGCTGAGATCAGGACTTTGCTTTATGCAGACCAGTCAAGTTCTTCCACACTGACTGAATCAATCATGTCTTTTTGAACCGTGTCTTATACACAGAGACACTGTCATGTTAGACTAGAAAAGGGTTCTGTCCCAACTGTTGCTATAAAATTAGAAGCACACAATTCCCTAGAATATCATTATATGCTTAAACATTAAGATTTGTACTCATAGAAATTACTAAAGTAGTCAAACCTGTTCATTAGAAGGGGGTGCCAATACTTTTGGCAATTTAGTGTATATCCATGCCTCTATTATATTATATGTTTCTCTTCATCCTGGGAAAGTTTACGTAGAACAGTGAAACAAACAAACTAATAAATAAATCAAATATTGATTAAAAATAGAAATAAATAATGAAAGTTGATTTAAATAAATAATACAATAACTCGATTCTGCTCTAATATCTACTTTATTCTTGCCTTTATTGACCTCGAACTGAGATGCTCAGCACATGACTAATTGTGAGAAAAAGCAAACATTCATAAAAGCACGCATGAAGTTTTCACACAGCCTCCATTGTGTGTCCAGACAGTGGTTTGGGGTCTAGAAAGAAACACACAGTAACACACAATAATGTTTTGGTTGTTGTTATTGGCTGATTTATGTCTTGGTCATCCGCTGAAGTTGAGATGCGTCCAACATAACAAAAGATCTTCCCAAAACCTCTTGCATGCATTGATAGACATGTGTTTTTGTCCTCTTTTAACCAATCATCACCCTCTGGCCTTTTGCTCTGAATATCTTCAGTCACATTATATTGATCAAGGCCTGAACTGCATTCCTAGATTTGGAGATGTTTCCTTTGGCATTCCTGTAATATTGATTTTCATAATCGGTGTCCCAGATATGAATGCTATGAAAAAGTTAATCATAAACCAGGTTTTGTCTGTTTGTGTGCATATTCTTATGTCAGATCTGTGACTGTATGTTTGTCGTATATTCTCATAAATGGATTGTAGAGAGTAATGTTTCATATTTCATGTCAGTTTTTGATAGATCTCAAACGTTCACAGTGCTGTGCATCAATCAGCATGAGACTGTTCTATCAGTGCCATGAATAGAAGCACTTTTATTGAATATGAATGCATGATTAATTAATGCTCTAATGAAAAGATAAAGTGTCTCTCATGATTCCCAACTAGGAAACATTTAAAATTTGCTTTGTTAAACTTATGAAACAGAAATGAAAATGATAATTCATATAGCCAATTGAATTTTCCTTCTCTTTAACGAAGATTGCGTAGTTAATACAAACAGACACACAATTATTGTTTTGTAAGAAACAGAAAGAAGTCTTTAAATTCTGTTTGCAGGCTTTGTTTTATTATCTTGCTTTCATTTTATTATGCTCAACTAATAAAAAATAACAAACATGTTTTTCTTTACTTTAAGTTAGACAAGTCTGTTTTGCTCTGTAAAGCAGATATTTATTCATGGGACAAGTGAGGCATTCAGTCATAGTTCATTACAATCTAACTGAATTTGAGGTCAAATGAAAAGTTATAGTGATTAGTGTAAACATGATATTCTAAAAACAGAGTTTAATTTTAGTCTCAGGAGTGTTTGCATCACACAGAATGCCTAGTTGTTATTGTAAAGGGAATTACAAGTGATTGTTGTTGTTTAGCTGCTATAATAAGGAATTCCAGGTATAGATGCTTTAATAATAATAACTTGATTTTATATAGTGCCTTTAAAAGTTGCTTTCTCAACATGTTTTATAACACAGGCAAAGCACACACACAAGCACACACAAACAAGGCAATAAAACACTAACAAACTGGCAAAATTGAACCAGTTATCAAGTAAAAGCAACAGTTAATGCATTTCCAATGAAATCTTCCACTCTCAAGAAACAGCAGTTCCCAAAGAGGCCTTAGAAGAATAAGTCAAAAGTACGTGTTCACACAAAGAAAAAAAAAGAGGAGACTTATGGGTGGGAATATCTCAAAAACAATATAAATAGAACTTCACATTGGATGTTTTCCCTTGCAGTGTTGCAATGCACCAATGGAACTACCTTGCATGGCAAATCCATCAACAACCCTCTCTATTTAGCTCAAACCAGTCTTTCATTTAATGCATCAAAAAATGTGATGAGGCATTCTGTATTGAACTGATAGTCTGTATGTGGCAAAGGACACCATTAATGGAGATGGCAGCACACATGGCGATATTGTGTGACCTGGCACTGCAACACACTGCTTAAAAAAAAAAAAAAAAAAAATCTGAGCCTACTTAAAATTTTAAGACTGAATTAAAAAAAACTGTAAGAATTGATTTTATTTATTTATTCCATGTTCTACAACATACCAAATATATTATCTCTTATTATTTGTTTTTCTCAATGAATTTAAATAATTTCAAATGGTTTTAAACATTAACCAGAGTTTCAAGCAGAAAATATACTTGATTATTTCTTAGGAATTGCAACATAAAACACAGATGTGTGTGTGTGTGTGGGGGGGGGGGGGGATAGGATTATGGCTTGCCATTAACAGGATGTTTTGATGGAAGCACATTGTTTGCCAATCGTGTTTCCTCATTGCAATATTCTGTCTGATCCGTTCTGGAGAAAAGCACAATCAATACTTCCGTCTGTTTGCTTGTTATGCCACTGAGATGATGAAACCACATCATACATCATACATAATGCTTCATGTTTTGTAAGATGTTAAAGTGCGTTGTCGTGCTACAAAAATAATAACTTCTACTTATTTTCTTTAAAAGAAAGAAAGAAACAAAAATCAAAGTTACAATGGAAGTGAATGTGGCCAATTTAGAAACTTATCATTTAATAAAAGTATGAAGGTTAAAAGGTTATAATTTTTACAGACATTTAGAGGTTCATGGTTTGTGGCATTGCACTGTCATGGTGACATACACTCACCTAAAGGATTATTAGGAACACCTGTTCAATTTCTCATTAATGCAATTATCTAATCAACCAATCACATGGCAGTTGCTTCAATGCATTTAGGGGTGTGGTCCTGGTCAAGACAATCTCCTGAACTCCAAACTGAATGTCAGAATGGGAAAGAAAGGTGATTTAAGCAATTTTGAGCGTGGCATGGTTGTTGGTGCTAGACGGGCCGGTCTGAGTATTTCACAATCTGCTCAGTTACTGGGATTTTCACGCACAACCATTTCTAGGGTTTACAAAGAATGGTGTGAAAAGGGAAAAACATCCAGTATGCGGCAGTCCTGTGGGCGAAAATGCCTTGTTGATGCTAGAGGTCAGAGGAGAATGGGCCGACTGATTCAAGCTGATAGAAGAGCAACTTTGACTGAAATAACCACTCGTTACAACCGAGGTATGCAGCAAAGCATTTGTGAAGCCACAACACGCACAACCTTGAGGCGGATGGGCTACAACAGCAGAAGACCCCACCGGGTACCACTCATCTCCACTACAAATAGGAAAAAGAGGCTACAATTTGCACGAGCTCACCAAAATTGGACGGTTGAAGACTGGAAAAATGTTGCCTGGTCTGATGAGTCTCGATTTCTGTTGAGACATTCAGATGGTAGAGTCAGAATTTGGCGTAAACAGAATGAGAACATGGATCCATCATGCCTTGTTACCACTGTGCAGGCTGGTGGTGGTGGTGTAATGGTGTGGGGGATGTTTTCTTGGCACACTTTAGGCCCCTTAGTGCCAATTGGGCATCGTTTAAATGCCACGGCCTACCTGAGCATTGTTTCTGACCATGTCCATCCCTTTATGACCACCATGTACCCATCCTCTGATGGCTACTTCCAGCAGGATAATGCACCATGTCACAAAGCTCGAATCATTTCAAATTGGTTTCTTGAACATGACAATGAGTTCACTGTACTAAAATGGCCCCCACAGTCACCAGATCTCAACCCAATAGAGCATCTTTGGGATGTGGTGGAACGGGAGCTTCGTGCCCTGGATGTGCATCCCACAAATCTCCATCAACTGCAAGATGCTATCCTATCAATATGGGCCAACATTTCTAAAGAATGCTTTCAGCACCTTGTTGAATCAATGCCACGTAGAATTAAGGCAGTTCTGAAGGCGAAAGGGGGTCAAACACAGTATTAGTATGGTGTTCCTAATAATCCTTTAGGTGAGTGTATATAACTATATATCCATTATATAAAGTTGGATATATCTTGCAGACAAGGTTGGCAAGTAAATTTCCACTTTCAGGGGGGGGGACAAATAAAGATGCACAAAAAAGGACACACAAAAAATAGAAAATAAAAACGTTTTTTAAAAACTATTAAAAATAAAAAAATTGCAAAATTACACCAAAATAAATACAAACGTTCTAAAAACCTTAAAAAATTACAAAATTATGCACAGCAAAAAATAAAACTTAAAAATAAAAATAGACAAAAAAGACAAAATTACACAACAAAATTAACAATTAAAACTAAAAAAAGAAACTATATAGGCCCTAAACTAATACAAATTTAAAACTAAAACCTTATTTTTAAAAAGGACATAAATTACACACAACAAAATTAAAATGAAAACAGAAAAAATAAAAATGATAAAATAACAGCTCTTGTAATGTTAGTCAACTGAGTCACATTTTATATCTATTTATTTCTTTTTTGTGACTTTTTCTCATTAGGGCAATGAATGTGCATGCAAAGTTTCAACACACACATATATCTCGGTCATATTAAGTTGGCTCTTTACAAAGAAAAGAGTAGCAGCTGATTTTTTTTTCACACCAATATAATGTTAACACACATATTGTTGATTTATTTTTTAAAGAAAAGGCAACAAAAGCAGTCATGAGTAGCACAGGTATAGTTGTAGCAATAGCCAACAGTACATTGCATGGGTCAAAATTATTAATTTTTCTATCATGTTCCATGAAGATATTTAGTAAATTTCCTACCATAAACATATCAAAACTTAATTTTTGATTAGTAAAATGCATTGCTAAGAACTTCATTTGAACAACTTTAAAGGCGATTTTCTCAATATTTAGATTTTTTTGCTCCCTCAGATTCCAGATTTTCAAATAGTTGTATCTCAGCCAAATATTGTCCTATCATAACAAACTATACATCAATGGGAAGATTATTTATTCAGGTGATGTCTCAATTTCAATTCTCAATCTCAATTTAAAAAAATTAAAATGACCCTTATGACAGGTTTTGTGGTCCAGGGTCACAAATGTTGTCGACTGAACAACTGAACCCTGAACAGTTTAAAATAATGAAGTAGTTTAAAATAGTTTGCAGACAGTGATGCTGACTAAGTTCAGACATGCAAGCTGAGTCTTGTGTCCTTCAGGGGAGTGTCAGTCGCATGAAAAGGTGAGGAAACAGATCGTACTGTCCTGATATCGACCTTCTCTTCTGGCTTCAATGACATTCGGGTTGACGCCTAGATTACCGCATCACGCTGATCTTTTGTTTAGAGGGAGAGACTTTGTAGAGCTGTGTTTAGTTGAAACCACCCTAGACAAATGTACCGGAGTAATTCACAGTCAATAGGAACACTGGAAACCTCGAGGAAAGAATTTGTTTATTGGAAAATGACTGTTATGCAACACAAAAGGAATTTTAAGCATATGAATAATTGAGTGCAATATGAGGGATGTGCTAGAAATGCAATGCCAAAGAGTTAATAAGACTTCACACCTCGTACAGTTTTAAGAGTGGCCTGAATTTGAGGTCAGGTCAAGACAGAAATAAGGGAAAAAACTATTTGTTCACTTTTTTTTTTCTTTCCTCCAGCTGCTTATGAAATGCTCTACCTGTACAGTTTCACACTTCAGTGCTTTGCAGCATCTGCTTCCTGATGCTTTAAATCCGAGAAAGCTCTGGTCTGACTTAATCAGAAACCAGCTGCTGACAGCTCAGCTAAACACAGTGACCGCATTAGTGACCGTTTGTTCCATTGATGGCAGCTGTCAATCTTTGACCGACCTGCAAAAGAGTGAGTTTAAAAGCCAGACGGCATGCTTGCGTCAAATCTTCATCCTGTTAGTGTATTTAACCCTCCTGTTGTTCAGGGTTATTAAATAAAATCAAAACTAAAACCATAAAAATTGAAAACGTGTTTAAACTATTCAATTTTCTCTCATTATCATTTAGTTTAACTTGATGTACTACAATAACTAATACATATAGTATATATACAGGTGCATCTCAAAAAATTAGAATATCGTGAAATAAGTTTTGGTAACTTATTTCAAAAAGTGAAACTTTCATATAGTTTAGATTCATTACATGTAAAGTAAGACATTTTTGTTTTAATTTTGATGATTAGAGATTACAGCTCATGAGAGTCAAAAATCCAGTAGTATCCAGTATCCAGAGAGTAGTTAATGCCACCTGATATAAAGTGGGACCTATTTGTCTAATAAACCTGGCATGTGTAAATGACTGTGGTTAGCTCTTTGTCACATTGCTATGTTTCTCTGTTGTAAGTCGCTTTGGATAAAAGCATCTGCTAAATGCATGAATGTAAATGTATATGAATCTCATTCTCAGCATCACTGATGAGACGAGCCGGTCTGAGTCCATCAGCTGGTCTGCACACGTCACAAAAACACTTGTGTAGTGGCTTAATGTGAGGAATATTCCACATATGCATCTCCAAATGCAGCTCTGGAGAAAAAAAACCTAAAAGTTCCACTTAGTTCAATCGGTTTGAGATGTTTTTTACAGTATTGATTCAGTCTGATCATGTCACTAATGTAAGTGAAGATGAGATAATCAGTCTTACAGTTCAGTTTTAACTGTTATTACGTTACTAGCATGTTATTTACTCTCCAGAGCCAACTTTTCCTCTCGTTTGGCACTTACTGAGGGTTCATTTGAGTCTGGGCACCAAAGATTCCCGCCCCCCTCCTTAACATCCAGCTCAGACCAGCATGGATTTCAGTGCAGGGGTTTCTTGAATAATATTTGAGAAATGCATAGTTTAGTTAAGTTGGATATTTAACAACTTTTAAGGAATTAATTGCTACATTGTTTTTTTTTTACAATGAATATGATTAGTGTTTAATTGCATACTATTCCATTTTAATTTTAGCATACTTTAAATATATTTTTATATGTTATATACATTTTATATAACTTTATATATTTTTATGTCAGTTAACATTTATTTCCAAGTAGCAAAAATGTTAAATAATATTCTTGTTTCATGCATGATCTGGCTGCTGGACCAGCCATGATGATCACCAGCACAATATACTGATCAAACAGTCTTAAAGCACACAATCCTCCTGAACTCAACACACACTGGACACACTGGGGACTTGTGCTGCTGTTTTTCAGCAGGGTAATTACCATCGGTTACATAAATTTACAAACTCACTCACCCAAGCCAGATTCCGGAGGTTGCTCTCTAATTTCCATTAAGAGTCCAAAAATTGGATCTGTGTTGTGGCATACAGGACCGGCGGACATGCCCGTCTTCGCAGGCACCTCCACAGCACACACACTGTCTGATTGTATTCAGACTCTTCTTCGCTTCTCCATGACGTGTGTGTGAGCAGACTTTCTGTTTCTGGCTCTGTCGTGAAATAGTTTGCTGTTTTTCCAGGCTTTGAGTGAGTGTGTGCATCTGCATATGATGCCCTCTTTACGCATGTACATGCAATGAGTTACAATGAAAAATAGTTTTTGTTTAAACACACTTGACCTATTCATGAAACATGAGTATATATTTCTAAAAGTAAGTATATTTCTTCTAAGTAAATTGTTCATAAACCATGCATATGTAAATTGCAGCATTAGGTTCAATCAGACAATTAACATAGAAATGGCTCACATCACCTATGAATAAATATTAATATGGAAAATGTAATCACTCCACAATGTAGCTGCTATCAGAGAAAAGTGAATGCAGCCAGAATACCAGTGAAAATATACAATATTTTACTTTCAATAAAAACTCAATAAAGCACACTGGTAAGTATTAATTATCATTGTGCCAGATAGCAAAATAGGCCTCACCATTAATGCTGACTGTCTTATCATATTTTGCTGACATTTTTAAATTAAGTTAGGGGCCAGTAAGTTTTTGAATGTTTTCGAAATAGGTCTCTTCTGTTCACCAAGCCTGCATATATTTGATAAAAAATATAGTACAAATTGTGGAAAATTATTACAATTTAAAATACATGTTTTCTATGTGAATATATTATAAAATGTAATTTATTCCTATGATCAAATCTGAATTTTCAGCATCATTACTTCAGTCTTCAGTGTCACATGATCTTCAGAAATCATTCTAAGATACTTATTTACTCAAGAAACATTTCTGATTATTATCAATATTGAAAACAGTTGTGCTACTTCATATTTTTTTGTGGAAACCATGAGACATTTTATTTTTCAGGATTAAATGATAAATAGAAACTTTACTATTTTTATAAGAACATCCATAATAACGCTTCCTCCAGTGAAAAAGTGCATCTCCTGTTGTCTCTCACATCAAAATCAGCCACATATTTGTTTAGAGCTGTTCTGGAATGTTTTGGCTTGTAAACGGTACTTGATGCAGATTTCTCTCCTGATTCAGACCAGACCACTTTTTCACCGGAGGAAGCGTTATTATGGATTATGGACTCATATTTAAACCAGAAGCAGTGGTTTGAAGTTAAAAATGTCTGAATGATGGATTTGTTGTCTTACAGACACAGCTTTTGTCTTCTCCAGATGTTAACTGATGGACTGTGGATTATTGTGATGTTTTAATCAGCTGTTTAAAGTCTCATTCCGACGGCACCCATTCACTGCAGAGCATCCATTGCTGAGACACTGATGCAATGCTACATTTCTCCAAATCTGATGAAGAAACAAACTCATCAACATTTTGGATGGTCTGAGGGTAAATGTTTAGCAAACTTTCATTTTTAGGTGAACTATTCCTTTAACATAAACTAACAATACTTAACAATCTTAGTTAATTTTGTAAACTTTCAACATTTAAAAATGCATTTTTAAGTTGTATTTGTTAAGAATTACTTAATGCACTGTGAACTAACATGAACAATTAACTAATGCACTAAGAAATGAGACCTAGCAAAGACACAGAAAGTTTTAATCAAACAGTTTAATATTTTAAAAGTCTTATGTAAAGTGCATAAAAAATATTTAAAATCCCGCACTCTTTCAAATAAGGAACCATGGCTGAATTTCAAGTCATATGAAAATATTATTAGATTTATATGAAAAATTAATCTTTTCAATAATAAAAATGCAAAACCGAAGCATTTCCTTTGCTGCTTTCAGACTTTGTGAAGTCGTGTTACTCTTTCATGCCTCTTTTATTAATGTTCTCAATTTGCTTTCCGCTCCTTTGCTGATCTATCATTCTTCACAAACTCTTATGTAACAGTGTTCAAAGCGAGGGTTCGATTGCCGACTCCACGTGGAGGGTCCAGAAACGTGTGTTCAGTCGAGTGCATGTGCGAGGAAACGGAAGGCTAGACTGATTGAAATGGACCTCCTTTGATGGTATCTCAAAATAAATTGGATTATTTCATGCTATATTTATATTTGTTTGTGTAGTTGTGTTCGATGAGTAAGAGGGGTTGCACATCTAAACACAATTATTAAGCTATAAATACCATGCAAAACTAAGATTTGGCCTATTGAGTATTATTAAATGATGATTGTTTAGAGGCCTTGCCACCGTCTGAATCAATCCTCAAGGCAGATGACATTAACAACAACAATTTCATATCAAGGATGTTGCTTTTCTGAGTGGAGATAGGGGATGTGTCACGTGAACGATCAAAAGAGAGCGAGGGAGGAATACGAGCATGTCGGCCCATGTGATTCATGTGTACGTATTCTGAGTACGTCAAATGATGTGACTTGCCAAGCAATTCAGTCCCATTTTAGTCACAGAGCACCATCTTTCCCGGAGCACTTATATGAAATCAACATTACGAATCGCATAAACAATAATTATTGCTTTTCTGTATGCTTGATACACAGCACAGATGGATGTTTTAAATAGTGTCACATTGTGAATAATATATGCTCTGTACTTAATGTTTTGAGTAATTTGTTCACCTCAAAACACAGCTGAAGTACTAATATGCTTCTCAAAAGCTAGACACATCCTTCCCAACATTGCTCTCTTCATCTGCTCTTTTTCCTCTCTCTCTGATTTTCAGACGGTCAGACTGATTATCAGCTGCAGAGAGAGGAGACTGTGCTGATGTGACCCACGTGCGGCATCCCCGTGTCCTCAAACCCTCTCCTCCAATCTTTTGACAAAACCAAAGTCTTCAAATGCGTCCACCACTCATCATCCTCATCATCATCCTGCAGCACAGGGCCGCTGCTCAACAGAAAACTGGACAACACTTACAATAAGCCTCCATTGGTTAATGGAGATGGATGTTTTAAATAGTGTCACATTGACCTGCACTTCAGTCTTTGACAGAGCAAAAGAGTCAAAGTCATCTCAACCTCTCTCTCCTACATTTAGAAAATGTGATCATCCGGAGAGCATTGAAATAAGTGCTGTTTATAAAGGAATGGTTCACCTAAAAGGCCACCTGAGATGTAGATGTGTTTCTTCACATTTGTAGAAATGTAGCATTTGCTCACCAATGGATCCTTTGCAGTGAATGGGTTCCATCAGAATGACTGTTTAGAGCTGTTTTGGCTTGTAAAGGTGCTTGATCTGTGCAGATTTCTCTCCTGATTCAGACCAGACCACTTTTTTTCACTGGAGGAAGCATTTTCATGGATTATGGACTCATTTTATTTGAAAACATCATTGTTGTTGTTGTTTTTTTTCGTACAAACATGTGGCTTTTGTCTTCTCAAATGTTTAATTAATGGACTGGAGTGGTGTGGATTACTTGTGATGTTTTTATCAGCTGTTTAAAGTCTCATTCTGACGGCACCCATTCACTGCAGAGCATCCATTGCTGAGACACTGATGCAATGCTACATTTCTCAGAATCTAATGTAGAAAGTTTGCATTGTTTCCGCATAATATTCAGCAAAGGTAGTCGATCATCCAAGTATTACATGCATCAAATACATGCATACAGTTTACACACACACTGCAGAAACAGTAGCACTATATGTTTTATGTTATTCTGAACATAACCACTCTGAGCCAGACTGACTTTCTCATGTTGTGCTGTTACCATAAGCAGTGAAGTTAAAGTTTAAAGACAAAAGTTTAATATTTGGACCAAATTATGTCTTAGACTTTACTGCATGTGCAAAACAATAGAAATTGAATAGACGAGTCATGGGAGTGGTTCTTAAAGCTGTGTTTGTAATTCTGGTTTAAGGAGCAGCAGAAGAATACATATTTACTTTGCTGATTAATTACACATAAGTAAACATGGGCAAAAATCATAAATTGATTTTTCCAACCTTATACATAGTGTCTATGTGTAATGTGTTTTTGCTGCAATGTACAATGCAAACTAAAAGTAATAGTGAACATAATTTATCAAATGTTCATTGAAATATCTCATATTTTTGGAATATTGTTATATTTTTATATTCTTTTTCAGTAACACTGTACAGTAAGGCTCCATTTGTTTACTTTAGTTAACTACAGAATTATGTAAAATCATTCTAAAGTATTTATTATCTTTATTTACATTATTAAAATCAGAAGTTGTATTTAACATGTCTTCCTCCCACCACTGCTTGACCTCCATTGTGACCTGGATCGCCTGCTGGCTCCATGTTACGTATCACTATGCTCTTGCAATTGGTGACAATGAATCTCGTTACAGTATCTTGAAACTTTCATGATTTAAACATGGAAGATCGTTTATCTGTTTCCATACAACTAGAGTAATGCAACAGTAACTTATCATTTTGAGCAGTTGTATCAATTGATAGTTAGATCATTGTAAGGACATGAATAGACACTCATTTGAAATGTAATGTCTGAATTGCCTTTTGAAATAGTAGTACTTTGATGTTAAGTTGTGTCATATTGATCAGGTGATTTTTGTTGAATGAACAAATGATCTAAGTTTTATGTGTATTGTATCCAAGCAATTGAGAAAAGGTTAGAGTTTTGAAAAATGTGCATTTTGATCATTGGTTGTGAGTTTTGTGTCTAGAGTTGTGAAAAATGACATCAATGTTCTGAAAATAGTGATTGTAAAAAACTGTAACTAACTAATGTTAAGAAATCATACCTCAGTGTAAAGTGCTACCGGGGAGAAACCATCATGGTGAAACATGACAATGTGTCTCTGTGTGTGATTATCTGGGAGTGTGTGCATGTTATTATTTTCATAAATCTGAGCAGCAATGGATGTATTTTGGCCTGCGTGACACTGAGTTGCATTCTGGTTGCATGTGTTTATCTGTTCCTCCAGACAGTGGAAGATAAAATCAGGTGTGTGTGTGTGCGCGCGTGTGTGTGTGTGTGTGTGTGTGTGTGTGTGTGTGTGTGTTTAGTAGCTTTGACAGCTGGAGGCCGGTCACTTATCTAATGACCCAGAGAAGTGAAGCACAGACTGCTTTTCCTCAATAACCTTAGTACAACGGATTGTCGACACACACACACACACATCACGAGTGCTTCAAAAACAAATGTGATTAACCTACATCCATAATATAAATATGTCAAACAACATCCTTGAGAAAAAGAAGGATACTTTTTATTACTTATTGTGCATATAATATACTTAAAAATACTTTAATTGCATTTTCTTTACAATTAAATGAAAATCTATTATGGTTTACTTCACTATAAATGCATTTTTTAACTCTGAAGTGTTTTTTGTTTTTTTGACACACCTAACTTGAACTTAAGTACATCTTATGTATAATTTCATAATTACTTCTATTGACTTTGAAATATAAGTACTGCTGAATGCACTGACAAGCTTTTATGCTAAATTAAAATATACTTTAATGTAATTTCTGGATGTAATTTCTTTAAATACATGTACTTCATGTATTTAAATGTTTTAAAATCCCACATTTGAAACTTGAGGGTAAGTAAATGATGACAGAATATAATTTTTTGATGAGCTATGTCTTCAAAAAGGTCCTAATGATGGATTTGTTTCAGCTTTTGTCTTCTCAAATGTTTAATTGATGGACTGGAGTGGTGTGGATTATTGTGATGTTTTTATCAGCTGTTTTGACTCTCACTCTGACGGCACCCATTCACTGCAGAGCATCCATTGCTGAGACACTGATGCAATGCTACATTTCTCCAAATCTGATGATGTTTTAGCTTCTGACGTCGCTGATCCAAAGTTGTTTTTTTTCTTTGCCGCTTAGTATATAAAAGGTCTTTATTCATTCGGGAAGGATGTTTGTCTTCACTGTAGCCAATATCAAGCTTATTTACCATGATTCCTCATGTCTTAAAGGTTAAGCATTATCATTGTGCAGTTACAGGCATCTTTTATTAGAAAGAAGCAGTGTGCAGTAATGTGAAAAGTGTAGTAATTATTGGGTCTGTTTATGTTTCTGTACAGTGTATGAATGTAGTCATCATACTCAAAACCCTTGATCAGCTGCCGGCGCTCCAGAAGAACAGCATTAAAGTGCAGTGAGCTTCTCCAGATCATCTCTGAAGGGTCTCAGCATTGATTATCATGAGCTTTACGTTCTCACAGACTGTGATACTGTGACTGTACACATTCAGCTATAGAGATACAAATTAATATGTCAATATTATTTGTATAGCGCTTTTAACAATGCAAATACAGTGCCCTCCAAAAGTATAGGAACAGTAAAGACAAAATTGCTCTGTTGGCTGTGGTGTCAAGACATTTACAAATATGATTAAAAGATGAATATGAGACGAAATTACAGAATGGCACATTTTATTATTAGCCGTTTCAACACATAGATGTTTTACCAGCTAAGAAGTTCAGCACTTTTAGAGTTCATCCCTCTATCTGATGTGAGCATAAGTATTGGAGCAGTTGCCTCACGGGTCTTTCTAAGTGATCAGCTGTGTCCTGTTGCATTAATTCTTCAGATATTAAAAGCAGGGAATGTGTCGTATCAGTTATATCCATTACTTCTGTATTCTGAATCTTGCATTCGATGATGACACACAAACCAGGATGAAGATGAGGGAGCTGACTTTGAGAGAAAAGCAAGTGATTTGGATGCTAAAAGAAAAGAGGAAGTCAGTTAGAGCTCTAGCAAAAACAAAGGGCATGGAGAAATCAAGAGTTTGGAAACCACCAGCAACCAACAACGACCTGATCGGCTGAGAAAACAACACTAGTTGCTGACAGACAAATCATAAAAGCTGTGAAAATGAATCCTAAAAGACGTGTCTGTAAAATCACCAACAACTTCCAGAAAGCTGGGGTGATGCTCTGACAATCTACTGTCCTCAGGAGACTTTGACACAGAATTACAGATGCTACACAGCAAGATGCAAACCTCTGACCAGCACCAAACATAGAAAGACAAGAGTAGAGTTTGCAAAAAAGCACAAAGGTGAGCCAGAAGAGTTTTGGAACTGTGT